>NC_059205.1:11336101-11936101 GCF_020615455.1 Coregonus clupeaformis
CGCCCTGCAAAGCGTTTCCGTGTCGCCCGCTTGTCTTGAGCCCCTCTCGTAATGACCTGCTGGCCCGGTAGTTCAAAGCAGCCCATGACACCATGATGAATGGAGCTGACCCAGCAATTTCAGAAGAATACAGCTGTGGTAACTATCGCTTTGTTCTAAATTTAAGTCTGTTAAATCGGCAATAGACATTAAGAGCAATAATAAATGTATAATTCTGGTATACTTAGCAGTTTGTGTCAACTGCAAGAACGTAAGACACAAATGGAATGGATGGAATTGAAATTCCTTTTAGTCAGATCATGCCCCCTTCACTTCACCCCAAAATACGTATTGTGGCTCAGTGAGTTCGCTAAACAATTCCAGATTGAGGTTGAGGTTGCCCTGTGGCACGCTGGGTTGCATAATCTATCACTCATTACTTATTCTCCTCCATCTCATCTTAAAGGCTCAATCAGAGTGACATTACCCAGTAACGTCAGTCACACTCTCACAGACAAGGCAAGCCAGACAAACCTTCCCTACGTAGCCTTCTACATATACATCTATTAAAGTGGATTTCTAGACTTTACAGAAAGTCATATGTAAAACCGGCAGTTGATACCAATTTTTTTATGATCTAATATTTGCTCACCACTAGGGGGAGAGACTAGAACTTTAATAACACTTGAGCTTAGTTACTAGCAAGTTAATAACAAATATATAACATATTGATGCCTTTTTTACGTTGCACTGGAACCAACTGCCTATCAGAGGCAATACAGGTGGATATTAAGATGCAATGAGCAATGAAAGAGGAGTGAAGAAGAACCATCAGAGTGTAGAGATATACACCTCCAAACCAAACAGTACCCTTTCATTCCCATAAACTACAAGCTTCTTTAAACAAACCATGCAGGCCAGAGGGAGGTTGTAGTGAAAGGGAAAAGGAGTGTCCAGTTGATCTGACCACTAACCGGGCTGCAGACCTCCATGACCTTTGACCCAAGGAAGTGGAACCAGTGGAGGCTCAGTCCCATTCAAAATCCTATTTTCCCTAACACCTAACCCTAACCCTAACTCCTAACCCTAATTCTAACGTTAACCATAAACCCCCTAAAAATAGCATTTGACATGGTGGGGACCAACAAAATGTCCCCAGTTGGTCAAATTGTTATTTGTTTACTATTCTTGTAGGGACTTCTGGTCCCCACAAATATAGTTAAACACGTCCACACACACACACACACACCACTACCTGGGAGTGAGATTCCAAAGTAAATGGACAGTCTTAAATCAACTCAATGGAGGTATTCAGTGCCTCACATCAGACATGCACGCACATATTTTTTGGGGGGTATAAAAGCAGAGCTTCGTATTGGAGGATGGACAATCTCATCTTTCTGCTCTTTTGATGATTACTGGTTCCCTTTCTGCAACCCTGATGGACTGACATCTCCTGTGTTTCATTCTGTGGGGACTTTTTTCCCTATACTTCAGAGTAGCTGACTGTGCAGTGGTAAGCCACATTGAGTTTGAAAGTTAGGTTCAAACTCATCCACTTCAGCCCAGTTCCCTGACCTCCCCAATCTACACTGTACTGCTAGGATACTGGATGTCCAGTAAGTGCCTGACTGAACGCTGAATCTAAAGCCGCCACTGCATCAGCACGCAGCCTTCCCATTAGAGGTGAGTATGAGGTCAACTAACAGAACAGACCAATAGTCGGATAGCATGAAGAGAAAAATGTACGGCACAGGGTTCTGACGACACAGGGTTCTGACGACACAGGGTTCTGACGACACAGGGTTCTGACGACACAGGGTTCTGACGACAGTCCTGAGAGCACCAGAGCATCTGTGTCAAGGTGAAGCAGCATAAAAAGGCAATGGAGCGTTTTGCATGTCTGTGTTTGCTTATTGATTATCAATAAGATAGCATGGTCAGATTGAAAGGTGTTTGCCAATCGGACAGGTACAAGCAGCTGAGCACCATGCAGGTAACCCTGAGGAGATAGTGGTGAGAGACTACCTGAAAGAGACCAGCCAAGGCCAAAACACAGTTCTCTAGCACCTGGGGAGGCAATGGAAATCAGGGGAAATGGATACTCCTGTGTGTGAGGTAGTATGCACGCTATGAGGGGGACACACACTGAACATTAGCAGGTGTGTGTGAACGACGCTTTGATATTCAGATTGCAGCCCACCGCTGGAGAGGGTCGCTCACTAAGACTTACTGGCCGCCACTATTTCCTCAAAGTAAGAGATGACCTGGCCCTACTAGGGAATTGGCACAAGAACAAAGGTCAAGGATAACATATATTGTAGCCAATCTAGCCTACACTGGGCAGGGCCATTTTCAATTAACACACAGAATTAGCTTTTCAAAGCTCATTTGAAACACAAAGATGAAAGGGCTGTATTAATAATATAAAGGTAGTTAGTGTTCAATAAGTTTACAGATACACAATCAGTAGAGGGTATAATAGATAAACATTTCTGACAAAAATACCAATAGGCCTGCATAAAACATCTGGTGACTCAACAAGTCAGCGCAAAATAGGTGGCAGCTGTGAGCAGAGGGCTTTATATTACAAAAACAGCTGATGTGAAAAGAATGCCTTTGACATCAAACCAGCTATTTAATTGTTGTCAAAGCAAACACTAAGACAAGGGAAATGACGAATGACAGGCAAGGACTGTAGCTTTCATGGCAACCATGTACCATTACACACAAGTAATCGAATAGGAATGTAATATATTTAACCTATATCACAGTTTTAAATGAGTTATATTCCTAGTGTAGTCGTAATGCATTATTTCCTACTCAAACAAATATTACAATTTGTAGAATTCAATAATAAATTGTGCGTTACTTTACCTGCTATCCAATGCGTATTGGTCCAGTCTGCGTGCGCGCCAGAGAGGTCAGACACTTTTCCCCAGCAAGCTCCTGGTCGGCTGTGGAGCATGGCTTGGCGGTGAAAATTCACACAACGATGTCCTTTAAAGGTACATAATTCTCATGCGTCCAACTTTTCAGGGTATGTCCTCTTTGCCTGAAGAAAAAAAAGAAAAAGAAAAAACATCTTCAAAGGCTTTGGTTTCAGGAGAGCGCGAAAGGCGCCACCCTCTATGGGGCCAAACCTTTCTGTCCCCCGCCCCCCCCCCCAAAAAAATCCTTTCAGTTTCACCCTGCATAGGAACAGAATACATATAATTCTAATTACATCAAAAGTTGAATTGTACACATAAATACGCACATCACCAAAATATTTATGCTGCAGTCTTGTGAGATAATTCCGTTAATTGTTTAATGTTGGGCACATCTGTGGACATGTCAAACAATGCTTTATCAATTCAAACAAACAATTACATGAACACACTTTATTTTCTGTGTGTGTGTGTGTGTGTGTGTGTGTGTGTGTGTGTGAGAGAGAGAGAGAGAAGGGGGGGAGTCATACAAATATAATGGAGAAGAGAGGCTTTGGGTCATGTATGATGAGTTACAGGTGACTCAACGTCTCATGTTTCATGCATTGTTAGTGACATGTATTTCCCTCCTCTAAACAAATAGGCCTAAGGCAATATAAGGTTTATTAGGCTATATGTAAAGTTTCTTCCCACAGACTAGGACTTGCTCAGTCTTGCCTCCAAACATTGATTTAAAAAAGAGTAAACAAAGCGACAGGAACGCGCATAACCTTAAGGCTTTTCCAGGATTATTCCACAATAAAATGTAAAAACAAAAAATTTCCAAGATAGACGTTATGTTTTCGATATAGAACCGCAGCCCGGCTATGTCCTTGGTATGTAAACGTTGCGTCTCTCATTCAGACAGTGTCCCTCGATGGCGTTCTTGCCTTCAGAACAGTTTTTTTTTGTCTTTGGTACCTGTTATTTTTCACAGGTATAGTTCAGGTTAAAAACTCTTGATGTGACCTCCGCACGTCAAAATCTACTTCACCGCAACTGACGATAAAGTATTTTCAACATTGCATCTCCATGCGTCATGCCATTACGCGGTGGCAGTGCAGCTATTATCAAATCTTCAAATCATATACTGTAGGCTATCCCATCGATCTTTGTTGAGTGGGTATCCGTCACTAAAAGGTATCCAATGTTCTGCGACTTTGCAGCTCTTTGTGTATTAGGGTGCACACTACAGAGATACTATACAATACACAAGCACTGGAGGCGATATGTTCACCACGCTGCTCTGCCTGTCAAAAGCCTTGTGAAACCGGAGCGCACGGATGCTCTTGGGAGTGCCGTGATTTTCCCTGCCGCTCCGCATAGTTGAAATATATTTTTGTTCATGGGGAGGGCACACTGGAATTGTCATATCTGAAAGGGTTTGGATATGGATAAGTAGGTCTGTGTGTAGGTATTGACAACAACAAGGTTCCTAGCAAAAACAAAAACAGGAGGCCTACATATACAGTGAGGGAAAAAAGTATTTGATCCCCTGTTGATTTTGTACGTTTGCCCACTGACAAAGAAATGATCAGCTATAATTTTAATGGTAGGTTTATTTGAACAGTGAGAGACAGAATAACAACTAAAAAATCCAGAAAAATGCATGTCAAAAATGTTATAAATTGATTTGCATTTTAATGAGGGAAATAAGTATTTGACCCCCTCTCAATCAGAAAGATTTCTGGCTCCCAGGTGTCTTTTATACAGGTAACGAGCTGAGATTAGGAGCACACTCTTAAAGGGAGTGCGCCTAATCTCAGCTTGTTACCTGTATAAAAGACACCTGTCCACAGAAGCAATCAATCAATCAGATTCCAAACTCTCCACCATGGCCAAGACCAAAGATCTCTCCAAGGATGTCAAGGAGAAGATTGTAGACCTACACAAGGCTGGAATGGGCTACAAGACCATTGCCAAGCAGCTTGGTGAGAAGGTGACAACAGTTGGTGCGATTATTCACAAATGGAAGAAACACAAAATAACTGTCAATCTCCCCCGGCCTGGGGCTCCATGCAAGATCTCACCTCGTGGAGTTGCAATGATCATGAGAACGGTGAGGAATCAGCCCAGAACTACACGGGAGGATCTTGTCAATGATCTCAAGGCAGCTGGGACCATAGTCACCAAGAAAGCAATTGGTAACACACTACGCCGTGAAGGACTGAAATCCTGCAGCACCTGCAAGGTCCCCCTGCTCAAGAAAGCACATATACAGGCCCGTCTGAAGTTTGCCAATGAACATCTGAATAATTCAGAGGAGAACTGGGTGAAAGTGTTGTGGTCAGATGAGACCAAAATCGAGCTCTTTGGCATCAACTCAACTCGCCGTGTTTGGAGGAGGAGGAATGCTGCCTATGACCCAAAGAACACTATCCCCACCATCAAACATGAAGGTGGAAACATTATGCTTTGGGGGTGTTTTTTCTGCTAAAAGGACAGGACAACTTCACCGCATCAAAGGGACAAGGGACGGGGCCATGTACCGTCAAATCTTGGGTGAGAACCTCCTTCCCTCTGCCAGGGCATTGAAAATGGGTCGTGGATGGGTATTCCAGCATGACAATGACCCAAAACACACGGCCAAGGCAACAAAGGAGTGGCTCAAGAAGAAGCACATTAAGGTCCTGGAGTGGCCTAGTCAGTCTCCAGATCCTAATCCCATAGAAAATCTGTGGAGGGAGCTGAAGGTTCGAGTTGCCAAACGTCAGCCTCGAAACCTTAATGACTTGGAGAAGATCTGCAAAGAGGAGTGGAACAAAATCCCTCCTGAGATGTGTGCAAACCTGGTGGCCAACTACAAGAAACATCTGACCTCTGTGATTGCCAACAAGGGTTTTGCCACCAAGTACTAAGTCATGTTTTGCAGAGGGGTCAAATACTTATTTCCCTCATTAAAATGCAAATCAATTTATAACATTTTTGACATGCGTTTTTCTGGATTTTGTTGTTGTTATTCTGTCTCTCACTGTTCAAATAAACCTACCATTAAAATTATAGACTGATCATGTCTTTGTCAGTGGGCAAACGTACAAAATCAGCAGGGGATCAAATACTTTTTTCCCTCACTGTACTTTGAGGAAATGTACTTTCTTCTAATTCACATATCACCCACCCACTGGGCACAGATGTCAATTCAACGTCTATTCCACGTTGGTTCAATGTAATTTCATTGAAATTACGTGGAAACAACATTTATTCAACCAGTGTGTGCCCAGTGGGCATGGACTGACTCCCAAGTTGTTTATGCTCTCTGTCCCATACACTTGAGTGATTTTACTGCATTCTTACATTCTTCATGAACTAACAAAGGATCTAGTACACACACACACACACACACACACACACACACACACACACACACACACACACACACACACACACACTCGTTTGTTTGCCACCCTCCTCTCAATGTTTGCATAATCACGGCATGGCCTCCCTTACAGACTGTCACCAAGTCTGCTGTAACCCACAGAGAGAGGGATTGATGGAGGGCAGAGAGAGAGAGAGATGGAGGGAGGGCAGAGGGTGCAGAGAGAGATGGAGGGAGGGCAGAGGGTGCAGAGAGAGATGGAGGGAGGGCAGAGGGTGCAGAGAGAGATGGAGGGAGGGCAGAGGGTGGAGAGATGGAGGGAGGGCAGAGGGTGCAGAGAGAGATGGAGGGAGGGCAGAGGGTGCAGAGAGAGATGGAGGGAGGGCAGAGGGTGCAGAGAGAGATGGAGGGAGTGCAGAGGGTGCAGAGAGAGATGGAGGGAGGGCAGAGGGTGCAGAGAGAGATGGAGGGAGGGCAGAGGGTGGAGAGATGGAGGGAGGGCAGAGGGTGCAGAGAGAGCAGAGGTTGGAGAGATGGAGGGAGGGCACTGGGTGGAGAGATGGAGGGAGGGCAGAGGTGCAGAGAGAGATGGAGGGAGGGCAGAGGGTGGAGAGAGAGATGGAGGGAGGGCAGAGGGTGCAGAGAGTGGAGGGAGGGCAGAGGGTGCAGAGAGAGATGGAGGGAGTGCAGAGGTGCAGAGAGAGATGGAGGGAGGGCAGAGGGTGCAGAGAGAGACAGAGGGTGGAGAGATGGAGGGAGGGCAGAGGGTGGAGAGATGGAGGGAGGGCAGAGGGTGGAGAGATGGAGGGAGGGCAGAGGGTGCAGAGAGAGATGGAGGGAGGGCAGAGGGTGGAGAGAGAGATGGAGGGAGGGCAGAGGGTGGAGAGAGAGATGGAGGGAGGGCAGAGGGTGGAGAGCGAGATGGAGGGAGGGCAGAGGGTGCAGAGAGAGATGGAGGGAGGGCAGAGGGTGGAGAGAGAGATGGAGAGGGCAGAGGGTGGAGAGAGAGATGGAGGGAGGGCAGAGGGTGCAGAGAGAGATGGAGGGGAGGGCAGAGGGTGGAGAGAGAGATGGAGGGGGGAGGGCAGAGGGTCCAGAGAGAGATGGAGGGAGGGCACTGGGTGGAGAGATGGAGGGAGGGCAGAGGGTGCAGAGAGAGATGGAGGGAGGGCAGAGGGTGGAGAGAGAGATGGAGGGAGGGCAGAGGGTGGAGAGATGGAGGGAGGGCAGAGGGTGCAGAGAGAGATGGAGGGAGTGCAGAGGGTGCAGAGAGAGATGGAGGGAGGGCAGAGGGTGCAGAGAGAGCAGAGGGTGGAGAGATGGAGGGAGGGCACTGGGTGGAGAGATGGAGGGAGGGCAGAGGGTGCAGAGAGAGATGGAGGGAGGGCAGAGGGTGGAGAGAGAGATGGAGGGAGGGCAGAGGGTGGAGAGATGGAGGGAGGGCAGAGGGTGCAGAGAGAGATGGAGGGAGTGCAGAGGGTGCAGAGAGAGATGGAGGGAGGGCAGAGGGTACAGAGAGAGCAGAGGGTGGAGAGATGGAGGGAGGGCAGAGGGTGGAGAGATGGAGGGAGGGCAGAGGGTGGAGAGATGGAGGGAGGGCAGAGGGTGGAGAGATGGAGGGAGTGCAGAGGGTGCAGAGAGAGATGGAGGGAGGGCAGAGGGTGCAGAGAGAGATGGAGGGAGGGCAGAGGGTGGAGAGATGGAGGGAGGGCAGTGGGTGCAGAGAGAGATGGAGGGAGGGCAGAGGGTGCAGAGAGAGATGGAGGGGGAGGGCAGAGGGTGGAGAGATGGAGGGAGGGCAGAGGGTGCAGAGATGGAGGGAGGGCAGAGGGTGGAGAGATGGAGGGAGGGCAGAGGGTGGAGAGAGAGATGGAGGGAGGGCAGAGGGTGGAGAGATGGAGGGAGGGCAGAGGGTGCAGAGAGAGATGGAGGGAGGGCAGAGGGTGGAGAGAGAGATGGAGGGAGGGCAGAGGGTGGAGAGAGAGATGGAGGGAGGGCAGAGGGTGCAGAGAGAGATGGAGGGAGGGCAGAGGGTGGAGAGAGAGATGGAGGGGAGGGCAGAGGGTCCAGAGAGAGATGGAGGGAGGGCACTGGGTGGAGAGATGGAGGGAGGGCAGAGGGTGCAGAGAGAGATGGAGGGAGGGCAGAGGGTGGAGAGAGAGATGGAGGGAGGGCAGAGGGTGGAGAGATGGAGGAGGGCAGAGGGTGCAGAGAGAGATGGAGGGAGTGCAGAGGGTGCAGAGAGAGAGATGGAGGGAGGGCAGAGGGTGCAGAGAGAGCAGAGGGTGGAGAGATGGAGGGAGGGCACTGGGTGGAGAGATGGAGGGAGGGCAGAGGGTGCAGAGAGAGATGGAGGGAGGGCAGAGGGTGGAGAGAGAGATGGAGGGAGGGCAGAGGGTGGAGAGATGGGGCAGAGGTGCAGAGAGAGATGGAGGGAGTGCAGAGGGTGCAGAGAGAGATGGAGGGAGGGCAGAGGGTGCAGAGAGAGCAGAGGGTGGAGAGATGGAGGGAGGGCAGAGGGTGGAGAGATGGAGGGAGGGCAGAGGGTGGAGAGATGGAGGGAGGGCAGAGGGTGGAGAGATGGAGGGAGGGCAGAGGGTGCAGAGAGAGATGGAGGGAGTGCAGAGGGTGCAGAGAGAGATGGAGGGAGGGCAGAGGGTGCAGAGAGAGCAGAGGGTGGAGAGATGGAGGGAGGGCAGAGGGTGGAGAGATGGAGGGAGGGCAGAGGTTGGAGAGATGGAGGGAGGGCAGAGGGTGGAGAGATGGAGGGAGGGCAGAGGGTGGAGAGAGAGATGGAGGGGGAGGGCAGAGGGTCCAGAGAGAGACGGAGGGAGGGCACTGGGTGGAGAGATGGAGGGAGGGCAGAGGGTGCAGAGAGAGATGGAGGGAGGGCAGAGGGTGGAGAGAGAGATGGAGGGAGGGCAGAGGGTGGAGAGATGGAGGGAGGGCAGAGGGTGCAGAGAGAGATGGAGGGAGTGCAGAGGGTGCAGAGAGAGATGGAGGGAGGGCAGAGGGTGCAGAGAGAGCAGAGGGTGGAGAGATGGAGGGAGGGCACTGGGTGGAGAGATGGAGGGAGGGCAGAGGGTGGAGAGATGGAGGGAGGGCAGTGGGTGCAGAGAGAGATGGAGGGAGGGCAGAGGGTGCAGAGAGAGATGGAGGGGGAGGGCAGAGGGTGGAGAGATGGAGGGAGGGCAGAGGGTGCAGAGATGGAGGGAGGGCAGAGGGTGGAGAGATGGAGGGAGGGCAGAGGGTGGAGAGAGAGATGGAGGGAGGGCAGAGGGTGGAGAGATGGAGGGAGGGCAGAGGGTGCAGAGAGAGATGGAGGGAGGGCAGAGGGTGGAGAGAGAGATGGAGGGAGGGCAGAGGGTGGAGAGAGAGATGGAGGGAGGGCAGAGGGTGTAGAGAGAGATGGAGGGAGGGCAGAGGGTGCAGAGAGAGATGGAGGGAGGGCAGAGGGTGGAGAGAGAGATGGAGGGAGGGCAGAGGGTGGAGAGAGAGATGGAGGGAGGGCAGAGGGTGGAGAGAGAGATGGAGGGAGGGCAGAGGGTGGAGAGAGAGATGGAGGGGGAGGGCAGAGGGTCCAGAGAGAGATGGAGGGAGGGCACTGGGTGGAGAGAAGGAGGGAGGGCAGAGGGTGCAGAGAGAGATGGAGGGAGGGCAGAGGGTGGAGAGAGAGATGGAGGGCAGAGGGTGGAGAGAGAGATGGAGGGAGGGCAGAGGGTGGAGAGATGGAGGGAGGGCAGAGGGTGCAGAGAGAGATGGAGGGAGTGCAGAGGGTGGAGAGAGAGACGGAGGGGGAGGGCAGAGGGTGGAGAGATGGAGGGAGGGCAGAGGGTGGAGAGAGAGACTGAGGAAGGGGGATTCCTTCCAGAAAGGGCCTGCCTGACATACTTCAGATTCAGGCTTATGACTGCGCTGTACGGCACACACCTTCCCTCCACAAACCCCCCCACCTTCCACCCCCTCTACCAGGCCAGCTCCAGCACTCCCTCCAGGGCAAACATTGGGCCCGCAGAGCACAAAGCCTGGGCAAACAGCACCTCGCTCGCCCAGCTCTCCTCTCTACCACACACAAGGCAGAGACAAACGCAAGGGAGGATCCCCGCCCCGCGATCCCTATTAATAGAACCCGGGTAACTATACACACACAGCTGAGCATGGCAGGTTCAACAACATAGTGGAACCTGTGGACCTATGCCAGAGAGGGACCCTAAGGCAAGGGGACACCTGGGTAAGGTGAGACAGATGGGAGGATTACACAATACATGTTTAGTACATTTCTCCGGATGACTCTCTCACACAGTCAGAGACGGGATTGTGAAAGCATACATATAAAGCCGTATCAATGCAGAAGAGCGATATTGAACCATAAGAACAAGGAAACTAATGAATGACAGTTTCAAAGCTTTTTGAAAAGGAGCTTGACAGGGTCTTCTGAGAACATGCCTCTGGCAACAGGCACCATATAGATGCTGCCTACGTATATATGTTTTCTCACGGGCAATTTTACTTTACAGCCGTGACATCAGTGCTTCGGCATTGTCACTTAATAAGAAGAATGTGCTTTGATATGCATGGCTTCATGACAAGAGCCATGAGCAGTATGCCAAGTGCCAAGCCATCACACTGACAGATGATAACGAACTTGTCCGGCATTGTGTGCGGCCTCGCAGCTTTGTGTGTACACCCATTGCTAAGCCCCATGAGCACAAGGACAACACACTCAGGCACCCAAAACACACACACTCAAACACATGCACGTCTTAAGCTGTGCCAACAAGCAGAACGCAGTCACTGAACATAACTTTGGGCAAATGTCACCTCGCTACTGTCATCCACCCTGTAACTCTGAGCCCTGCGTCCTCCAGTTCTCCCAAGAGTAGCCGAGTCAGAAAAATGTAGTTAGCTAAGGTTTTGGATAAATGAGACTGCCAAACTGTTATATAAACACTAATTACTCCTTATCGCTCATGAATATGACATACTGACTCAACCTGCAATGACAGACATTCCATACCCATACTTTGTACTACACTAAATCTGATACTTCACATACAGTATAACATGTTTCCCCAACTGACGGCCCGTGGGTGGTTTTATTTGGCCCCCCAAGTTTTCTGAGCAAAACAAATAATTAATAACAATTTTCATTGTTGGACATAAAAGGCTAAACACACCAGGAAATCAGCTCCAATTGATTTTAATTTTGGAAATCTGTTCCCAAGTATTCCCACGCATAATACAGAGACACGTGATCGTATACAAATGTAAGCAAGGTTTGAAATGATTATGTTTTAGTCAAATATTACATCTGTTTGGGATTCTTGCAGTCAATTTGCAGTCTACAAATGATTTGTAATTATGTTCCGGCCCCCTGACCGTCCGCTCAAGAAACAAATCGGCCCAACATGCAACAATTTCAAATATTTTACTGAGTTACAGTCCATAAGGAAATTAGTCAATTTAAATACATTTATTCTGCCCTAATCTATGGATTAAACATGACTGGGAATACAGATATGCATCTGTTGGTCACATATACCTTTAAAAAGGTGTGACCACCATTTGCCTCATGCAGCACGACACATCTCCTTCGCATAGAGTTGATCAGGCTGTTGACTGTGGCCTGTGGAATGTTGCCCCACTCCTCTTCAATGGCTGTGCGAAATTGCTGGATATTAGCGGGATTGAACCCGGGTCTGTAGTGACGCCTCTAGCACTGCGATGCAGTGCCTTAGACCGCCGCGCCACTTGGGAGGCCCATGATCATGCTGTTTAATCAGCTTCTTGATATGCCACACCTGTCAGGTGGATGGATTATCTTGACAAAGGAGAAATTCTCACTAAGAGCGATGTAAACAAATGTGTGCACAAAATTTGAGAAATAAGCTTTCTGTGCGTATGGAACATTTCTGGGATATTTTATTTCAGCTCATGAAACATGGGACCAACACTTTACATGTTGCGTTTATATTTTGTATTCAGTATAGTTGATGATCCCTGCAGTATAACATGCCCATTCCCATTCTATAGCCTACTTATACTTTGAAACACATTTATTCATCACACTTTGCATTAAATGTTGCAGATAGTCACTTAAAAGAGAAAAGCCCCTGAGATGAAAAGCTGAATGATTTAACAGTATTGTAGTAATGAAACATCCTGCAAGTCACCGGCCAGCAGCAAGGCAAAGCCATTGTCCTGTTAAGATGGCTTCTCGCTCCAGCGCGCCGCCTTTGTGATACTCTTTGAACACAATCTACCCAATTTGTCTGCTGCTTATTTATTGAGTCGGCAAGTGTAAGGAAATTGGTTGGGAAGCTGGCAAAGCTCAGGCAACACGGGATGGGCTTACATTTTCAAAATATTATTCTCTAGGACTTTTAAAGGATTTGCCTTTTGAACATGTTTGGATGTAAGGAATAGATGATGATCATACTTCATTTGTACAGAAATGTTTCTCCGCTGACGCTGAGTTCAAGTCCCTGTACTGCTCAGCAGGGGGTTGTCCAGAGCAGTTTCCACGGTTACCGGATAGACGTCTGGGCCGTTGGACCTGACCGTGTCCCACCATGTTTCCAGACAGGATGGGGGGATGTTGAGAAGGATGGAGGGGGTTAGAAGAGGAGTGTAGTGCACCCTCCAGATGTGAGGGACAATTAAGAGAATTCGGTTCCCTTTGGGTTTCTCCAGTTTCATCTAATGCACAGGTCCGCTCACTGCCCCATCCTCCTCTATCCCAAGGTGCCTTTCCTCCTTGGGTCTTGTCCAACTGTCCTGTACAAGTTTGTTTTCTCTTTACAAGTGGGAACCTCCATCGAAGTCACTCAAACCAGTCCCAATTTAGGTCATTTCAGTTCTCGTCAATTTATGAAATGACTCTGGGTGTTTTCATTTCATGAATGGTATTTCAAGTGTGCAGTCTCAATACTTATTATGGCAGTGTTTATGCAAACAGACAATAAAATACAGCCTACATACTGTATGGCTTTGTTAACGAGGCTGTAATCCCACCATGATGAGCACTACTGGGAATTCTTTAAGGTTGGAAAAGCTAACAAACCAACCCTGTCACTTCCTCTTTCTATTTATTTTCCCCCAAATACTATTAAGTTGTTTTTAAGGCATAAGCCTTGGTAGCACTTCAACCACTGCAATGGTAATTAGTGAATGTTCCAGTGTTGACAGAGGATACTAGAAGGCTACTATTCCAGATGTTTCTCTGTCTTTTTCTGAAGGGTTCCTGTTGTGGCCGTTTTAAATCGCTGAGGGATGGGGGGAAATTTAAGGAACTAACGCTTTGTGAAGTATTCCTTGAAATACTGAGGAGGAGAATACGGTTATATTGAGAATACGGTATAATTGACAGCCCAAAAGTATGTGTGAATGTCAGTGGGGTGCCAATTACAGACAGTATTGGAGGGGAAAAAAGCTTTCCGGAGATCGTTAGTCACACGGTCGATCCAGTATTCACTAAAAAGTCCTAACCTTGACACTGATTAAGTATGTCACCATGGATCGAAGAGAGGGATGGGTACAAAGAGAGACAGCGCGGGTCAGAGAGAGAGAGGAGAGGACAGAAAGGCTGCTCTCCATCTCAGTTGACCCTCTCTAAAGTAAACAGAGTGAAAGACAGATGTTGTTCTCCCGTCTCTCTGCGCACGTTCTTTCACTTCCAGCCCTCCCTGACTTTTACGAGGAGTTTAGGTTTCGGCCTAGGGGTTACGGCTTTCCCATTCCAAGCCCATGGAGAGGAGGCGGAGTGCAGAACCTGTCGCCAGGAATAAAAGGGGAGTCTGCTGAAGGGGTGCAGGCGCACTACAACTCGGGCGCCACTGGGAGGCGGAGCATCGTCATGGCTCGCCGGAGGGACAGTGAGGTCTGTTGAGTCAGAGTAGTCAGTGCAGTTTTGGTGGCCAGCAGCGCGACGGGCCGGGTGTTGCTGGCACCCTTTTAAACGGCAGGATGGAACAGCACCAAAGGCCCTTTAAAGAGCTCCAGCGTCCACCACCAGCAGCTGTGCACCAGTACTTTCTCACCACCCCCCATTCTGTTTGCATATGTGTGTGTGTTGTTTAGGAGTATAACTGCAACAGTGTCTCTCTCCTGGTTTGGATGGGTCCCTCAGGGCCACTACAATGAAACTAGATCCTCATATGGGTTTGGCAGGTGAAGGAGAGCGAGAGACAGCGAGAGTGCTAGAAAGGAAGTAAGAGTGGATAGGGGATTGAAACATGATTTCTCCACTCTCAGCAGGTAGGAGGGAATCCGAGGAAATCCTTCTCCACGCTTAGACCCATCCTCTTTATCCTAACACTATGTTTCCTGTGGAGTCTATAAGCTCTAAAACAGAATAATGGACAGAGCTATAGTATGAGGGGTGCACATCAGGAAAGAACACCAGGGCCTTGTAACCCCATAAAGGCCTTACATTCGGCGCAGAGGGTTGCCGGCATACCACAGACCACACGTTGACAGTGCTTCGTGTGTGATAACATAAAACAAACAAAGAAATACACACACACCATCAGTCACCTTACAAAGCGACCAAGCGGTCAACGTATTTATTAACAAGTTGCAGATAGGACAATGTCTTGATATATATAATATATAAAAAGAAACTAACACTTGTGATTTGATCTGTAACGACCTTGCCAGTGATTGATTAGGTTAGGGCAAGGTGATGACTGATTTTGACCTCTCTCGTTGGATGATATGGTGAGGTTTCCTGTATGAGGTCATTGCAGTCTCCAGTTGTAATAATTGCATTCTGCCTAGAGACCAGGTTGGGGTCAATTCTGTTTTAATTCCTGTCCAATCCAGGATGCACATTATTTATTTTTATTAATAAAAAAAATAATGATATAAAATGACTGACTATTTAATCTGTCTATATTTGATATGGAATCGAGTCCAACCCTGCTGAGAGAAGATGAGAGATAAACCTACCCCTGGGCAGATCACCTGTCCCGCTGGATACCTCACTTGGTCTAACCTCTCTCTCTCTCTCTCCTGTATGAGAGGGCCAGTAAGGCTGCCTTTACACTGGCAGTCCAATTCTGATCTTTTTTTCACTAATTGGTCTTTTGACCAATCAGATCAGCTCTTTTCCTAATAATTGGGCAAAAGATCAGAATTGGACTGCCTGTGTAAACGCAGCCTGAGTGGGCCTCGCCAGGTGGTTAGTGCATTGGTGAGCTGTTCTTTGTACCCAAGCAGTGACAGTCTTATGCAGGGTCCCATTTCTGAAAGATTATCATCTAGGTTGGAAGGAAAGGATCAAAGGCTGCATTTACACAGGCAGCCAAATTCAGATAGTTTTCCACTAATTGGTCTTTTGACCAATCAAATCAGATCTTTTCACAAGACAAATTAGTGGAAAAAATATCAGAATTGGGCTGCCTGAGTAAACGCAGCCTAATTTCCCCTAACTAATTTGAAGGGCCTGGATAGGTATTGTAACACCAATATTGTAGGCTAGGTTAAGATTCCTCCATGTAGTTTTTTCCCCATTGAGAACAGAAGGGAGAACATTTTGTTGAGGGAGCCCAGCAAGAGAGAGCAGTGATGCCTCTCCGAAACTGGTTCGTGTTCATTAGAGCACAAAGGAAAACTATTAAAAACCTTTCGCAATAAAACACAAACATTTGCAATTTGAAGTCCAGGCAGTCAACGTTTTAGTACGTTCTCTTCTATTTCTCGCCAAATGAACACAGCCCTAATTGATCTTACTGAATGACAGGAAGAGAAGTGGATACAGGAGTACAGTAAGTATGCACCTCCATGAAAGCAGTAAAAACACAGACAATATACATTTTTTTTGTGCAACAGCCAAAATGTCATCCAAAAAGATACAAAGAACTAAAAACTCACCATCACCATATAAAGCTGATTATCACAGTTTAAAAATAAACAAAATCAGACCCTTTTTGACATAGTTGAGTGTAGTTGCTGATGTTGAGGGAAGCAGCAAGGGAGGCTGTAACCATAGCGTGGTGTCTCATCTTGTAATACTGATCTGTTAGCGCTTGAACTGTAACAACTATCCAAATGGGCCTTTCACTGAGAAACTTGGGACCAGTAAGCTTTCACACTGTAATACCAGTCTGGGTTTAATATCACATTTACATCATTTAGCAGACGCTCTTATCCAGAGCGACTTACACGACCCAAACAGGATAAAACTGAAATATTGAAGTATGGTTTAACATTGTAATACAACTCCTGTGGATGATTTTCTGACTGAAATAATGGACATGTGGGGCCTAATATGATAATACTGACCCACTGAAGTATTGGACCACTTGGGTTTTTGTTGAAATACTGGACAAGTGGCAAATTATTCTGTAACACTTGGGTGTGAACGGGAACACTATTACCAGACCAGTGGGTCTCTCGCTCTGTTATACTGGGCCGTTAGGGCTTCATCTTGTGATACTTGACCACTTGGTCATGTTCATTACAGCACACAAAGGAAAACATTTTAAAAAACAATTTCGTAACACCACAAAAATTCAGGTTTGGAATTTGAAGTCCAGGCAGTCAATGTTTTAGTACGTTCTCTTCTATTTCTCGCCAAATGAACACAACCCTAATTGATCTTACTGAATGACAGGAAGAGAAGTGGATACAGGAGTACAGTAAGTATGCACCTCCATGAAAGCAGTAAAAACACAGACAATATTTTTTTTTTTGTGCAACAGCCAAAATGTCATCCAAAAAGATACAAAGAACTAAAAACTCACCATCACCTTATAAAGCTGATTAGCACAGTTTAAAAATAAACAAAATCAGACACTTTTTGACATAGTTGAGTGTAGTTGATGATGTTGAGGGAAGCAGCAAGGGAAGCTGTAACCATAGCGTGCTGTTGTAATACTGAGGCACCGGCGCAATACTTAATATCATGAACCAAACAGGATAAAACTGAAAAACTGAAGTATGGTTTAACATTGTAATATGACTCCTGTGGATGATTCACTGCAATCTGACTGAAGTATTGGACAACTTGGGTTTATATTAAAGTCATATTGGAAATACTAGGGTCTCAGCCCAGGTTTGAGTGACATCCACTCAACAACCAATGACACCTCAGTGAGTCATTGAGGAAGCACGTCGTGGCGAACTGGAAGAAGGAAATGATAATGCAACAAAATAATCCAGGCCTCTTGTCTTTCTGGATATTAAAATCTGCAATGATAATCGCAAAATGCAGGGTGGCCTCAAAAAAGGCCTGCTGATATGGAAGCGATAAGGGGGAGAGAAAGGTTTAAAAAAAGGCCTGCTGATATGGAAGCGATAAGGGGGAGAGAAAGGTTTAAAAAAAGGCCTTGTGTGGGTCTGAGGCGAGATATGTACTGTACGCCGATGCCTGGACGGAGGGAGGCTCGCCGGTGAAGGCAGTACTGAGAGAACAGGGGATGGGATGGGGGTCGCTGCAGCTTGTTAAAAAGCAAAGTAATAATCTTTGATATTTACACTGTTAAAGTGAATACATTCAGGCAGTACAGGGAGAGGGCGTCTCCTCCCCCCTTTGTAACGAGGTACGTACGTTTGGCACTGCTGTAACTATCTGTCCCTCTGTCTCTTCTGTCCGTCAGGCCTTCCATCCATCCAGCCATCCGTGTCATCATCCTCTTCCATATCACTTGTTCGTTCACGCGATTCTCGGGGGTATTGAAACGGTAAACGCGGATCGTCGGATCGTCCGTTGACTGTCCTGAAGACGTCTGATCCAGGCCTATGTCTCTCCTGGCTGTGTCAGACAGGAGCCTGGGTCAGAAGGCACGTATGTGGATCACTCCACTGAGCAGTCCGCTTAACTCTCCTCTTTATAAAAACTTAGGCAGTATGCAGACCACCAGGGTCTGGGTTCTAAGGGTCCCCCCCACCCACATCCAGGTTAATTCCCAGAATCCTCTGTTCTGTGGTTCTTTTGGGAAAAGGCAAACCTCTGGGACAGTTAGACTCAAATCCCGTTGGTCAGGTCCGTGATGACGTTGGCCTTCACCAGCTTGCGGAGGAACTCCTTTTCCTTGGATATGTTGTGTGTCCAGGACTGTGGAGATGAAAGGGAACAAGATGAGAAACAAGAAGATTGTCAAAGATCAGTGGGGGGGCGGGGGTCAGGATCAAAGACAAGAAACGGTTCTCAACAACCTATGAAGGACATTTTGGGTTTTCTATTCTGCACAACACTGCATGAAAACAACCTTCTCCAACTCTTTGCGTCAAACCATTTTGACTTTCAATGGGTTTTAAGAGCCTTGTCATATGTAGTTATGTCTGCCATTGTTTTCTTCTGGTGAATATGATGGAGTCAGAGTGAGTTTGTAGTGAGAGTGTGTGTGTGTTTGTGTGTGAGTGGAACCACATTGTGTCAATTTCATTCCCCACTATGCTCCGGGACCTCAGTCTGGTCTGCAGCGTGTGTAACAAGAGCCCGTGATTCCTGTGGGAGGCTCTGGGGCCTGAGAGTGGGAGGACCGGGCTGGTCTGGGTTGGGTTGGGCTGAACTGGACCCCAGAGCTCTGCCTGGGTCCAGGCTGTGGGGCCGAGCCTCTCCTGAGAGCCACTGGTCTGTCTGGGTCGGCCTGGCCCCGACTCTGTGACGGATCACACTTGCACACAGAACCACACGGATCCAGGGCTAGGGTTTCACTGCTTTACTACAGGGAGCAGGGCCGGGAGAGCCATGTGAGCAGTAACACCAGGGTGTGTGTGTCTTCAGGCCTTGCTGTCTGTGATTTAAGCTGAGAGTCCAGGGATGACGAGCTAGGTCAGAGAGAGGATGAGGCGGAAGCAACCTCCCCCTCTCTTTAACATGCTTGCATCTACAGAACACATACGAATGGTATGTACAGAAATACTGAACAGTGTGGTATTCTACATTCACTCCTGTTCAGTCCCTTCACACGAGCTACAGAAAGTTGAAAAACAAACTAAAGTGCACCTGGATCCATTCTGAGTTTAAGCTGAGTAGCCCTGTTTTAGGAGGGGACTAGTTTATGTTCGACAGAGAGTAAGGATACCACTGCATCTCATCGCTCCCTGAGAGGTGACCATAACACATTACCACCAGTGGAAGCACATGACAGTGTGTCTTTCAGTGTTCCAATGATGATGGACCTACTAGATGAGGTTTCCATTGATTACATGGCTCAACATGGTAAGGGTTCACTGGGAGTTTAGACGAAGATTATCATTCTGAGTTCATACGTCAGCTCCCCTCTGTGACATCTGGCATAATAGAACACTGAGGCAGTCGGGAGTGGAGGACTAAAAGGCTCCATCTTGGGGTCATTTACTTGGACGGGAGGAGGATGAGAGAGCCAATCAAAAAGACAGAAAATGGAACAAAACCCTCGTTAGCCTAATAGGTCTAGGAGGGGGAGCCAATATAGTCTCTCTAATCTGCACTTTTCTGAAAACAATATGGTGGATTTGTCTTCTGAGAATGCATTTTCACCTTTCCAGTTCTTTCACGTGTGACTTAGTGTAGACAAGGAGAGGAAACATCACTCCAAGACCGATTTCCAGTGTATTTGAATGCAACAAAAACACGCACCTCTTTGATGGCGGACATCTTGACCGTCTCGTAGTAGTGCAAGGGCGCGTGGGGCGTGTTCATGTCGTAGCCGAAGCCGGCCACCGCCACCTCGTCACAGTTATGCAGGGCCATCGTTATGGCGACAGTCCCCAGGGTTGGAATGTTCTGAAGAGGGAAAAGCACAAAAGGTGGCCATGTCACTTCTTTATAGTGTATCGTACAGGCAACTGCCAAAATAAAAGGAAAGTCTTGAGTAAATGAGGGATACAAAGTATATTGAAAACAGGTGCTTCCACACAGGTGTGGTTCCTGAGTTAACTAAGCAATTTTCATCCCATCATGCTTAGGGTCATGTATAAAAACACCCAGTTGCCCATTATTTTTGCTACCATTATTTGTGTGACTGTCCTTGTGTATCAGTGTTTTGTTACGAGTCATGTGTTGTATTGTGTTTTTTTGTGGATTCCAGGAAGAGAGGAACCAAATAAACAAACCATGGCTAGAAGAGATCACAGTGACTTTGAAATAGGGGTCTCAAAGGAGCATGGGGCGGGGTGCAACTCAATATTAGGAAAGTGTTCTTAATGTTTTGTACACTCAGTGTATATCCATGTCCTCGTTCACCCACGACTTTCAGAAACATAGGATATTAAAATTGTTCAGGTCCCGTTGATAGGATAGTCTCGAATGGAGCTCATCCAGTGATTGCACATTCGCCAATAGAACAGAGGGCAATGGCGGTCTATTTGCCACGTATGGAGGGTGTGCCGCAATTGCGGAGCCTCCGGAGGCATGCAGAGGCCAAATGCTGCACGGCCAATGCAGACGTCGGGATTGACCATGCAGCGACTTTCAGTCACCAGACCTCAACCCAATTGAACACGGGAAATTCTGGAACGGCGCCTGAGACAGCGTTTTCCACCACCATCAACAAAACACAAAATTATGGAATTTCTCGTGGAAGAATGGTGTCGCATCCCTCCAATAGAGTTCCAGACACTTGTAGAATCTATGCCAAGGCACTTTCAAGCAGTTATGGCGGCTTGTGGTGGGCCAACGCCCTAAGACGCTTTATGTGGGGCGGCAGGTAGCTTAGTGGTTAAGAGCGTAGTGCCAGTAACCGAAAGGTCGCTGGTTCTAATCCCCGAGCCGACTAGGTGAAAAATCTGTCGATGTGCCCTTGAGCAAGGCACTTAACCGTAATTGCTCCTGTAAGTCGCTCTGGATAAGAGCGTCTGCTAAATGACTAAAATGTAAATGTAAATGTTGGGGTTTCCTTTATTTTGGCATTTACCTGTATATTGTATCTTATGTTTGGGTGCATTATGGGAACAAAGCATTATTAGAAGGGGGAATGAGAGTGTGTCAAGTAGCTCAGCTGGTAGAGCACGGCGCTTGTAACGCCAAGGTAGTGGGTTCGATCCCCGGGACCACCCATACACAAAAAAAATTATGCACGCATGACTGTAAGTCGCTTTGGATAAAAGCGTCTGCTAAATGGCATATTATTATTATTATTATTATTATTAGCCAACACCATTTCCTCTAACAGCAGTAGGTAGTAAAAGCAAGCATTGAAAATGTCTATATTAACTCCATCTTCCTTTACCACCACCACTAGTCTGTGACAGACATGGCACCACCATCCCTTCGATCCCTCTCCCTGTGCTCATGGCTTTGTTCTGGGCCAGTTGTTAACTCGTCCTGAGCTGAGCGCGATTAACAATTTGCTTAAACAGGCGCACCCGCACAATGACACAGCGGTTTGAGAGGGCAGACCTCCACTTCCTCAAACCCTAGGGCCTAATGGGGAGGAGATGGTGGTGGTGGGGGGGAGTGAGGAGGGCCTAATGGGGAGGAGATGGTGGTGGTGGGGGGAGTGAGGAGGGCCTAATGGGGAGGAGATGGTGGGGGGTGGGGGGAGTGAGGAGGGCCTAATGGGGAGGAGATGGTGGTGGTGGGGGGGAAGTGAGGAGGGCCTAATGGGGAGGAGATGGTGGGGGTGGGGGGAGTGAGGAGGGCCTAATGGGGAGGAGATGGTGGTGGTGGGGGGAGTGAGGAGGGCCTAATGGGGAGGAGATGGTGGTGGTGGGGGGGAGTGAGGAGGGCCTAATGGGGAGGAGATGGTGGTGGTGGGGGGGAGTGAGGAGGGCCTAATGGGGAGGAGATGGTGGTGGTGGGGGGGAGTGAGGAGGGCCTAATGGGGAGGAGATGGTGGGGGTGGGGGGGAGTGAGGAGGGCCTAATGGGGAGGAGATGGTGGGGGTGGGGGGAGTGAGGAGGGCCTAATGGGGAGGAGATGGTGGTGGTGGGGGGGAGTGAGGAGGGCCTAATGGGGAGGAGATGGTGGGGGTGGGGGGGAGTGAGGAGGGCCTAATGGGGAGGAGATGGTGGGGGTGGGGGGAGTGAGGAGGGCCTAATGGGGAGGAGATGGTGGTGGTGGGGGGGAGTGAGGAGGGCCTAATGGGGAGGAGATGGTGGTGGTGGGGGGAGTGAGGAGGGCCTAATGGGGAGGAGATGGTGGGGGTGGGGGGGAGTGAGGAGGGCCTAATGGGGAGGAGATGGTGGGGGGTGGGGGGAGTGAGGAGGGCCTAATGGGGAGGAGATGGTGGTGGTGGGGGGGAGTGAGGAGGGCCTAATGGGGAGGAGATGGTGGTGGTGGGGGGAGTGAGGAGGGCCTAATGGGGAGGAGATGGTGGTGGTGGGGGGAGTGAGGAGGGCCTAATGGGGAGGAGATGGTGGTGGTGGGGGGAGTGAGGAGGGCCTAATGGGGAGGAGATGGTGGTGGTGGGGGGAGTGAGGAGGGCCTAATGGGGAGGAGATGGTGGTGGTGGGGGGAGTGAGGAGGGCCTAATGGGGAGGAGATGGTGGTGGTGGGGGGAGTGAGGAGGGCCTAATGGGGAGGAGATGGTGGTGGTGGGGGGAGTGAGGAGGGCCTAATGGGGAGGAGATGGTGGTGGTGGGGGGGGAGTGAGGAGGGCCTAATGGGGAGGAGATGGTGGTGGGGGGGGCTCTAAATCATTACCTTGATTTGGAGCCCTAAGGGTAGGTGTAGCTTAGCCCGCAAACACACACATCATACAAACACATCACACTAATCAGGGGAAAGACAGGCGGGCATTTTAGGGGAAGGATGTGTCAGGCTGTATCCCGCCTTGATCAGTATTATATGGGACAAGTCCCCCCAACACACACACACTGTCTGAGGGGGCACCAGGGCATCCCACATGTTCCACACATGTTCCTCCTGTACACCAAAGTTCAGCCAGGGGTGTCCTGGTGGTCGCCCCTTCAAGGCAGAAGGCTGTACACACTCCTTGTAACCCTTCCCATCCCTCTAATGCCTGTTGCAGCATGTTCCCTACCCCCTAACCCCTGCACTCCTCTGTAGAACTTCATCAGCCTCTCAAGCTAGTCTGCTGCACAGTTCCAGTCCTGGAGGGGTGACAGCATCTGCTGGTCTTTATCTAACCTATTCCCTTTGATCAGCCAGCCATGGTCTTGGTAAACTAGGTAAGTGGCCTCATGAAGCCAATCAATGCGTTTGATTGATTAGTTACGTGCCAAGGAGAGAAGAAAACCAGCAGAGCCTGTGGCAGTCCAGAATCTACAGTCTCATCTGATGCCCCCCTCAAAACCAAAATGAGAACAAAATACATCTATGAGGAGTTAATGAGGTAATACGTCTGAAGCTTCATTTTCCCTCCATAAATCTTTCCCTTTCATCAAGAGCAGGGGTCTGCAACGCGTGTCTCTGGAGTCTTATGTGGCCTTTTAACTACCCCTTTGTGGCTCCATGATGAACTATTCAACACAATTATGTTTTGTTTAGTTTGAAATGCAGTCAGGTGCACCCAATGTCTCTCTCTCTCTGAATCACGAGGTTCATCCATTGCAGCTACTAGAGCGCTAGGTTTTTGTGAAAATTCACTTGGGTTCCCGACCCTTGATCTAGAGAGATGTTTGCAGTTGTTTTAACGGTTTAATTTCCTGTAATGGCATGGCAAGTTTCTGCCTTGCTGTGGTTGTCATAGGAACAGGGGTTCTACTGGCAGCGAGGTTTGAGTTTGGGGCCTGAAGTGTGTCAAACACACTTTGGTTATGAACGTGCGGTCGGTCATCAACTCCCGGGCTGCCTATGGGTTGTGTACCGTTTCGTAGCATGTGTGAGAGAGTGTTAATGTTTGAAAGAGGGATTGTGCCTCTGTCAGGGTGTGCCTGTGTGTATTCTTAAACTTAAAATACATGGGCGTGAGTGAGTAAGAGTCTATGCACTCTTGTACTGCATACGTGAATGTATGTCTGCATATGCGTTTGCGTGCAGACTGCAAACCGGGCTGAATCTTATCCACCTTAAATCCAGGTGACGTCTACATAGCACCATACATGGTTTCTGCGAACATTCTGAGGGTTCATCTCAGAACATTCCAATGCATAAATTGTTCGATACATTTCTATCGAACTAGAGCGGGTTTCTGTCAGTGTCACTCACCCCTTTCCCCATGAGGCCGTTGTTGAGTGGCAGGCCGATGAACTGGAAGGCAGCCTCCTGGATGAAGTAGGGGTTGAGGATGCGCATCTCTGTGGGCTCCCTGGGGACGTAAAAGGCCACTGACTTCCAGAAGCCCTCTGTACCACGCTAAGAGAGAGGGAAAAAAGAGAGAGGGGAGATTGTGAGTTTCGGGAGGCATTGAAAGTAACATCCAATTTATCATTTTGGGGGTAAAAAGGAGTACTTCTAAGTATGAGGTAGACAGAGGTTTAAACACAAAGAGATTATCTTCAATAACATTGACATAGAACCACAGGTCACATCAGCCTCTCAAAACTTACAGGAATCAAAAACCGTGGATTAATGGCAGCCTTGTTGGGAAACTGAAGGAGAAACATGCTGCTTATAAACACGGCAAGGTGACCAGGGACAATTGTATGGTTAAACAGCTCAAATACAACCTACGCAGATCGATCAAGGTGGCGAGACAAGTTTAGGGACAAAGTGGAGGAACAATTCAGCAGGTTGGACACGAGGCGTATGTGGCACGGCTTCTAAAGATCATGGATTACAAAAAGAAAGCCAGGCATGTCGGGGATACCAACGCCGCCCTACCGGACGAGCTAAACACCTTTTTCTCCCTGAGGACAATGAGGGCTACATGCTTACGGTCTCCACGGAGTACGTTTGTAACTCATTCAAACGTGTTAACCCTCGTAAGGCTGCCGGCCCAGATGGCATCCCTAGCCGCACCATCACAGCATGTGAAGACCCGCTAGCTGTTGTGTAAAAATTAAATGTAATAAAAAATTAAATGTAAGTCGCTCTGGATAAGAGCGTCTGCTAAATGACTAAAATGTAAATGTAAAATGTGTTTTCTGACATTTCCAATCCCTCTCTAGCTCAGGCCGCTATCCCCACCTGCTTCAAGATATCCACTATCATCCCCGTGTCCAAGAAAGGGAAAGCAATTGAACCGAATGACTACCGAACCGTAGCACTCACGTCATCATGAAGTGCTTTGAGAGGCTAGTCAAAGAAGATCATCAAGGACCTCAGCCACGCGAGCCGGCCTGTTCTCCCCCTTCCATCACTTAGACGCGGGCAATATAGAAGCATCATGGTAAAAACTGACAGCCTGGCGGGTAGGAGCATTGGGCCAGTAACCGAAAGGATGCTGGATCGAATCCCCGAGCCGACAAGGACAAAATCTGTCGTTCTGCCCCTAAGCATAGCAGTTAATCCCCAACAACAACCGTTTCCCAGGCGCTGATGACGCGGATGTCGATTAAGGCAGTCCCCCACACTTCTCTGATTCAGAGGAGTTGGGTTAAATGCGGAAGACACATTTGAGTTGAATGCATTCAGTTGTGCAACTGACTAGGTATCCCCCTTTCACTTTATACCCCCAGAGCATCAGGCTGCTGAATATCCACCACTAGGCAGCTACCAAAATTTACCCGAATCAAAAACTGTGCATTGATTGCAGCCTTGTCGGGAAACTGAAGGAGAGAGATGCTACTTATACACACAGCAAGGTGACTGGGGACAACTTAAGAATTTAACTGTACCTTGCAAATACATCTGCGACCCTGTGCATGTGACTAATAAAATCCTCTATTGTCGACCATAATAACGACCACGGTAGCGCCCTGTCATCAGGCAGGAAGTGTTACAGGAAGTAAGCCAAATCACACCCTGAACTCAAGAGAGGGTTCTGGGAGCCCTCACACCCCTCTGGGTCCTCCTACTCCAATCACCACAGAGACCAGACTGACTCCACCACACCCGATGGTAAATTAGGCTGAAATCTAAGGGCACATACTTTGGCCCATTGTCTGACTTTATATGCAACGGAATGCAAAAACATACTTCCGCGCATACTTTACTCAATACACATGGTAAATCTAAAAGCCAGAATATTAACATTCAAATCTGATTAGTAATTTTTCCCAAATATCTGCCAAATCTACAATAATATATTATAACGTTAGCCAAGTAGCTACGGCTAGCTGTAGTCCTCTGTATGTCAACATCCCTCATCAGGCGTATTACAGTAGCTTTCTGCCACAAACACTGGCTGACAGACTTGCCTGCCTGCTTGACTACTTGGCACACAGCCAAAGGGGTCAGCAGATGTAAATGGGAATCACCTGTTCAAATAGTCAGACGCCCGCCCTGCCGCCTTTGATATTGGGGGGGGTGGGGGGAATAATGGGAGGCGCAGTTGGGTGGCTTTGAGCGGCGTGTTTTCAACCAGGGGCCTCCGCCCCCTCAGCAAGCCGTGGCAGGAAAACCTAATCTCTCCTGTCAACATGCTGCTTGTGTTTGGGGATCTGTTTGGCAGGAAGCGCTGTAGAAGCTGTAAGCAATGCTTTTTATTGTGGAAAGCAGGGAAGGTGCCGACTCAAAGACATGGTACACAGACGAGAGTGTCATGTCTGACGTAGGAGCCAGACAAACAAGTAGTAAGAGAGAGTGTTGCAGAAAGGTACATCCAAGAGGACAGCTATTTAGCAGGTAACAGCATTGCTTTTAAATGAACACTGATCATTTCCAATGAAACTACCTAGGCCTATAACACCAAATGAGATACAGGTTTCCGTATCTAATGAAGTTATATCACTCAGAAGCCAGAGAACAGTCTCTGAAGAGGCCCCTGAGGGACAGGAGGTGATTTCCCCTGCGCTGTGACCCCTAGGCCAGTGAGTCAGGAGAAACTCAACTGATGGTCCGTTTGAAAAGATAAAACAGGAAGCTGCAGATTGATCCTGTCCTACTCGCTCACACGCCATGCTAAACCGGAGTCAACCATACTTATACACAGACGAATGCGTGTGCACATACACGCGCGAGCACACAGACTGGGGTGAGCAGGAGTGTGCATGGCTTGTTGGGCGATGGCAGTGTTGGGTTGTGGTTTAGCGTAGAGGAAATGGCTGTTTCCCTTCTCTCACGACAGGTTTATGGTTAAATTAGTCTGGATTATTAGATTGAAGTGTGTGCACGAGGCTGTGCCCTGACGCCGGCACCTGTTAAAACAGCCTTTAATTGGAGAGGTAATTGTTTGCATAGCAGGGAGAGAGAATAGGAGTACGTTTAAGATTTCTCATCCAGACAAGGGCCTCAGCTCTGGCCAAACTACCTCAGTTCCACCAGTGTTGACATTGGCTTACCTGGTGAACATTTTTCAATGCCTAACAGAGGCTCATCAATGAGATAAAATACAGATGTCGCCTTTTGGATATAATTATATTAGTTGTAGAAAAAGGTGAATGACTCAACTAGACCTGGGAGCTCTGGGTGAGTCACCGGCCAACACAGTAATGAAACGTATAACATACCTGAAGACTGCAAACCCACAAAACGGAAAGACATTAACATCATTATATTACATGTCCATCTAAGCTACTATACAGTGTTTAATGAGTCAATACTACATGCCATAATCTCAGTGACATCAATGCTTACATTCCTCTTCCACAGCAGCCACAAGTGTACGTGCTCATTGTGGTGTTTGTTAGGGCTGTATTGCAAAACAATTTCCATGGCAAAAATGAAAACACAAAGCAGACCAAACTCTTCGGGCCAAGGGTATTATAGTTGTGTTTTTCTATTAGTTTTTATTTATATTAGGTTTTCAGATTTTTATTTGAAATTCAGTTTGTTAGTTTTCAGACTTGATTTAGTAGTTTTTATTCAGTTTCAGTAAAACAAATGTTTTGTATATTATTTAGGTTCAGTTTTCGTTTTAAGTGTTAGGGACGGAATGTATGGAGGCATAGGTGGCTAGGAATGATTTACACTACATTACCAAAAGTATATGGACACCTGCTCGTCGAACATCTCATTTCAAAATCATGGATATTAATATGGAGTTGGTCCCCCCTTTGCTGCTATAACAACGTACACTCTTCTGGGAAGGCTTTCCACTAGATGTTGGAACATTGCTGCAGGGACTTGCTTCCATTCAGCCACAAGAGCATTAGTGAGGTCGGGCACTGATGTTGGGCAATTAGGCCTGGTTCACAGTCGGCGTTCCAATTCATCCCAAAGGTATTCGATGGGTTTGAGGTCAGGGCTCTGAGGCCAGTCAAGTTATTCCACACCGAGCTTTACAAGCCATTTTGTATGGACCTAGCTTTGTGCACGGGGGCATTGTCATGCTGAAACAGGAAACGGCCTTCCCCAAACTGTTGCCACAAAGTTGGAAGTACAGAATTGTCTAGAATGTCACTTTATGCTGTAGCGTTAAGATTTCTCATCACTGGAACTAAGGGACCTAGCCCAAACCATGAAAAACAGCCCCTGACCATTATTCCTCCTCCACCAAACTTTACAGTTGACACTATGCATTCGGGCAGGTCGCGTTCTCCTGGCATCCGCTAAACCTAGATTCGTACGTTGGACTGCCAGATGGTGAAGCGTGATTCATCACTCCAGAGAACGCATTTCCGCTGCTCCAGAGTCCAATGGCGGGGCGGTGAGCTTTACACCACTCCAGCTGACGCTTGGCACTGTGCATGGTGATCTCAGGCTTGTGTGCGGCTGCTCGGCCATGGAAACCCATTTCATGAAGCTCCCAACGAACAGTTCTTGTGCTGACGTTGCTTCCAGAGGCAGTATGGAACTCGGTAGTGAGTGTTGCAACCGAGGACAGATTATTTTTACACGCTACGCACTTCAGCACTCGGCGGTCCCGTTCTGTGAGCTTGTGTGGCCTACCACTTTGCGGCTGAGCCGTTGTTGCTCTTAGACGATTCCACTTCACAATAACAGCACTTACAGTTGAACCGGGGCACGAACTGACTTGTTGGAAAGGTGGCATCCAATGACGGTGCCACGTTGAAAGTCACCGACCTCTTCAGTACGGGCCATTCTACTGCCAATGTTTGTCTATGGAGATTGCGTGAGTGTGTGCTCGATTTTATACACCTGTCAGCAACAGGTGTGGCTGAAATAGCCGAATCCACTAATTTGAAGGGTTGTCCGCATACTTTTGGCCACGTAGTGTATACGTTGTAGGTTTATAGCAGTGGTACTCAAGTGCTATTTGAGATGGTCGAGTCACACAAATGTCCTAGGTGGCAAAGGTCCAGATGGATATAGTCATTTATCGGCGTAGTAACAAACCCCCATTTCGCAACCCATGTGACCCCAAACTGTTTACACCCTTCTTGTTGGCAGAGTTTTAAAGCAAATTTTCTGCAGTTGTTCACATTATGCCATCGAGTGGAGAAAATGTAGTAATTTTTAAGCAAATTTCCTGAAATTCTTCAAATTTTCCACGTCTTATGTGTGTTCATATGATACCAGGAGATGAATCCTGACCGAATTCCAAACATAAAATAATAGCAGTCTCACCTCGTCTTTATCCTGAAATTCTTTGTGGGTGCGATTCAGATGTGTTTTCCCCTTTTGTCTCTGTTCCACACACGCTACCATCTTCTGACAGTACAATAAATTAGCTTTTGTCCTTTCCAGCAATGTACTCAAAATAATCCCATACAGGGCTTTGCCTTTTCAAATCTAATCAAATTGTATGTCACATGCGCCGAATATAACAGGTGTAGAATTTACCGTGAAATGCTTACTTACGAGCACTTTCCCAACAATGCAGAGTTAAAAAGAACGAAAAATTTGCTACAAATAAAGGAAATGGTAACAAAAGAATAACGAGACTATATACGTACATATAAGAAATATGTACATCGCGGCAGGTAGCATAGCGGTTAAGAACGTTGGGCTAGTAACTGAAAAGTCGTTGGTTCGAATCCCTGTGCCGACTAGGTGAAAAATCTGTCGATGTGCCCTTGGGCAAGGCACTTAACCCTATTTGCTCCTGTAAGTTGCTCTGGATAAGAGCTTCTGCTAAATAACAAAAATGTAAATGTAGGTATGGGTAAAAGTGACTAGGCAATCAGGATAGATAAACAGAGTAGCAGCAGCCTATGTGAAGTGTGAAAGTGTGTGTGGCGTCAATTACGCATGTGTGTGTTTAACGTGTCTACTGTAGGAACACCTTCCTAAAATTTAGTTGCACCCCCTCTCCATGCTCCCCACAGTTGTGTCAAGTTGGCTGGATGTCCTTTGGGTGGTGGACTATTCTTGATACACTGGGGAAACGGTTGAGCGTGAAAAACCCAGATGTGCAAAGCTGATACAGACATACCCAAGACGACTCAAAGCTGTAATTGCCGCTAAAGGTGATTCTACAAAGTATTGACTCAGGGATGTGAATACTTACGTAAATTATATATTTCTGTATTTCATTTTTAAAACATTTGCAAAAAATTCTAAAAACATATGTTTTCACTGTCATTATGGGGTATTGTGTGTAGATGGATGGGGGAAAAATCTATTTAATCGATCTTGAATTCAGGCTGTAACAACAAAATCTGGAATAAGTCAAGGTATGAATATTTTCTGAAGGCACTGTAGCTGTAAATGTGTACATGACACTGCAACAAAATTTCCCCATGGGGACAATAAAGTAAGTAAGTAAGTAAGTAAGCTGTGACCATCTGGCTACTATCAACAAGGGTTTCTACAAAATAGCAACATTAGCGCAGATAGCTTGGAATCTAGACCATAAGCAATATGCACAGATATGCATTGCCAAACAACGCTACTGCCACCTTCTGGTTTGGAGTATTTTAACAAGGTTGAGTGGCTGATTACTTCTAAGGTCCTTGCTGTGTGAACACAAAAGAGATTGACTGCCGACACTCTGTTCAGAGGTGCTAAGTAATGTCGGCAGGCAAACGTTTGACAATCCTACCGGTGTGTCTGAGCTTTAATTTCTTGGCCTCTCCCTCAATGTAGCCGCTTTGACTCAGTCTCTAAAATCTTCCCACTTCAGCAGTCTCAGTGCAAAAATAAAATAAAAGAGTGCTTAGTTGAACAAATCTGAGTAACAAAACAAATAGATGGCGTTTGGAAAGTCATTTCATATCTACTCTAACTGCCAACTGGTCAACAACAATCTTAAAACAGGTGCAAGCCTTGGTAAGGTAAACACTTTTCTCCATGATTAACAACAGGTTTGTCTGTGGAAGACAGAATGTGTGTATAGATGGTAAACACCATTGAGCCTGAGGAGATACATTCCCAGAAATGCTCCCATTTTATAAAATTATGTTGAGGAGACCTAACAAACATCAAAATGTCAAGTGGTGTGTTTTTTTTCTGGAGACTAACTAGGAATGTCTAGATGCTGTTTGTATTTGCACGAATAGTCTAATACTTGAAAAACATTGACTGCCTCACAAATCACCTGCTGAACGCACTACAACAGAGGCTCTGGTAAGTGGCTCCGTCTAGGAAAAAGATAAACCTACACGAGAGAGTCAAGGGCAGGATTAGAGCAAGACAATGCCAGACCCGGGGAGAATAAGATGTACAGAGAACAGGGGATCAATCTGAGTGGAATAAATTATGGCAACCAACAGTCTGATGAAAGTGGTGTTTGAGGCTAGGTGTGTTGAAAATACTAAAATGGCACAAACCCCAAACAAGATATCGAAATCCCTCACTGGAAAAAGCGGTGGCGGATCATAAGTATCTAAACACCTGAAGTGTATGGAAGATTTCCTCAAAAAGGTCTGTACATTTCTGACTGATTTGTAATCGCAGCGATAACCCTTCCAACCTCTACGGCCCACACATCCCTCCAGAGAACATATGTGACCTGTTACAGAAAGCTGGGCATATGACGGACGTCACTACTTCACAGGAGAGTCATTTGAAGAAATTCCTTTTTGAAAATGTGAACTTTCATGTCCCTTAATAACAAACTTCTGTCTCCTGTACTCCCTGTTCACCCATGACTGCATGGCCAGGCACGACTCCAACACCATCATTAAGTTTGCCAATGACACAACAGTGGTAGGCCTGATCACCGACAACGATGAGACAGCCTATAGGGCGGAGGTCAGAGACCTGGCCGTGTGGTGCCAGGATAACAACCTCTCCCTCAACGTGACCAAGACAAAAGGAGATGATTGTGGACTACAGGGAAAAAAAGAGGACTGAGCACGCCCCCATTCTCATCGACGGGGCTGTAGTGGAACAGGTTGAGAGCTTCAAGTTCCTTGGTGTCCACTTCACCAACAAACTATTATGGTCCAAACACACCAAGACAGTCGTGAAGAGAGCACGACAAAGCCTATTCCCCCTCAGGAGACTGAAAAGATTTGGCACGGGTCCTCAGATCCTCAAAAAGTTCTACAGCTGCACCATCGAGAGCATCCTGACTGGTTGCATCACCGCCTGGTATGGCAACTGCTCGGCCTCCGACCGCAAGGCACTACAGAGGGTAGTGCGTACGGCCCAGTACATCACTGGGGCCAAGTTTCCTGCCATCCAGGACCTCTATACCAAGCGGTGTCAGAGGAAGGCCCTCAAAATGGTCAAAGACTCCAGCCACCCTAGTCATAGACCATTCTCTCTGCTACTGCACGGCAAGCAGTACCAGAGCGCCAAGTCTAGGTCCAAAAGGATTCTCAACAGCTTCTACCCCCAACCATAAGACTCCTGAACAGCTAATCATGGCTACCCGGACTATTTGCACTGCTCCCCCACCACATCTTTTTACGCTGCTGCTACTCTGTTAATTATTTATGCATAGTCACTTTAACTCTACCCACATGTACATCCAGTGGGGGAAAAAAGTATTTATCAGCCACCAATTGTGCAAGTTCTCCCACTTAAAAAGATGAGAGAGGCCTGTAATTTTCATCATAGGTACACGTCAGTATGACAGACAAAATGAGAAAAAAAATCCAGAAAAACAAATTGTAGGATTTTTTATGAATTTATTTGCAAATGATGGTGGAAAATAAGTATTTGGTCAATAACAAAAGTTTCTCAATACTTTGTTATATACCCTTTGTTGGCAATGACACAGGTCAAACGTTTTCTGTAAGTCTTCACAAGGTTTTCACACACTGTTGCTGGTATTTTGGCCCATTCCTCCATGCAGATCTCCTCTAGAGCAGTGATGTTTTGGGGCTGTCGCTGGGCAACACGGACTTTCAACTCCCTCCAAAGATTTTCTATGGGGTTGAGATCTGGAGACTGGCTAGGCCACTTCAGGACCTTGAAATGCTTCTTATGAAGCCACTCCTTCGTTGCCTGGGCGGTGTGTTTGGGATCATTGTCATGCTGAAAGACCCAGCCACGTTTCATCTTCAATGCCCTTGCTGATGGAAGGAGGTTTTCACTCAAAATCTCATGATACATGGCCCCATTCATTCTTTCCTTTACACGGATCAGTCGTCCTGGTCCCTTTGCAGAAAAACAGCCCCAAAGCATGATGTTTCCACCCCCATGCTTCATAGTAGGTATGGTGTTCTTTGGATGCAACTCAGCATTCTTTGTCCTCCAAACACGACGGAGTTGAGTTTTTACCAAAAAGTTATATTTTGGTTTCATCTGACCATATGACATTCTCCCAATCCTCTTCTGGATCATCCAAATGCACTCTAGCAAACTTCAGACGGGCCTGGACATGTACTGGCTTAAGCAGGGGGACACGTCTGGCACTGCAGGATTTGAGTCCCTGGCGGCGTAGTGTGTTACTGATGGTAGGCTTTGTTACTTTGGTCCCAGCTCTCTGCAGGTCATTCACTAGGTCCCCCCGTGTGGTTCTGGGATTTTTGCTCACCATTCTTGTGATCATTTTGACCCCACGAGGTGAGATCTTGCGTGGAGCCCCAGATCGAGGGAGATTATCAGTGGTCTTGTATGTCTTCCAATTCCTAATAATTGCTCCCACAGTTGATTTCTTCAAACCAAGCTGCTTACCTATTGCAGATTCAGTCTTCCCAGCCTGGTGCAGGTCTATAATTTTGTTGCTGGTGTCCTTTGACAGCTCTTTGGTCTTGGCCATAGTGGAGTTTGGAGTGTGACTGTTTGAGGTTGTGGACAGGTGTCTTTTATACTGATAACAAGTTCAAACAGGTGCCATTAATACAGGTAACGAGTGGAGGACAGAGGAGCCTCTTAAAGAAGAAGTTACAGGTCTGTGAGAGCCAAAAATCTTGCTTGTTTGTACATTTTTTACATTTTAGTCATTTAGCAGACGCTCTTATCCAGAGCGACTTACAGGAGCAATTAGGGTTAAGTGCCTTGCTCAAGGGCACATCGACAGATTTTTCACCTAGTCGGTTCGGGGATTAGAACCAGCGACCTTTCGGTTACTGGCACAACGCTCTTAACCACTAAGCTACCTGCCGCCCCAAATACTTATTTTCCACCATAATTTGCAAATAAATTCATAAAAAATCCTACAATGTGATTTTCTGGAAATTTTTTCCTCAATTTGTCTGTCATAGTTGACGTGTACCTATGATGAAAATTACAGGCCTCTCATCTTTTTAAGTGGGAGAACTTGCACAATTGGTGGCTGACTAAATACTTTTTTCCCCCACTGTATTACCTCAACTAGCCGGTGCCCCCGCACATTGACTCTGCACCGGTACCCCCCTGTAGATAGCCTCCCTACTGTTATTTTATTTTACTTCTGCTCTTTTTTTCAACACTTTTGTTGTTGTTTTATTTTACTTTTTTTATTGAAAAATAAATGCATTGTTGGTTAAGGGCTATAAGTAAGCATTTCACGGTAATGTCTACACCTGTTGTATTCGGCGCATGTGGATAATACAATTTGATTTGAAATATTACTAAAATTGTTAAATTACGAGCCTAGTTGGTTTAGCCACGGAAAAAGACAGGGACCTTTCCGCTAGCTTCTATCTATAACATGGCAACACCGGTGCCCCCGCACATTGACTCGGTACCAGTCCCCCTGTATATAGCCTCGCTATTGTTATTTTTATTGCTGCTCTTTAATTGTTTGTTACTTTTATTTCGTATGATTTAATATTGAATTTTTTTGTGATTTTTGGGGGTATTCTTTCTTAAAACGGCATTGTTGGTTAAGGGCTTGTAAGTAAGAATTTCACTGTAAGGTCTACTTCTGTTGTATTCGGCGCATGTGACAAATAAAAATTGATTTGATTTGAACATGAGCTGCTCAGATAATCCTTGCTACCAGGGGTTTTTGAAAGATATAGCCATGAAGAACTGCAAAAGTGTTGCTACCGCTCTCAACATTGCTGCCCTGAATTTAGCAGGTGGTATCGACAAAGATCAGTTGGAAAAAGTTGTGATGGACTACTTTCTGGAGGACGATCATGCCATGCTGACTCTCTCTGACTCTGAAAATGAATCAGACAATGAGGAAATCCCTGACTTAAGTAAAAATCATTTTAATTGAACCAGACATTGTAGTCTTCTGATGACAGTGATGGGGAAGAAACGGAGAGCAACAGTGTTGTCACAGAAGAAGTTCACCGAGTTTTGAAATCAGTGGAATGCCCGGTGGAAGCGGAGTATGAGAACGAGAAAATTCTGACGTTTGATTGCAAATGCGGAAGGAGTCAAAAAGAGAACACAGAAGGCTGTTGTATAAAACACCTATCTCCAGATTACATCTTCAAACTAAAGCCAACCATGTCTGTGAAGCATTCATCCATGTATACGGGTAAGAGTCCAGCTACATTTTCAGATATTATAAGTTTCTAATTTAGTCAGAAAGTCATTTTCATTGCAAGTTAAAGCATACTGCTACCTAGCTAATGTTTAGCTGGCTGGCTCGCTAGCTACGGTATGATCTGTGTAGTAATATTATTAATATCTCAGAAATCCGTTTGCATTGCTAGTTATAGCCTACTGTTAGCTAGCTAACATTGAACCTAGTTGGTTAGCTTTAGTTACCTGCAGATTCATACTACATCATTTCATGCATGGTGGCTAGCCATGACAATCCGTTTGTATTTCTACTGTACAGGTTGGGATTATGGTTAACTGTTTAGCGAGCTCGCTAGCTATAGGTCTAAACAAAAGACTCCACTTCGCCAGATGATTACATGACCCATCAATTAGCCAGGTGTCTGGGGGTGATTACGGCCATATATTGTATTTCATGAACATGTGAACAGGTATAGACAATAGAGATCCATCCACTTAGCTAGATGTATCTTGGGGGTGGTTGGAGCCGGTCTTTCACATGACCCATCAATTTAGACAAGTGTGTCTGGGTAAGCCTAGACTAATAATGATGAACATATTTTTATCTGGAATTTGTCTTTCAGCATCAGCAGAACACACCTGACTCTCCTTCACCAGTCATACAAGGAGAATGGTCTAATACCTCCCATCAAAAAGAGAGCCGGCCCAAGCAAGCATAGGTTACACCTGAAGCATGAGGACTTGCAGCGTGTTGTGAACTTCATCAATAACTGTGCAGAGGATAATGCAATAGTAGTACCAGGACGCCACCCATGACACAAACACTTTGGTGGAAAGCAGCTGCCATCTCATGTGACAAAAGCAGGGGTGTGGTGTCTCTATAAGGAATCGATGACAACACTTGGTATGTAAAGCATAACCAACATATTTTGATTCTTTCATTTGCCACCAACATGATTTGCACAACTTTTATTGATCTTACATTCTTTTTAAAGTGTATTTTTACCTGGAGTTGTTCCCTTACTGTAGGCTACTACTTTCACCACTTTTAGTCTTGAAATCTTTGGTTGATTACTACACTACCTTATTCACTCTGTTTAGCACATGGCCTCACATGTGAATCCTTAAAGAGATGGGTGGGGCTAAGGCTTAAGAGGTTGTGAACGATGCTGAATGGGTGTGTGAACAAAGAAGTGTAAAAACTGAACTCAAACTTTTCAAGGGCCATTTCTCAAAAGTGGGGTTACAAGTTTATCAACTTTCAAAGCAGAATTACTTTCCTATTGTTCCTCCAATTGCAGTGTGTGATATACCATTTTGAAGCTGAGTCTTTATCCAATGTCAAAAACACAATTTCAAATTTTGGAACATAAGACCGATCTCTAAAGCATATAAAAATATCATTAAAACCCCTAATAGTAGCTCCAGGTGCTTCGCAGGAAATGACTTAACTCTCAGGGTGGACATCCATGTAAACACAATGATATAACATACTGGGCATTCCCTCCATAGATGTGCAATTGACGATAAGCCACTCAAGTTATGCTTTTCTTCTCAATTGGATGAAGGCGACCCCAGACTAGAACACCCTGGAGATGTCTAGCCTATATGGTGTCCTGTTTGCATTTCAGTTCATGTATAGCAGGAACACACTGTTAAAGTGAAATGAGCCGTTTTTATACGGTGCGTGTTCTAGTTAACTAGTCATTGCCATTGCTTGAGGGGCGGGAGGGAGGGAAGGAGAAAAGGTCAACGGGAGAAAGGGAGAGAGGGGCAAGCGAGTTAAGAGCGTTCACATCTGCAGGCCATACACAGATGGTCCCTGTGCAAATTAAAACAAACACGCTTCACCCTGCACCCAGCCACAAGCAGCCAGCCGAGACCGTCAGTCCAAGTTGGACAGGGTAACAGCAAACCAGAGAGAAGCAGGGAGAGGGACACTGCCTCCCTTTCTAATAAACCCCCCATACCCCGTCCCAGTAGCCCTACTCCTTGGGTGTTCTGAAGGTCTGGAGGGCCCAGCTACACCGTAGGTGTACTGTAAGTAATAGCTGTTGGGGTTTCAATGGGCTTAGGAGCGCTTCCGCCATATTGCTTACACCATTCAGGTTCCTTCCCATCTGCAATTACTGAATGGGTAGTAGTCATGACTTTTTTTCTGGACCAGGCTTGAGCAGACCACAGGGATACATAACTAAACCTAAAGGTCTAAATGGCAGCACCGAGCTACAAACAAACCCAATTAAGGTTGTATGGAGGTCATTAGCACTGTGTACACGTTTGACTCAGCGTTTACGAGGTTCAGTGTCTCGCCACAATTTGCCACAGGGAAGGAACTTCTTGAGAAAGATGTATGGAAAGGGGGGGGCTTTTGAGGAGCACTCGCCCAGAGAATATCAGGTTGGCAAGACTGAGACCAAAGTTCCAGTTACCAAAGATCTAAAGAGTCCAAACTTGGGAGGTACTTTGATGCATATTATTCCCTTTTTTTTGGGAGGAATCTTAAGCATTTGCCAATTTGCTTTTGCTTTTCTTGACGCACACTACGACCTCTGCCCTCTCTGAGGGTCATGGCGGTTTCTCTTCTCCCAGTCTCTCTGGGGTTATCCAGTGTGTGAAACCCATGCTTCGCACTCCCATGATGGCAAACAGGGAAAACAATGGGAACACTTGACAGCATTCCGACCCCAAGGAGGACTTGTGTGAACTTCTTGGCCGCAGGGCGTCTGAAACGACCTCTGTTCTACTTGCCTACACTGGCAGGGTCTGGAGCTGTTGACTTACAGCAAACCGACTACAACAGTCCCCTGATCCTCAAAGCTGTTCAATGATTAGCCAACTATCTTTTCAAAATAATATTAAGAAGCGCCATCAAGATACTCAATAACCCAGTTTAATGTCAAAACCAGGGAATTAAACGCTAGCTTACATCTGAAGTTGTATCAAAGTTAGCTGGCTAAGTTATTGATTCTGCTTTGTATAAAATAATCTGGATGCTAGTCAGGATTTGACTACTTGCATTTCCGCAGATACCGCTTGGTTGTTTACTGGTATGTACATGTTTGTGAGTATGTATGCGTGCTACTTTTGGTTCCTTTACAGATGTTTTACTGGTCGTCAGAAATATACATATAGATACTATTTCTGTCCCAGGCTTGTGTCCTCAGCTATGGAGTTACATTAAGGCTATGGAGCATCTACTGCTGATCTGCACAATATATAAGCTATGATATAACGCACTCTCTAAACCCCTCAAGAGTAAGCCGAGGTAAAACTCCCTAGAAAGGAAGAAACCTTGAGAGCAGCCAAACTGTCCTGGGGACAGAGCGCTGCCTTGCAACTGGCTCTGCAGACAGATTTCCACACATGGCTGTTCCCTTTAGGAGAACAGTTTTTGTGAGTAGCTATTTTTAGACTTAGGCTATATTCATATTTAGATCTTTTTTATTTGTCTATTTTAGCCATTCCTTGAAGCTTCACATTTAAACCGAGCAGTGGTCTTCCCAGACAGAGCTCTCGTGAGTGTGTCCTTCAGAAAGCAGCGTGAGCTCCTGTAAACAAAAAAAGGAAAGAACACCACAGGCCCACCTTTAGTCGCCACGTTTACCACTGGGTGTATATCCTACATGGGCCCTGTTTGAAAAGCTCCCCATATATACAAACACACAGACCCAAAGGCAGGATTGTGCAGGTGTCGGTGTGTGTCACTAAGAAATCAGAATTACACCAACAAAAAAACGATCATTATGCTTGAGTATATCGGTAAACATCAACAAACTATGGAATCAAGCTCATTACTATGCATCACTTTGGGTAGGAGAGGTGGTGGTCTGCCTTTAAAATAGAGTGACATGTTATAATACCACTCTTAAGCATGTAGGGCTGAAATAATTAGGGTTTAAGGTATAGAGACAGGAAGCCATGGATTAAAACCAGATTGAGCCTCGTGGTGTGGGTCCCGTTTCTACTGAATGACAGCGGCGGATGTAATGTTAAGAAGCTGTCACAGTGTGTGTGTGAGTGTTTGTCCAGTGGGAAGCTGCAAGTCCCTCTCGACCCCTCTCTAAGGGCTATTTGACTTCACTGGGAAGTTACACTACATGGCCAAAAGTATGTGAACACCGCTTCAAATTAATGGATTTGGCTATTTCAGCCACACCCAATGCTGACAGGTGTATACAATCGAGCACACAGCCATGCAATCTCCATAGACAAACACTGGCAGGAGAATGGCCTTACTGAAGAGCTCAGTAACGTTCAACGTGGCACCGTCATAGGATGCCACCTTCTCAATAAGTCTGTTCGTCAAATTTCTGCCCTGCTAGAGCTGCCCCAGTCAACTGTAAGTGCTGTTATTGTGAAGTGGAAACTTCTAGGACAGTGGAAACGCATTCTCTGGAGTGATGAATCACGCTTCACCATCTGGCAGTCCGACAGATGAATCTGGGTTTGGCGGATGCCAGGATAAAGCTACCTGCCCGACTGCATAGTGCCAACTAATGGTCTGGGGCTGTTTTTCATTGTTCGGGCTAGGCCCCTTAGTTCCAGTGAAGCGAAATCTTAATGCTACAGCATCCAATTACATTCTAGACTATTCTGTGCTTCCAACTTTGTGGCAACAGTTTGGGGAAGGCCCTTTCCTGTTTCAGCATGGCAATGCCCCGTGCACAAAGCGAGGTCCATACAGAAATGGTTTGTCGACATCGGTGTGGAAGAACTTAACTGGCCTGCACAGAGCCCTGACCTCAAACCCATCGAACACATTTGGGATGAATTGGAACGCCGACTGCGAGCCAGGCCTAATCGCCCAACATCAGTGCCCGACCTCACTAATGCTCGTGGCTGAATGGAAGCAAGTCCCCGCAGCAATGTTCCAACATCTAGTGGAAAGCCTTCCCAGAAGAGGCTGTTATAGCAGCAAAGGGGAGACCAACTCCATATTAATGCCCATGATTTTGGAGTGAGATGTTGGACGAGCAAGTGTCCACATACTTTTGTTTGTAGTGTATTCCACAGCTTTCATTTTCATTCCTTCACTTTACTCCATTTCTTACTGCATCGTCAAACTTCCTGACTTCTCATGGGTCGTCTCTAAATGACAGTTCACTGAATAACATAATTGCAAATTATTATGACATTTCCAAATCCCTCTGTGCAATAAAGGTTACTACTCTTCAACCTTTGTGATGTCTTTTAGTAACAAGGTTTCAGTCAGTTAGTCATCCAAACACTTCTGCCAGGAGAGGGGGGAAATGGGCGGACATGACAGGTGAGCCACTTTAATTAGCATTATTACGAAAGCGCACCTCCCACCCACCTTAAAGAAGCAACGAGAAACCTTCCCTTTCAAACCTGGTGAGAGATGGGCATCCTGAAAGGGCCTCGCATTCCTTTCACCTGCGAGTGGCCACACCACACAAAGGACATCAAAGCTCCCACAGAGCAACTGTTCAAAGTTAAATATAAAGGTGGGAGGGGGGAGAGGCTGTGTGTAGGGATTAGTATACTGGGAGTCCAAAAACATGATATTTCTAAAGCTTGTGGTCTTTGTATAGTTGCTCATGCTCTGGTATTAAAGAGGTGAAAATGTGAGACACACACACACACACACACACACACACACACACATCATGTTTGTTATGTTTCCATTGCGATAGTTTAGGCCACTTATGATGCAGATACTCCAGTAGCAATGAAGCTACGCTAACAGTCAGTCACAACAAGATTACTTGTCTTCTGATGAGGGTTTCCAAAATGACTAAAAAGCAGATACAGTTAAACAGTTTCCAGTCAACAGATATGACTGCCTACACTGTTACCAAGGTAACTGGTTGTTTATTGAGAGAATTAATCATGTTTCACATCTCATTACTCATTTCCCCCAAATCACTCATAGGGATATACTGTATCTACTCAGGTTAATTGAATGAATGTAAATACCTGATATTAGTTGAATGTCTGGTTGAACATGTAAACGCCATTCCTTTTTATTTACCCGTCAAAGAATAAACACGTCCAAAGTTAAACAGGCTGAGAAACTGGTTGCGGCAACAGATGGAATGTGTGTGTGAGTGTGTACAATGCTAATCTATCTCTAGGAGTGAACAGAGAATCTAGGATCGTTTTTCATCAGCAGGAATTCACAATGATGGGCCTCATTTGTCAAGTGACAAAACACTTAAAAAGACACTTCAAACTAGGGGTGGGCGATATGAGCTAAAATTCATATCACGATATTTTCCACTGTCCAGACGATATCGATATGATATCACGATATATGACGTAAAAAAATATGAATCACATTTTAATATCCCTTCTTGGTTAAATTATATTAGTTAAGGAAAAATATGTATTTGAACCTTATATAACCAGAAAGAGTGAGGCATTGGACCGTATGGACCTGAAAAGTTTTTATTTGTATTGTGCAAACATGCATTCCGTAAACATGAGGTAGGTAGGCCTATATATATATATATATATATATATAAATTAGATATTAAGTAAAATTAAATAAAAAATAACAGGAGATAAAGAAAATAAGGTAATTACAAATTCAAATACGTGTGTTTGTTTTGGCTACGGTCCGTAGATATGTAAAAACTAACCGTTTGAAACTAAACCTTTCAAGCCTCAACCATCAATTATCAACAATATCAACAAATCTTCACTAGAACTTTCTTCACAAGTTCCGTGCCAGGAATACCAGCATGTTGACTGTTTCTGGCTTTAGTGCTGCCCTGTGACATGTCACCACATTGCCCCCAGTGCTGAATGCCCTCTCAGAGGGGGCACTTGTGGCAGGGATGCATAAGTATTTCTTTGCCAGACAACTCACACGTGGAAAATTAGATCCGTGAAATCGCCACCACTCCAAAGGATCAGACTCGCTGTCTGCTGCCGTTGCCAGAATGTAGCTATTCAGCTCTTGCTCAATGATCTGCCTCTCTGAACATGAGGCAGGTGCACTGCTGGTCTGCTTAAAGAAGCTCCCAAGGCTCTTCTTGGGCTTCTTGCCTGATTGATGAGCAGTGGAAGCTTCTTTCTCCCTGTCAGTGTGATCCTCTGCAAGAGACGATTTTCCCAGGGCTGTGTTCTCCACCAGGAGGGCTTCGGTCTCTGAGGCAGCTCTCACCTTAAAAATGAAAATAATTAAACTTTATTTGTATAGCACCTTTCATACATAAAATGCAGCCCAAAGTGCTTTACATTTGAAGCAATAAAACAAGAACAAATGAATAAATACCTTAATGTCCTCCAGTTTCTCAGCGGACATGTACCTGGTCTTGAACCTTGGATCTAGAAAGGTAGCCATGGAGAGCAGCTCATCTGTTGCAGGGTCAGTGTACTTGTTATTCAAGTAATCAAGAACCTTGATCTTGATCTCTTTGGTCAGTTCTGTATCGTCCTTGCTCAGATTTAGAACCTCTGCATTTAACAGATTGATGACAGGCTTCAAATAGGACACGCTCACATACGCTTCTCCTGACAGGGCATCTGTAAAGTCCTGGAGTGGCTTCAGTGCTGCTGTGACTGATTCCAAGACCTGGATGTCTTGCCAGGTAGGTACAAGGTGCCGTGTCTTTTTGTCCCCTGCCAGGACCTGTGTAATGGCCTTTTCCTGCTCCAGGACTCTTTCCATCATTTTCAGACGAGATCCCCACCTTGTCGGAGATTCTGTGATGAGCTTGTGCAGGGGCAGGCTTAGTTCATTCTGTGCTGTCATCAGGGCCTTCTGCTTTTTCCAGCTGTATGAGAACGTGCTAACCACCTTTTTGCAAACCCCTGTGGCCCGGGAAATCGCACACCCCTGTGGCCCGGGAGCGTTTTTGGACACTCCTCTCTGGAAATTGGGAATAAGAAATCAAAATAATAGGGTGAAAAATAATCGAATCACAATACAATAATAATTAATAATAATGCATTTTTATATAGAAATCACAATACAATATAACTTTTAATCTTTGTTTGAGGATTTACGGCATTTACATTCAACTGTTACACATTTTACAAATCTGATGTGCTTAGATTTAGCCTACGGTACATGGCTGATGTGAGCTGTATTTTTCTTAATAATAAGCATCATACAGGGTAGGCCTAGGCTACAGTCCTGAAACTTACCAATAGCATTGTGCAGCCTGTGTCCGAAACATCCAAGGTTTGCCCACTTGTTCAGCTGCAATGCCTTGATCATGTTCGATCCGCTGTCGGTCGTCATACAAACTTGACGCGACTCTTTTAATCCCCAGGACGACAGTATGTCCCTCAGCCCACCTGCAATTATTTCCCGGTGTGGTCGTCTGGGAAATAAGACGTCTGTAGGCACTTACTTTTCAGTTTCCAGTCACCGTCTATGTAATGGATTGTGAGGCTTATATAAGGTTCTGTGGTACGACTTGACCATAGATCGGCAGTAGTGGAGAAGAATGGAATGTTATTTATCTCACTGTAAACTCTGTCCCAGCATTCTGTGTAAAGCTGTGGCAGGCATTTTTGGCTAAAATATTTGCGGCTCGGGATCTCATATCTTGGGTCCAGAGTTTGAATCAACTTTCTGAACCCCTCTTTCTCCACAGTTTGAATCGGTACCATGTCCTTCGCTATGTGATTTGTAATCGCAGCTGTGATGTCTATCCATTTTTTGCTCGTCTTCTCATAGCAAGTACCGGCAGCAAATGATGATATAATTGATTGTTGAGTGCGAGTCTGGCTTGTCTTCGGCGAGCTCCTGGGCTTACTGTCTCACGCATTCTGGTGCATTGTTCATACTCACGGACATGTATGTTTTTAAGTGATTGAACAGGTTGGTCGTGTTTCCACCTTTTGCTAAGACAACACGACGACACAACTTGCATAGGGTAGTGTTTTGGTCGGGGTCGGAGATTTTAAAGCCAAACCAGTTCCAAACAACAGAGGTGCCCCCTTTCTTCTTAACCAATTTATCCTCCTGCTCTTGAGCAACATCAATTTCTGTGTTTTCGCTCATCCTGGATTGTAAAGTTTTCCCCCAATAGTTAACCTGCCTCCTAACTGCAGCTGCCTGCACACTTCTTTGTTGCTAGCACTACATGCGTGCAACAAGTGCATGCGACGTGCGCTCATAAAAATAGGTCAACATATTAACATACATTCTTTTATTCGTAAGAACCAAGAAAGGTTGGATAAAAAAAAAAAAAAAAAGATGTAGCTACTTAGTACTATCACTCAGTTGAAATTTGGAACAAAAAAATATTGATGCAAAATTCGAATTTATGAATTCTGAATAAATCGCGGTATCCATGATATTGCTAAATCCATATCATGGCGCGGCACAATACCGGTTTTTACTATCAAACCGGTATATCGCCCACTCCTACTTCAAACATGATACACTTACTACATACACGCACGGACGTATTGAAGTGGACTCGCTCTAAATACGGTGTAAAACTGCAGCTGTCCAGGTCTGTGTGTGTCAGTAGACATGATGAACAGTTAGAAGTACAACGTCTCAGCAGTCAGCACCATTTCTTTTAAAACTTAATTTCTTTACAAAGTATTCACTTAAGGCAAATTATCTTTGGTAACTAGTGTAATATTGTTGTCTCTACCTTCTTGCCTTTGTGCTGTTGTCTGTGCCCAATAATGTTTGTAACATGTTTTTTGCTGCTACCATGTGCTGCTGCCATGTTGTGTTGCTACCATGTTGTTGTCATGTGGTGTTGCTACCATGCAGTGTTGTCATGTGTTGCTGCCATGCTATGTTGTTGTCTTAGGTCTCTCCTTATGTAGTGTTGTCCTATATTTTTAATCCCAGCCCCCGCAGGAGGCCTTTTGCCTTTTGGTAGGCTGTCATTGTAAATAAGAATTTGTTCTTAACTGACTTGCCTAGTTAAATAAAGGTTAAATAAATACAATAAAAAGTATGCCTTGCATTGTTCTCAGAGCCCTATTATGGTTGTCAGTGATTTCTGCAGTTTCAATAAAAGTCCAGCTTCTAAATTCACATACATTTCCATAGTTTAGGCTATATTTACATTAATGGCAGTGTAAAATAATTGACCATTACATTTAGTTAATTACACCCGAAATAGTTGGTGTGACTTTGAGTTCAGTGAAATAGTGAGTTGGTGTGACTATGAGTTCAGTGAAATAGTGAGTTGGTGTGACTATGAGTTCAGTGAAATAGTGAGTTGGTGTGACTATGAGTTCAGTGAAATAGTGAGTTGGTGTGACTATGAGTTCAGTGAAATAGTGAGTTGGTGTGACTATGAGTTCAGTGAAATAGTGAGTTGGTGTGACTATGAGTTCAGTGAAATAGTGAATTGGTGTGACTATGAGTTCAGTGAAATAGTGAGTTGGTGTGACTATGAGTTCAGTGAAATAGTGAGTTGGTGTGACTATGAGTTCAGTGAAATAGTGAGTTGGTGTGACTATGAGTTCAGTGAAATAGTGAGTTGGTGTGACTATGAGTTCAGTGAAATAGTGAGTTGGTGTGACTATGAGTTCAGTGCGTGCGCGCCATCACAACTACAATGCTGTCATGGAAAAGAGACGGTACTTTTGACCAGCGATTTATTTCATGAGAACAATTCTTCCTTCCCCTGCAGATCAAAGGCTGATCTGTCAGGAGACAGAGGCCAGATCAATTATCTCTGTCCACCATTTCCACTGTCCCGCTATTTACCAGCTGATTATGTCCAGACAAATCTGCCCAATTCAAAAGGCTAAGGGGCCATCAAGCAGCCAACTATTTCCCTCTTTCTCACTTACTCGTACCCCCCTCTCTCTAACCCTCATTTTACCCCCTCCTTCTCTCTCCCTCCTCCTAAGCCCTCACTCCCTCCTCCTAACCCCTCCATCTCTCCAGAAGCTTGTATTTTGACAAATGTCACCCAGTAAAAATTCCTGCTGGCCGCTGGTCCCTGAAAGTCAAACAGCTGCGCTGGATAGGAAGCGGGTTCCCAAGACGCTGGCTTGCCAGATTTGCAAGAAGAATCCCTACAGAAAATGAGCAGGAAGCCCCCTATATGGAGAAACTCAACCCGGCCAAGATTGAAGTTCAAAGGCAGGCACCGTTTTCACTCCATCGGGAATGTCCTTGAATTGAGCACACCCTACCCTGACTGTGGTGGAGTGACTACAGACAAGCGAGAGTGCTTGTGCGAGCTCTTTCAGTGATAACAGATTGAGAGAGGACACAGAGTCATTAAAATGTCTGCCATCCTTCCTGGCAGAGATAAGGAAAGACCCATTCAGTCGGCCAGAGCCTCTGATTAAGAGGCCAATTCGCCGGCTGTCACTCAAGCGTTGCAGTCAGTGGCTTGTCAAAGGGTCCTTAAATGGGAAAATTGTTTTAGGTCATGGCAGAATGAAAAGCGGAGGGAACAGAGTTCAGAAAGTTTTTTTCTATAAACCACAATTTAAACTGTGATTTTCATATTCGTGAGAAAATGGGAAAGCATTGTGAGAATCCACAACCACATCTATTGAATGTCACAGGACGAGCAAATGACCGCGACAGAAGAAAGACACACTGTCTGTTTACGACCAAAATGGCTTAAACAAACAAACAAAAAATACAATTAAAAATCACTCAGCGCCACAGAAAGCACTCAAACTATCCAAAACATCCAGTGGGATTAATGTGCATGTGGTCGCTTCAATGTTATGAAGCAATGGAAGACCTAGAAAGGAGGTGGGACTGGACATTTTGCAGAAGAAAGAATTATACTCTTTTAGAGCAGTGGAAGTGCACACAACCTCTAATTAACATGACCAACTAACTGTGTGTGATGAATTTCTTAGTGGTCCCAACGAATAATGGTAACATAAGTCAGGCTTGAGGTACGCCTCACCAGCTTCTCTCTGAAGACCATCTGTCTGAGCCACTTGAAGTCCAGCGGTTTGAAGGCGGAGAAGATGAAGAGCGAGTCCTTCTCGTATCGCTCAGGCCTCTGGATGGCCCCCTCGGGGTAGGTGATGCGCATGGTGGTCTTGGTGCCCACGTCCTTGCCGAAACCAGTCACTGGAGCCTCGTTCAACCTGCGGTTGGAGAAGAAACGCTATGTGGGCGAATAGAGTACCACAGTATGAGTCATAATACCCATAAAACCTAGCGGTCAAACAAGGAAATGGTTCCAATCGTTTTTCCACAATTCATTTTTCTTATAGGGGATTTTAGAAACACTTAAAATAAGTGCTGTGTTTCGTGTAGGCTTACCCTGGCGTAACGTTTTGAGAACTGTGTAAATCTCTCTAGGACAAGGTGACTTTTATCAATATAATTTGCCTGTATTTATCCCCCAAAAATGAAATGCTAATTAGCTGCTAATGTGGCTATCATAAAGATCAACAAATACCATGATGATCTGGACAAGACTGCCCAATCGAGGCAAAGGTAAGAATCTCTGGATTAACCATCTAATAGCTACATTTAGTAATGAATAACTTGGCTAGATTTCTTTAAATTTACAATTCTGTGAACTGTCTTGTGCAAGTTTTAAAATGACACAATACACCTGTTAGCAAAGATGACGTGTGGGAGCTTGCAGGGATTTGTAGTCTTGAATGATGTCTACCTTGATGCTAATTAGCATTTTCGAATCAGAGTAAACAGAGCCGAATATATTGATAAGTCACCTAGTCAAAACGTCACACCAGGGTAAGCCTACACGAAACACAGCCCTTAATTTAAGTGTTTCTAAAATTCCCTATGGGAAAAATGAATGGTGGAAAAACGGTTGGAACCATTTCCCTGTTTGACCGCTAGGTTTTATGGGTATTATGACACCTCCACTGTGGGGCTCTATACGTTGTGTGTTGACATCACAGCATGACTGGGGACTTTACATAGCCTAGGTGCCAGCCTGAGAATTTAGTTTCACTCCTCTCAAATATGACAACATTTTTTGCCAATCGAAACAATAACTGGTCATTTAGTTTCTATTTAGTTTCTTTCTGATACGGGGCTTGCCAACAAATGCCCAGTACCCTTCATACTGATAAAACAGTAGGTTTACACTCATGCAGGGAAATGTATCAATCTAAGCCCTAACCTAAGTCAATTAACATTAACAAGAGTTCAGGAGGAACTCACATTAAGCAGGACTTCATCCTTTTTTACCCCAGGAACTGGCACTATGTTGCCCTTGCATTGGAAGTAAAGACTCACCTCACCACAATGTCGTAATCATCTATTCGGGAGCCCAGAGACTTGTTAGCCAGGATACCACCGTTGCCCACGATAATGCATCTTTTACAACTTAAACTGGAAGAGAAGAATGTCTGGCCAGTTAGAATGTTTGAAAAGAGAAAGTGTGTGTGTGTAAGTGCTAGTATGTACAGTTGAAGTCGGAAGTTTACACACACTTAGGTTGGAGTCACTAAAACTCGTTTTTCAACCACTCCACAAATTTCTTGTTATCAAACTATCGTTTTGGCAAGTTGGTTAGGACATCTACTTTGTGCATGACACAAGTAATTTTTCCAACAATTGTTTAGAGACAGATTTCACTTATAATTCACTATATCACAATTCCAGGTGGTCAGAAGTTTACATACACTAAGTTGACTGTGCCTTTAAACAGCTTGGAAAATTCCAGAAAATTATGTCATGGCTTTAGAAGCTTCTGATAGGCTAATTGACATAATTTGAGTCAATTGGAGGTGTACCTGTGGATATATTTCAAGGCCTACCTTCAAACGCAGTGCCTCTTTGCTTGACATCATGGGAAAATCAAAAGAAATCAGCCAAGACCTCAGAAAAAAAAAATGGTAGACCTGGCTCATCCTTGGGAGCAATTTCCAAATGACTGAAGGTACCACGTTCATCTGTACAAACAATAGTATGCAAGTATAAACACCATGGGACCACGCAGCCGTCATACCGCTCAGGAAGGAGACGCGTTCTGTCTCCTAGAGATGAACGTACTTTGGTGCGAAAAGTGCAAATCAATCCCAGAACAGCAGCAAAGGACCTTGTGAAGATGCTGGAGGAAACAGGTACAAAAGTATCTATATCCACAGTAAAACGAGTCCTATATCGACATAACCTGAAAGGACGCTCAGCAAGGAAGAAGCCACTGCTCCAAAACCGCCATAAAAAAGTCAGACTAAGGTTTGCAACTGCACAAGGGGACAAAGATCGTACTTTTTGGAGAAATGTCGTCTGGTCTGATGAAACAAAAATAGAACTGTTTGGCCATAATGACCATCATTTGGTTTGGAGGAAAAAGGGGAAGGCTTGCAAGCCGAAGAACACCATCCCAACCGTGAAGCACGGGGGAAGCAGCATCATGCTGTGGGGGTGCTTTGCTGCAGGATGGACTGGTGCAGTTCACAAAATAGATGGCATCATGAGGAAGGAAAATTATGTGGATATATTGAAGCAACATCTCAAGACATCAGTCAGGAAGTTAAAGCTTGGTCGCAAATGGGTCTTCCAAATGGACACTGACCCCAAGCATACTTCCAAAGTTGTGGCAAAATGGCTTAAGGACAACAAAGTCAAGGTATTGGAGTGGCCATCACAAAGCCCTGACCTCAAGCCTTTAGAAAATGTGTGGGCAGAACTGAAAAAGCGTGTGCGAGCAAGGAGGCCTACAAACCTGACTCAGTTACACCGGCTCTATCAGGAGGAATGGGCCAAAATTCACCCAACTTATTGTGGGAAGCTTGTGGAAGGCTACCTGAAACGTTTGACCCAAGTTAAACAATATAAAGGCAATGCTACCAAATACTAATTGAGTGTATGTAAACTTCTGACCCACTGGGAATGTGATGAAAGAAATAAAAGCTGAAATAAATCACTCTACTATTATTCTGACAATTCACATTCTTAAAATAAAGTGGTGATCCTAACTGACCTAAAACAGGGAAGTTTTACTAGGATTAAATGTCAGGAATTGTGAAAATCTGAGTTTAAATGTATTTGGCTAAGGTGTATGTAAACTTCCGACTTCAACTGTATGTGTGAGAGTGTGTTACTTAATTCCCGTGGCAATTACCTGTCAAGGTCTTGACCCAGCCCATAGTTTTTTGTGGCAGTTAGAATAATGTCTATGATTCTTTCTGGGGAAAAAATAAGACAGACAGTTTAGATATCAACTACAATGAATTATTATTGCTAGTTCACAGACAAACCCCTCATGAAAAGGATTAATAGCTCCTCTTCAATAACCAACAGTCGAGGACTTCAATGCCCAGAAAACGCTGTAGCAGGCTAGGTGGTCCTTGGGAGAGCTGGAGGTCTGGAGGAGAGAACATCCCTCCACGTAGATAAGGATAAGCCACGGACCCGGTGACAATAACATTGGAAAACCGGCAGTGCTTTTAGGACGGATGAATCCGGGTGAAACAGGGCTTTGTAAAAAAGCACTGCCCATAAAACCACTCAGTGAGGAACGCTGTTTTCAAACAAGCACATTCTCCCAGTTGAAGTGTGCTGTGCTAGGGCTCTCTCACCAGGAGGACACAGAGCTGGGTCTGGTGGTGTAAGATACAGGGCTGTTTAGCCATAGCGTGCGTTCCTGCCATGCTCCAGAGGGTATTCTGGAGGAATCATGACTCTGGTGTTTAAGACAAATTTGTCTTCGCCCCCACAGCCCACTAGCACCTCTCGACTCTTTCCTTCTCATCTTAGTCATATAGATCTACCATAGCCAAATTATTGGGAGATTTATATCTAGAATCACTCACTTGCATGTACACTACATGACCAAAAGTATGTGGACACCTGCTCGTCAAACATCTCACTCCAAAATCATGGGCATTAATATGGAGTTGGTCCCCCCTATGCTGCTATAACAGCCTCCACTCTTCTGGGAAGGCTTTCCACTAGATGTTGGAACATTGCTGCGGGGACTTGCTTCCATGGGCCTTTCCCAAACTGTTGCCATAAAGTTGGAAAAACAGAATCGTCTAGAATGTCATTGTATGCTATAGCATTAAGATTTCCCTTCACTGGAACTAAGGGGCCTAGCCCGAACCAACAAATACAGCCCCAGACCATTACTCCTCCTCCACCAAACTTTACAGTTGGCACTATGCATTGGAGCAGGTGGCATCCGCCAAACCCAGATTCGTCCGTTGGACTGCCAGATGGTGAAGGGTGATTCATCACTCCAGAGAATGCGTTTCCACTGCTCCAGAGTCCAATGGCGGCAAGCTTTACACCACTCCAGCCGACGCTTGGCATTACGCATGGTGATCTTAGACTTGTGTGCGGCTGCTCTGCCATGGAAACCCATTTCATGAAGCACCAGAAGAACAGTTTTTGTGCTGATGTTGCTTCCAGAGGCAATTTGGAACTCTGTAGTGAGTGTTGCAATTTAGGACAGATGATTTTTAAGCACTTGGCGGTCCCGTTCTGTGAGCTTGTGTGGCCTACCACTTCGCGGCTGAGCCGTTGTTGCGCCTAGACGTTATCACTTCACAATAACAGCACTTACAGTTGACCCGGGGCAGCTCTAGCAGGGCAGAAATTTGACAAATGACTTGTTGGAAAGGTGGTATCCTATGACAGTGTCACGTTGAAAGTCACTGAGCTCTTCAGTAAGGCCATTCTACTGCCAATGTTTGTCTATGGAGACTGCATGGCTGTGTGCAACAGGTGTGGCTGAAATAGCCAAATCCACTAATTTGAAGGGGTGTCCACATACATTTGTATGTATAGTGTATAATCACATTTCAGTTGAGTGCTGAATGTATTTGTTAAACAGCTGATATTAAATGCCGTTAGGCTCACCACAACCCCATGTAAGTATCTACATGGGTCTCTTGCTAGAGTAATGCATTAGGCTTACAGCTTTATCCCCTCTAATGATTAAAAAGCAGAAAAAGAGCAGCGGCCCATTGTTTGGACAAGGGGTCGATGTCTGGCATCAAGCATCACCCCGGGCAGCATAAACAGAGGACCACACCTGAATCGAGGGGGGGAGAAATCGCAGCAGGGAAGGTTTCATCAAAGGGGGAGACATGGCGGCTAATTGTTATTAGCGACCAGGATAAACACCTCAGCCAAGTATGTCTGGGCAGAAGCTCAGACAAATGGCCATCGCCTTGACGTACACGGTTCTGGCGAGGAAAATCTTCAGCTGAAATATGGAGGAGGGATTGGATGTGTCGCTAAACCCGCTCTCCGATTGTTCTGCTACAGCGTGCTGCTATAGAGCAGAGTATACACAAGGTAAAGGGAAACACCTGAGACTGGTAAGTCTAACATTGATAAATATACAATGCTTATGAATCACTAGGGATTGGCAAAGAGCATAATTGTATCCAGGACAGAAATATCTCAACATTATCAAACTATCTATTCTAGGTGCATTGTGGTATGTGCCCTTGAGCAAGGCACTTAACCCTAATTGCTCCTGTAAGTCGCTCTGGATAAGAGCGTCTGCTAAATGACTAAACATTTTTAAAAAAATTTTAATGGTCAGTTGGTCTAGGCCAGCAGTCCCCGGCCCGGTGGTTGGGAAACCCTGGTCTAGGCCAAAAGCTTAGCTCCATGGCACATGGGGATATCCTTGGTTTGTCTATATAACAGTCAGATGCTTAGACATGACCAGCTAAAGTCAAGGAGTACAAAATGGAGAATAATTAAATTGGACTTTGCTTTGAATGGGATGTTATCTTAAACAATGGGTGACTCTGTAGCAATAACTGAGCTATTCCCATTATGCAACCAAATTGATACTTAAATGTATATAAATAATAACATTTGAACATATTAGTAACATTTGAAAAAAAATCTGGGCTAGGTTTTATTTGACCTTTATCCAGCCTTATTATCATGAATGAACTAGGCCTATCCAAAAGATGTCATGAGTCATGTTAACCTCTACGGGATCGGTGTCCCGTATACGGGACGGTTGAGCTAACGTGCGCTAATGTGATTAGCATGACTGTTGTAAGTAACTTTCCAGGACATAGACATGTCTTATATGGGCAGAAAGCTTAAATTATTGTTAATCTAACTGCACTGTCCAATTTACAGTAGCTATTACAGTGAAAAAATACCATGCTATTGTTTGAGGAGAGTGCACAACAAAAAACATATCACGGCAACTGGTTTGATAAATTCACCTCTGAAGGTAAATAATGTACTTACATTCAGTGATCTTGCTCTGATTTGTCATCCTAAGGGTCCCAGAGATAAAATGTAGCATAGTTTTGTTTGATAAAATCAACTTTTATATTAAAATGTAGGAACTGGGTTCTACAGTTTGAACCCCTGCTGTCTCTGGCTCCACACCCACCCCGCCATCTAGATGTGTGAAAGTTGTATAAGCTAATGATCCATCATGTATGACATTCCTGGGAATGTGTAAACTTACATTTTGTATTACCATATCATTTATGTATGTTCTCTATAGTTATGTACTTGAAAATGTATAAATTGACCAATTCGGCACATTTGGGCAGACTTGATACAAAATAGTCCAGTATTGCAATGCTTCACTGGATCAATCTGCAACTTTGCAAAAACTGCTGCCATCTAGTGGCCAAAATCTAAATTGCGCCTAAACTGCAATATTATATTGTGGCCTTTCTCTTGCATTTCAATGATGATGGAACAAAACAAAAAATAGAAAACGCATGTTTTTTGGTTTGTATTATCTTTTACCAGATCTAATGTGTTATATTCTCCTACATTAAATTCACATTTACCAAACTTCAAAGTACCTCCTTTCAAATGATATCAAGAATATGCATATCCTTGCTTCAGGTCCTGAGCTACAGGCAGTTAGATTTGGGTATGTCATTTTAGTCAAAAAATGTTTTTAAGGGTCTGATCCTTAAGAGGTTAATATGTAACATTGCAGGAAATTAGCTTAAAAACAGACATTTCCCTAAACAGAAAAAGCTAAACAAATTAATAATTAATTGGGCGTTGGGGGAGGGCATAAAATAGGAGTCCCTGAAATGTGTGGGTCATGAAATAGGGGTCCCTGGGGGAAAATGGTTGGGTACCCCTTGCTTTAGGTGTTAAAAAAGGTCCCTGTAAAAAATGCTTTCATGTTTGCTTATAGTAGGATGGAGTGGTAAAAACTGCATAAAGTCTAGCGAACAAGACTGTTTCAAGTAAACCTCCATGGCAGCTTGGCTGCAAAACAAGCAAAAATAAACGTTTATTGTCATGCTTTACATTTTTGGGGTTTCTAATTTGGAATCCTTTGTGGAGTGCTATTCAAGATCCACACATACTACCTCTCCATACAGCTAAAAGGGAAACCCCACTGCAGTCACCATCCGTGGAAAAAACAGAATCCAGGTGTAGTGTGCACACAAGTTGCTCGCCTTTGAAAACCAGCGCGTGAGAGCGGGGCAGAGGGCCCTTGCCAGAGCACATAGGTAACATTCAGTGTACCTTTACATTAACTTTGTTCATAAGTATTGGAAAATATGTGAGAGAGCATGCATTCAGGCCACACCCTTTTTTACCTCATCTTTCCAATTCTGATAGCATGATGTTCTCAAGTTTGATTCGTGAAATGCATAGATTCTTGTCGGTCTTGTCGCAGTCAGTGAGCTACCTAACCCCGTATTGAGACGTGACTACTTCACAGTCGAGGAAAGAACGGTAGGTAGCCTAGCGGTTAAGAGCGTCAGGCCAGTAACCGAAAGGTTACTGGTTCGAATCCCGAGCCAACTAGGTGAAAAATCTGTCAATGTGCCTTTGAGCAAGGCACGTAACCCTAATTGCTCCTGTAAGTTGCTCTGTATAAGAGAGTCTCTGCTAAATGATTAATATATAATATGTTAAGTAGTTTGATGCATTTCGCCATACATTTAGGATGGGTGTTGAAGTTGGAAAATGCCGTAGAAGTTTGTAGAAGTTCAGAGAAACTGAAAAGTGCTGTCTCGCTATCCAGATGTTGCCGTAGCAAGAAATGTCCTGTAATATTAATGCATCCCATTCTCACCCTCTACCCTGCTCCCCACACCAGGCAATGGCACGGTCAGAGGCAGTGTGTGGAGACATCAGTGAGCATGACAGGAGCAGAATTAGATCAACCCAAGTAGGCCAGGAGGGCTGTTCTGCCAGCTCTATCACCAAGCGCTAACTGACGCGTGGTGATAAGGATGGTACAACCCTGGCACCCTCTTCTCTTTAGCTTACCTATCCAGCCCAAACCACCATCCATACACAGTTCTAAAACCACCATGACAAGTTACTCTATCAATGAGATACATGGACGGGGGCATAATCCAATTTGTGCACGTGTTAGACACGCAATGCGTCTTACCTTGTGTTTTGAATCCAAATGGAGGTAAGTAACTGTTGACTTTGGCCAGACGCTTGAAGTTCCGGTCGAGAAACATGGGAGCTGGCTTCATGAACCTGTCAGAAGAACAGCAGAGAGAAGAACGGGAGAGATTAATATATTTTAGAGAAGGACTTCAGATTGTCTGTTCACCCATGAACAGTCCAGGAGGACTAAAGTTAAACAAAATAGGCCTACTTTGTGTTGTGTTGACTTCTTAGTCGTGCACTCTCATTTCCAGATGCATAGTTCAAAAGCCAGCCAAACCCTTGTCCTATTCCAGATAGCTTGCTATGAGAGATCCACCACAGATAGCGTGCTGTGTTAATCAAGTTGGATTGACACTTGTCAATGAGCAATGGAGTTTACCTGAACAACCATGCACGGGTGAGTGATCAAGCGGAGAATGTGTGTCTGGGGGTACACCACCCCAATGTCTCGCTGGACACTAAATTAGAAGTTGACAGTTTTTTTTCTAAAAGCGTTTCTTCTCCCTTTCTCCCTGAGAAGGACGTGGCCCCCACTCATCTCTGCCGTGACCCCTGGGGCTCTGGTGTGAATGTCCTGCCAGGAGTTAAAGACACTGGGCCGTAAGAGGAGACGCTTGTTCCACTCATCAATCTAACAACGTTCCCCAAACCAATCCTGCACACACAGAGAGAGCAAAATGAGTTGACTCAAGGAAGGAAAATAAATAACACAGGGGAGAAAGAGAGAACAAGCCTCCTGCATGTACCCTCATTGACAAAGTTTTTTTCCCCAGGAAAAGGTCTAAATCATTCTTGACGCATAGTTTGGGTATACGTGTCCTGACGATGTATTGACATCAGTGTTTGCCTGGCCGTCTTACTTAAGAGGGCAGTGTTGATTGGTAATGTGTGCAGAAACAGTTGGCGCACCAACAAAGTACTCCGACACCAACCTAGTTACTTACAGGTATACAGACCGGGGTTTGATGTACAGAAACGAAGCAAACAAAAAAATATATTCCTTTGAAGATCTTAAAACATTTTTAGACTACAGGAAAATGTGCCATGACAGTATAAACCCACTTTCCCCTGCCCTCGGTGGCTTCAAATAAAAACAAATCTCGTTTGTCATACTCAAAGAAGCTGTGACTGTTAAGGGTACACAGTACATTTAAAATGTCTCCCTGGCTGTGCGACCCCCCCTTTGATAAAGCACTCCCCTCAAATCAGAAGGAGCCACTTCCCCCAGTCAGGCCAGAGCTGTACGTGCTGCTTCTGGAAGTGTGGCCGGACGATGGATGTCTGTTTTTATGACCCGCTGTCTCACTGGGGAGAGCACAGGGGTTCTCGTTTAACAAGCCTGCAGCTCCAATGATCCACTTTTACAGCTCGCAGTGAAGGTTTTCACAACAAGCTTGCAGACTGGCATTTAAACAGAGGGGGATAACAAGGACATTACTGGTCCTAGGACGGTTTATGTCTCTACAACACAGGCAACTTCTCAGTTTACGCTGACAGTAACAACTCACACAGGCCCGGGGCGCAAACCACAACAGGTCCTCTACAACATCTGAAGGAGGAACTCAGGGTGCCATGGGCCATTTTAACCAACCACTAGTTATGCCTGCCCACAGTTTACAGTTTAGTAATTTAGCAGACACCCTTATCCCAAGCGATTTACAGGAGCAATTAGGGTTAAGTGCTTTGCTCAAGGGCACAGACACAGACAAATGTATCACCTAGTCTGCTCGGGGATTTGAACCAGCGACATTTCGGTTTCTGCCCCAACGATCGTAACCGCTAGGCTACCTGCCGCCAGTTAAGTGCGACAAGTCAAGCGGAAGATGGCTACTAACACCAAAGGAATCCGAGTCCGCTATCAGATTACCAGACTTCACATCCTACTAAGTGTGTCTGAAATCAATGACCAAACATGTTTTACAAGAGGAGCCGCTTTTCAACTTCCCAAAATGTTGTGCCTTCCCCAAACTCCTTAATGTTGTGCCTCCCCAAACTCCTTAATGTTGTGCCTTCCCCAAACTCCTTAATGTTGTGCCTTCCCCAAACTCCTTAATGTTGTGCCTTCCCCAAACTCCTTAATGTTGTGCCTTCCCCAAACTCCTTAATGTTGTGCCTTCCCCAAACTCCTTAATGTTGTGCCTCCCCCAAACTCCTTAATGTTGTGCCTCCCCAAACTCCTTAATGTTGTGCCTCCCCCAAACTCCTTAATGTTGTGCCTCCCCCAAACTCCTTAATGTTGTGCCTCCCCCAAACTCCTTAATGTTGTGCCTCCCCCAAACTCCTTAATGTTGTGCCTCCCCCAAACTCCTTAATGTTGTGCCTCCCCCAAACTCCTTAATGTTGTGCCTTCCCCAAACTCCTTAATTGCACTTGAGGCACAAGTTGTACCACAGTGTCATAAGGGGGAGGGGGGAGTAAGTAATGTCTGGCTCTCCCGCTCCATCTCTCTCTCCTCACATCACCTGACAAAGAAGTAGACCCTTGCCAAAACAAACCGCGATTCATCAACATGTGGCTTCAGGGACCCAGCCGCATTATATATAACTGGGACAGTCAAGAGTCTCCTAGCCCACGAACGGATGGACAGACAGGGATCTGGTCTGCTTGTCTTAAAGAGACAGGGCTCCTAAAACAGGAGGCCGGGGCATAGAGTGCTCATTTCCTCTCACTGGAGTTCATATTTTCATAACCGCTCCACTCAAGTTCACCGCCAACACTTGATTTAGGGCTCCAATACAAACAGTTTGGCGTGAGGGGAGGTGTTGAAAATAAATTGTATTCTGTGGGGCAGGGCCTTTTGAGAGAATGCCAAGTGTGCAAAGCTGTCATCAAGGCAAAGGGTGGCTATTTGAAGAATCTCAAATATATTTTGATTTGTTTAACACTTTTTTGGTTACTACATGATTCCATGTGTTATTTCATAGTTTTGATGTCTTCACTATTATTCTACAATGTAAAACATAGTAAAAATAGAGAAAAACCCTTGAATGAGTAGTGTATATATGACTGGTAATGTATATATGGAGACTGTTTAGTGCCAAAATTAAGGGGTTAAATACATATAAATAAATAAAATGTTTCCTGATCTTTCTATCTGTTATAGAGAAACCCCCTCTCCCTCAATCTCCTGAAGTGAAGTCTCTTCTCCCCCCCCCCACCGGCTTGCACAGTGCTTAGAGTCTTATGGGTCAAGGTGGAGGGACCTCACTTCATGAGGGGGAGGGAGTTTCTATGGCCAAGTTGACTGTCAGTGTACAGTGGGGAAAAAAAGTATTTAGTCAGCAACCAATTGTGCAAGTTCTCCCACTTAAAAAGATGAGAGAGGCCTGTAATTTTCATCATAGGTACACGTCAACTATGACAGACAAATTGAGGAAAAAAAATCCAGAAAATCCCATTGTAGGATTTTTAATGAATTTATTTGCAAATTATGGTGGAAAATAAGTATTTGGTCACCTACAAACAAGCAAGATTTCTGGCTCTCACAGACCTGTAACTTCTTCTTTAAGAGGCTCCTCTGTCCTCCACTCGTCACCTGTATTAATGGCACCTGTTTGAACTTGTTATCAGTATAAAAGACACCTGTCCACAACCTCAAACAGTCACACTCCAAACTTCACAATGGCCAAGACCAAAGAGCTGTCAAAGGACACCAAAAACAAAATTGTAGACCTGCACCAGGCTGGGAAGACTGCATCTGCAATAGGTAAGCAGCTTGGTTTGAAGAAATCAACTGTGGGAGCAATTATTAGGAAATGGAAGACATACAAGACCACTGATAATCTCCCTCGATCTGGGGCTCCACGCAAGATCTCACCCCGTAGGGTCAAAATTATCACAAGAACGGTGAGCAAAAATCCCAGAACCACACGGGGGACCTAGTGAATGACCTGCAGAGAGCTGGGACCAAAGTAACAAAGCCAACCATCAGTAACACACTACGCCGCCAGGGACTCAAATCCTGCAGTGCGAGACGTGTCCCCCTGCTTAAGCCAGTACATGTCCAGGCCCGTCTGAAGTGCATTTGGATGATCCAGAAGAGGATTGGGAGAATGTCATATGGTCAGATGAAACCAAAATAGAACTTTTTGGTAAAAACTCAACTCGTCATGTTTGGAGGACAAAGAATGCTGAGTTGCATCCAAAGAACACCATACCTACTGTGAAGCATGGGGTTGGAAACATCATGCTTTGGGGCTGTTTTTCTGCAAAGGGACCAGGACGACTGAACCGTGTAAAGGAAAGAATGAATGGGGCCATGTATCGTGAGATTTTGAGTGAAACCCTCCTTCCATCAGCAAGGGCATTGAAGATGAAACGTGGCTGGGTCTTTCAGCATGACAATGATCCCAAACACACCGCCCGGGCAACGAAGGAGTGGCTTCGTAAGAAGCATTTCAAGGTCCTGGAGTGGCCTAGCCAGTCTCCAGATCTCAACCCCATAGAAAATCTTTGGAGGGAGTTGAAAGTCTGTGTTGCCCAGCGACAGCCCCAAAACATCACTGCTCTAGAGGAGATCTGCATGGAGGAATGGGCCAAAATACCAGCAACAGTGTGTGAAAACCTTGTGAAGACTTACAGAAAACGTTTGACCTGTGTCATTGCCAACAAAGGGTATATAACAAAGTATTGAGAAACTTTTGTTATTGACCAAATACTTATTTTCCACCATCATATGCCAATAAATTCATTAAAAATCCTACAATGTGATTTTCTGGATTTTTTCTTCTCATTTTGTCTGTCATAGTTGACGTGTACCTATGATGAAAATTACAGGCCTCTCTCATCTTTTTAAGTGGGAGAACTTGCACAATTGGTGGCTGACTAAATACTTTTTTTCCCCACTGTATATACTTTGTTTCTACTACAGATTAAATAACTCATGCTGAATTCAGTTTGCCAAGAAAATGTAGGCCATGTCTTTACGTGAATCATCAACTTATTTCGTTGTGAGTGTTAGACCAAGAAAGGGATTTAGATCTGTCATACAGAGCTGGGGATGCCACTCCTCTATGTGAGTGGGCTGACAGGGAAGCAAAAGTGGCCAAAAAGAGGTAGCAGTTTGAATATTTAGATTTGACATCTGTAGTTGTACATGTCATGCATGACCAAACCAGACATTTTGCTTTTTCACACATGGCACTCATCAGACTCTAGGACATCTAACAGACACACATAACTGTCACTATAAGCCATTAATTGTACTAACTGAATTGTGTGTTACTGAAGTGAATGTGGTAGTAATCAATGCTGTCCCAGAAGGGGCTGTTTTGTAGGGTACTTTGATCCGACACGTGTGGCTGATTAGAGGAAGTCGTTGGGAGACATCGTTAACACATAGCCTCGTAGTAGTTGGAAGGGCCTGAAAACCGCCTGAAAACCAGACGGCTTTTTCTTTAACGACTGCTGTAATTTAGCAGCGCCCCAACGTAGCTCTCCCAAAGTTAGGCCTTTTCTCTTGAGTTAGATAATAATCATAAGACTATTTGTGTAACACGCCATGACGACGTGTTACACAACCCTTTTGGTTTCGGTATGAGAGTCATATTTATCCAAATATGTTGTTTCAGAAAGAATAAGAAACACAAAATACAATAAATATCATGTCATTGCTGGTCTTTAACGACTGCCACTAGAGATCCTGGTTCGAATCCAGGCTCTGTCGTAGCCGGCCGCGACCGGGAGACCCATGGGGCGGCGCACAATTGGCCCAGCGTCGTCCAGGGTAGGGGAGGGAATGGCCGGCAGGGATGTAGCTCAGTTGGTAGAGCATGGCGTTTGCAACGGCAGGGTTGTGGGTTCGATTCCCACGGTGGGCCAGTATGAAAAAAAAAAATGTATGCACTCAAGTCGCTCTGACTAAAATGTAAAAATGTCTTGTTTGTCATTCAAAACAGTCAGCCAATTTAAGCATTGTGAGCCACTATTAGCCGTCATTTTGCAGACCACGGATCAACACAGCATCATCGTACAGTATGTTAAGATGGAGTCGCCATTTTCCACATTTACAGGCAGCTGAGTAAAAATGCCTCGGGCCATTGTTCTGCTATGTGGAAAATGCCCCTTTATTAGCCAGAGCTGTTGAGCACTCATGAGACACTAACTCGTGGCTGGAGAGGAGATGCAGGGATGGCATCAAAGGCCCAGTGGCATCAAAGGCCCAGTGGCATCACGGAGGGCCGTCGAGTGTTCCGTGGATCGTGTTCGGAGGACAAGTGATGAGTAATGCCCTCCTGGACAGGAAGTCGTTGCCCCTCCAACAAAAAGCCTCAGCGGCGGCTCATTTCTGGCATCCATTTAAAATGGAGTTGGATGGGGGCTACATTCTCCCAACAGAGATGCTTTTGTGTTCGGAGGGCTGATGAGGACATGGTGTAGTGCACGGTTCCCCAGCTGGCAACCCGCTTTTATTTGTCCCCCCAAGTTTTCTGAACATTTTAAAATTGTTTTATTTTTGGATATAATACTAAAAACACCAGGAAATCAGCTCCAATTGATTAACATTTTTTGAAATCTGTTCCCAAGTATTCCCACGCATAATAGAGAAATATCTGTGATCATATCCAAATGTAAGCAAGGCCTGAAATTATTATGTTTTAGTCAAATATTATATCCATTTGGGCTTCTTGCAGTCAATTTGCAGACTACAAATTATTTGTAATTATGTTCCAGCCCCCTTACCATCTGCTCAAGAAAAAAAATAGCCTGCGGCAGAATCTAGTTGATGATCCTAGTATAGTGTTTGTGGTAAGGATATGAATGAATTACTAAAAGATTGTGTGGGAATGTGGGGGCTTTAATGTTCTGAGTCGATCCCCATAGGCCATGCTGGCTTGAGTAATGTCATAACTTCTCTAGGGGTTCGTCTCAATAGCTTAGAGTTCCTGCCTCTCCTTATCTCCTCTCCTTCATCTGCACTAAACTGAAATTAATTTGCCTTCACCTGACCAGTATTTTCAGCAGTGCAAAGTACAAAGGAGTGGAGACAAAGAGAGGAATTCTCTTAAGACTCAACATGCACTCAAGGACTCTAATCAAACCCTGAAGAGAGTTTTGCTCACTTTGGATAGATGGCGGTCATCTTGGCAGCTGCGTAGCCCGGCTTGCACACTCCTTCGCTGAGGTTGCCATACTTGTACACCAATTCTGCTGGCCTGCAAATGTCACCAAGAGGGAAGGATAACAACATGACCAGATAACAAGCAGTGTTTGCACTTCCACACAATCCAATTTAAACAAAGATCTCCCAGGAAGAAAGAACTGAAAATAGTTTGAGATGAAGCTGAGAGGAGAAAATATAATTCAAATAATAATCAACATGATCCCTTTAGCCCATCCTATGCTGGTCCTTTCCCATTTAGAGGTAAAGTAGGGACTAAGGAGGTAAAGTTCTACCGCATCCAACAGCCCCTTGTACCTCCTCCTCATTGCTATCATACTCATTAATTACCTGCTATATGGCACGCGACTAGTTCAAATAAACAGGGGGGAGAGAGGAGACGGGGCCAGCGCTATGGGAGGCCTATCTGTCACACACAGGGAGTGTTGATGAGATGGGGGCATGGCAGGGTGAAGGGGGTGCGTGGATGGATGGACAGGCTATAGCTGGAGTGGAATGGGCTGGAGTCTCTTGCTAACGTGCCATATTTTCTAGGTCAGAGGAAGTGATCAGAGCTGTTGACCACTGCTGTAGGCAGTTGTATTAGCAGGTCCAGATGAGAACTAGCATTGAAACACTCTCCTGAAGTTGTGCCTATAGTGTGAGTGTATGGTCAGAACAGATTCAGTGCCTTCAGAAAGTATTCACATCCCTTCACTTTTTCCACATTAATTTTGAAAGACTATCTCATCTCTGTATCCCACACAAACAATTATCTGTAAGGTCCCTCAGTCGAGCAGTGAATTTCAAACACAAAGACCAGGGAGGTTTTCCAATGCCCAACAAAGAAGGGCACCTATTGGGAAAAAAATAAAAAATTACACTGGATATCCCTTTGAGCATGGTGAAGTTATTAATTACACTTTGGATGGTGTATCAACAGACCCAGTCACTACAAAGGCACAGGCATCCTTCCTAACTCAGTTGCAGGAGAGGAAGGAAACCACTCAGGGATTTCACGATGAGGTCAAAGGTGACTTTTAAACAGTTAAGAGTTTAATGGCTGTGATAGGAGAAAACTGAGGATGGATCAACAACATTGTAGTTACTCCACAATACTAACCTAATAGACAGAGAGAAAAGAAGGAATCCTGTACAGAATAAAAAATATTCCAAAACATGCATCCTGTTTGCAACAAGGCACAAAAGTAATACTGCAATAAATGTGGTAAAGCAATTCACTTTTTGCCCTGAATACAAAGTGTTATGTTTGGGGCAAATCTAATACAACACATTACTGAGTACCACTCTCCATACTTTCAAGCATAGGGGTGGTTGCATCATGTTATAATTGTGGAGGACTGGGGAAATTTTCAGGATAAAAATAAACGGAATGGAGCTAAGCACAGGCAAATTCCTAGAGAAAAACCTGGTTCAGTCTGCTTTCCACCAGACACTGGGAGATGAATTCACCTTTCAGCAGGACAATAACCTAAAACACACGGCCAAATCTACACTGGAGTTGCTTACCAAGAAGACAGTGAATGTTCCTGAGTGGCCGAGTTACAGTTTACTTAAATGTATTTAAAAATCTATGGCAAGACCTGAAAATGGTTGTCTAGCAATGATCAACAATCAATTTGAGAGAGCTTTAAGAATTTTGAAAAGAATAAATGGGCAAATGTTGGTGCTTCTACAAAGTATTGACTTACGTAAATGTAAATACTCATGTAGTGGTGGAGTGGTGATGAGAATGAACGTTTACAGTGGGAGCGTCAACACACACATACGCTCTCACGCCAACAAAATACAATTACTCAAGTTTGCATATAAGCCATACCCAACACACAAACACAGCTCAACATGTATTAGTCACATAGGGATTGATGTGTGGTTATAACAATTAGACCCAGCACAATTGCTTGGTGTAAAGTTGGCTAAAATAATTCCAATGAATGATGGCATGTTTATTGAATTGACTAGTGATGCAAATTAGATTAATAGGTCACAATACTAATATTCAGGAAACTAGTTCCAGTTCAGTTTCTGATTTGTTTAAACTGAATATAGCCCGTTCTTAAGATCAGACAACTAGCATCTGCTAAATTAGCATATTTAGCATATGCTACAACAATCAATTGGAGATGAGAAAGATGTGGCCCTTTGGCTTTAAAATGACATTTTACTTCACAAAATGTAGTTTTACTTACAACTTTCCATCCAGCTTCAGCAGAAAGCCCTGCTTATCATACACTATAAAGAAAGAAAGAGACAGAAAATGGGTAAGAAAACTGAAATTAACAAACAGGATTCAAAACGGCTTGTGAACCAAGACAGAGTGATCATCCATCCTCATCTTGAACATAGTCAACTATTGGCGTCGTAGCCATAGTCGTACATCTCTCGCCAAGTAAACAGCCTGTGGACTTTCATAAAGAAAAGAAACCAAAGTAAAACACTCTGTTGAAAGCATTAGGGTTAGAGAGATTTTTGCGGCCGGTCAAACAAGCGGGGGTTAGGGAAAGCCAGCCAAAAACATTCCGCCGAGATTCAAGTCCAAATGATAAGTTAAAAACAGCAGTTATGATTCACCTATGGAGGAGGACCGTACGGGGTCGGTCCATAGGTGCCGTTTCAAGCGTCATCGGCGTTTAGGCTTTTTTAGTAGCGAAGGGGAAAGAAGCACAAGCCAAATTTGTCTTCAAAAAGATCTACCTGCTTTTTCTGCTCGGACAAGAGAAAACAGTTAACAGCTTAGTAATAGTGTCCTTCAACACGGAAATCAATTCCGAAAGACAGTTATTTGAATTCCACTTCAGTCCGTTTGTGTACACATGTATCCATCACTGTGACCTGGACGAGACTCGGCATGACGCCAATACACTACGAGGCATGCTGACTTAGTTCATATATCATTCTGTCAAACCGTTAGGTCAACAGAATGCCCCAGGTCTCTGGAACCTACTGCTACTGAAGTATTTACACTTCGCCATTTATCTGTGAATCACAGTGAAGACGTGTTATTAGCGAATCTCTACTAGCTACTACAGCTTGAAACTATCCAGATCTTTACCATTACTCACAACTGAACAGCATCTTCTGACGAAGCCAGTAAATACTGTTTATCTGTGATTGAATAAACATGAAAAGGACAGCAATTACATAAATGACCCCTTATCAAGATAATACAATAAGCAATTGGGGAGAAAGGGTGAAAGTGGAAGCAGTTCTCAGCACTCCTGAGGTTGCGCTACGTCTTCAGAGGGATGCTAGATGAGAGAAGTAGAAGAGGAGGAGAGCGGGGCCTTGAAAGATGAGCCATGGGTTTTAATGCAGCAGCTATGAGAGTGTGTGTGTATGGTGTGGATATTATGTGTGTGGTAGGAAGCCAGAGCTGAGCAGAGGAAGCAGCAGGACCCTGCCTGTATTATAAACCTTGGCCACTGAAACGACCTAGAACCAGACACCCTCCAGACTCTGTGTCGCTGCCTAACCTTTAACTTTATGCCCCTTTTAAAAAGGCTGATACAGAGCTGCTTTTCTATGCTCAACAACAGAGGGAGCTGTTGCATCATTCAATAGAGTGACATGGATGATTCAACTGTGCTTTATTTGCTCCGTCCACATTCGGTTTGGGATATGTGGTCGAAGTCAATAGGAGTTTACGTGCAGCTCACAGTCGTGATCTCTCCGGATCAGGCCAACTGAAACTCCCCCACGGACACCAGTGCCATCCAATGTCTGGGACTGGGGTGTGTGTGGTGGTTGACTTGGTTCAAAAGGTTGAAGAAAAACAGAGCCACATTTGCCTGTCACACTCATTTCTCTCTAGCCATGCCAATGGGACACCTTTTAAAAAAACAGTTTGTGAGTTTGTCCAGTAGCCCTTTCCAGGGAAAGGGAGCCAAGCATGGGACCTTCGTAAAATCAGTAGTCAGCGACACAGCCTTGCAGGGAGTCTGGCCAGGCACCATGTTGGGAGACAACACAGTTCAATAACAATGAACAGCGACTCCCACCCTGTAGTACTAGCTATCTGTCAAAGATCCGATTTACTGATACAGTTTCATCATAAATTACACCTTGAGCCTTTGAAGACATTATAACTTCTAATTGGGACGACGTCGACTGCAGAGAAGCTCTCTCTGCAAGAAACAAAATAGCGTACGATTATCTTTGTGAGAAGCGTGAACTTCTTAGAGATGAGGAACCCCCCCAACATGGCCGCTGAGGTGTGATGTGTTCCAGGAGGCACTTGGAGCTGTATTATTAAAGAGGGGTGGAGAGGGAGGGGGAAAGGTTTGTACCTGAGCCTACTATTCGTCCCACGGTGAGAGCAACGTCCGCTTCCAACTCTGAAACACAAAAAGGGTCAGTTAGGCCCGGTCCGGTGGGGGTAACCACGGCAACCGGTGTCCGCAGCCCTATAGGCTTAGCAAGGGCATGTGCACAAGACACAAACTTCTAATACCACAGAGGCCAAGGAGGAAGAGAGGTTAGTGACGTTAGTACCCCAAGGTCCAATTAAAAACCAAGAGTCTGGATCCCCCAAATCAAGATGCCTTCCCATTGTGCTGGTAATCATCTACGAAATGCACATTTCCGATTATTATTGTGTTTGTTGTTGTAGTTTCTGAAAGGTACCAGCAAAGACCACAGTACATGAGTGAATGAGTACACTCTGGTCAGAAAACAAAGAGGATCAAATGCAAGGCTTTTGTTGTAGTGTTAGTGGAGAGTTGTTGTTATTCCAAAGTGAGCCCCTAAGCAGCCCGGTTTCACCACTTTCCCACCATCACTCAATATAAAGGGGGCTAGCGCCTCGGCACCTCAGTCTACCTGTGGTGCTTTGACCTTTAGTCGGGACTATGAGAGTGGACTCCGAATCAATCTCTGCAAACAGAAGGGGTTAGAGAGGACATCAGATGAGACAGAATGGCCGCTCAGCAACTGAGACCGAGAGGGCTGGACAGGAAAAGGAAGAGCAGACAAGGACAAACAAGCACAAACAGACAGTCAGATAGAAAACAAATGAACAGAGACGCACCTTATTGATCATATTGTTTCTTTGCCCAACAAAATATTTTCAAGACAGAGGCAGCTACATCTACAATCTATTAGACTTTTAGGCAGGTAGAACTGGCCCATTACAGAGGGCTTTTAAATGCAACTGTTGCCCATCAGGCGCGTAAAACCATTTTTATGGCTTTAAGGCACTGCGGACCCACCCTGACCTGTGAATCCCCCTGCCCCGTTTACGAATGTTGTTTGTTATCTTTATCAGTTGGCAACAGGTCCACATTTCCTTTCCACTTCCCCTTACAGATTTGTCTTCTTCATTTGTATTTCAAAGAGATAAAAACTGAACTCTTGCATAACGAGGCTCAGGTTCAAACAGAACCATCCCAGGTATTCAAAAAGCAACAAAATGTTCCTCTATCAAAATAAGCAGAGGACAGCTGTCGTGTTCTTTTGTCTAACTGCTGATGATTAAGCACAACCAACAGGCCTCTGCTGAACAATGAGAAAGGAGACCCACTGCTGTCTGTATGAACATGAAAGCAGAGCAGGGGGCACGGGATTCTAGGCCGGCAAACACTGGGTTGTTTGTTGAGACTGCACTAAAACTGCCATATACTGGCATTTTAACCACACTTAAAACTATCCCTCAAATGGTGCAACAAGTCGGTGTTAACACATTAAATACCCAATTAGGAAGTTATCTAATTGTAACCGTATAGGAAGAGTGAAGCGTCAACAATCTCAACACCAATCTCAACGTCAACAGTGACGAGGCGACTCCGGGATGCTGACCTTCTAGGCAGAGTTGCATTCAAAAGCCATTCTCAGACTGGCCAATAAAAAGAAAAGATTAAAGATGGGCAGTCTGAGATATGGCTTTTTCTTTGCAACTCTGCCTAGAAGATCAGCATCCCAGAGTCGCCTCTTCACGGTTGACATTGAGACTGGTGTTTTGCGGGTACTATTTAATGAAGCTGCCAGTTGAGGACCTGTGAAGCGTCTGTTTCTCAAACTAGACACTAATGTATTTGTCCTCCTGCTCAGTTGTGCACCGGGGCCGCCCACTCCTCTTTCTATTCTGGTTAGAGCCTATTTGCGCTGTTCTGTGAAGGGAGTAGTACACAGCGTTGTACGAGATCTTCAGTTTCTTGGCAATTTCTCGCATGGAATAGCCTTCATTTCTCAGAACAAGAATAGACTGACGAGTTTCAGAAGAGTTCTTTGTTTCTGGCCATTTTGAGCCTGTAATTGAACCCACAATTGCTGATGCTCCAGATACTCAACTAGTCTCAAGAAGGCCAATTTTATTGCTTCTTTAAAATCAGCACAACCGTTTTCAGCTGTGCTAACATAATTGCAAAAGGGTTTTCTAATGATCAATTAGCCTTTTAAAATGATAAACTTGGATTAGCAAACACAACGTGCCATTGGAACACAGGACTGATGGTTGCTGATAATGGGTCTCTGTACACCTATGTAGATATTCCATTAAAAATCAGCCGTTTCCAGCTACAATAGCCATTTACAACATTAACAATGTCTACACTGTATTTCTGATCAATTTTATGTTCTTTTAATGGACAAAAAAATTGCTTTTCTTTTGAAAACAAGGACATTTCTAAGTGACCCCAAACTTTTGAACGGTAGTGTAAGTCAAAACTGTAACTAGGCCACTCAGGAACATTTGATGTTCCTGAGTGGAACATTTGATGTTCCTGAGTGGAACAACTTCAATGTACAGTACCTGTCAAAAGTTTGGACACACCTACTCATTCAAGGCTTTTTCTTTATTTTTACTCATTTCTACATTGTAGAATAATAGTGAAGACATCAAAACTATGAAATAACACATATGGAATCATGTAAACAAAAAAAAAGCGTTAAACAATTCAAAATATATTTGAGATTTTCGATTCTTCAAAGTAGCCACCCTTTGCCTTGATGACAGCTTTGCACACTCTGAAAAGGTCCTGCTGAAAGGTGAATTTGTCAACAACAACAAAATCTTAATTTTAGTTATTTAGCAGACTCACTTATACAGAACGACTTACAGAAGTGAGTGCATATGTTTTAAATTCTTTTTTTGTACTGGTCCACCGTGGGAATCGAACAACCCTGGCATTGCATGCGCCATGCTCTACGAACTGAGCCACACAGGACCAGTGTCTTTTGGAAAGCAGACAACCAAGTTCTCGGATTTTGCCTGTGCTTCGCTCTATTCCGTTTCTTTGTATCCTAAAAAACTCCCTAGTCCTTGCCAATGACAAGCATACCCATAACATGATGCAACCACCACCATGCTTGAAAATATGAAAAATGCTACTCAGTGATTTGATGTGTTGGATTTGCCCCAAACCTAACACTTTGTATTCAGGACAAAGTTAATTTCTATGGCACTTTAGTGCCTTATTGTAAACAGGATGCATGTTTTGGAATATTTGTATTCTGTACAGACTTCCTTATTTTCACTCTGTCATTTTGGTTAGTTGATCCATCCTCAATTTTCTCCTATCACAGCCATTAAACTCTGTAACTGTTTTAAAGTCACCATTGGCCTCATCGTGAAATCCCGGAGCGGTTTCCTTCCTCTCAGGCAACTGTTTTTCGGTTTTCAAATCAATTTAATTGGCTATTTTGGTTTATGGCCTTGGTGACCTAGCATATGGCCTTGGTGCCCTGGCAGATTGGGCAACTCTTGAAGGCCAAATGGCTTTGCCCCTAAAATCACAAAGTTCCAGGCCTGCCCACCACCTAAACCCCTTATTTTACATAGTGTATAATTTATTCATTCTGAACACATTTCTGTTTGTTGGCAATGACAATTCTTGCAACAACAAAAAAATCTCAATACTTGTATGTTCGCTAGCTGGACAGGCAAACGCTGCAGAGTACTAAACTGTAAACCAAACAAAACTTGTGTACTATCCATGGTACTCTCTGCTGATCATGTCTGCCAATCACATTATTCGTATCTAAGGTAGTAGACAGCTGGTGATTACAGCTAGAGAGAGATCTCCGTCCGACAAACCGCTACCAGGTAGTCTTTTTTTCAAATTTGTAGTCTAACTATTTAGTTACAGAAACGTGATACCATCAATGCAAGCTGTAAAATGAATACCAACTTAGAACACAAGAACCTTAGTAATGTAGCTAGCTAGCTAATTATAACAAGTAGATCTGTTGCAAGCTAGCAGGAGAAGATGGCTTTATCACTATCGAGCATGTCATTCCGGGACAAGGAGCGTTTTAGCTATCAGTTTATTCCAAGTAATAATTTAAGACTACAAAAATCTATAGGACAAGTACTCTAAATCTAATACTGTCAAGGCAGGACCCACTAATTTCATTCATACTGACAAATAAGAAATGCTACATTATCCCTGTCAACAGTTGGAATAGCATTATTGCATAGCACCCTGCCTCAGACTGTCAGGATGTTCATTTTCTAGCTCACAAACTATACTGAACAAAAATATAAAACGCAACATGCAACAATTTCAAAGGTTTTACTGCGTTACAGTTCATATAAAGAAATAAGTCAACTTCAATAAATTAATTAGGCTCTAATCTATGGATTTCACATGACTGGGCAGGGGTGCAGCCATGAGTGGGCCTTGGAGGGCATTGGCCCACCCACTAGGGAGCCAGGCCCAGACAATCAGAATGAGTTTTACCCCACAAAAGGGCTTTATTAAGGACAGAAATACTCCTCAGCACCTGCCCTCAGACGATCCCGCAGGTGAAGAAGCCGGATGTGGAGATCCTGGGCTGGCGTGGCTACACGTGGTCTGCGGTTGTGAGGCCGATTGGACGTACTGCCAAATTCTCTAAAACGACGTTGGAGGCGGCTTATGGTAGAGAAATTAACATTCAAATATCTGACAACCGCTCTGGTGGACATTCCTGCAGTCAGCATGCCAATTGCACGCTCCCTCAAAACTTGAGACATCTGTGGCTTGTGTTGTGTGACAAAACTGCACATTTTAGAGATGCCTTTTATCGTCCCCAGCACAAGGTGCACCTGTGTAATGATCACGCTGTTTAATCAGCTTCTTGATATGCCACACCTGTCAGGTGGATAGATTATCTTGGCAAAGGATAAATGCTCACTAACATGGATGTAAACAAATTTGTGCACTACATTTGAGAGAAATAAGCTTTTTGTGCATATGGAACATTTCTGGGATTTTTTTTTTTTTTTTCAGCTCATGAAACCAACACTTTACATGTTCCGTTTATGTTTTTGTTCAGTATGCATTCCTTTGCTGTGATTATTTATTTTATTCATTCTTGTCTTTCACTTTTGTCTCACAACCTATTTAGCGCTCCTGTGTCCTGCTCCCAAAGATCAACCAAGTGCTATTCACCAAGCATAGGCTGATTCAGTCACCTGTGAGGAGAACCATCCTACTGCAGTTTGAACTAGCCCTGCTGTGCATTTGCCTGTTGTCTTTTCTTCGTGGGTTTTGTCTTACACAGTCTAGTGCATTTTAGAGTTGAAGAACAACAACTACAGATACACGTGCTTGTTTGAGCATCTCCAAGACTAAATTCAATGTAGAATCAGTATTGTAACATGCAGTGGGGAGAATTCTATTGTCCCCGTCAGGAGCCCAGGCTTTTGCCATAGATGGTAGAGTTCTCGTCTCTGTGCCACACAAGCTTCAGATTGCATTGTGCTAAGGCACTTGTCTCTCTCTACATCAGTCATCTACATTAGTGACTAGGGTGGGATCCTTTCGATAAGCCTATGGGGCCTGGGCACACAAATACTCCTAGAGAGAAGGGGGAATACTGAAGCATGTGTTGATGACAGTTCAACATTCTCCATCAGAGGCCCAGGCTTTTGGCATAGATGGTGAGGCTCATTTCTGGACTGCAACATTGTAAGATTGTGGCCTCCACGGAACTTGATATACATTGATTGGTAAGTTACACTATATTTAGATATTTCAAATACTGCCACCTTTGCTATTTGTCTCCATACTCAATAAATGGTGAAACACTATTTGTGTTGGTGTTCTTTGTTTGAATGTATATGCGTGAAACGTACATTATGGAAAACGTCTCACACTCAGTCATAGCAGAATAATGAATGTATTGGCAAGACTTTGCACCAACAACTTTTAGAAGGTTAGTAGGAAAGTTAAATCAATTAAACCACGTACATATACTCAAATTCTCTGAACATTTAGTATTTTGAAACTCCAACATTCATTTCCCAACTGCTTTCTCGATAACCCTACAGGCTCTTTATCATTCTCCATACCTTATAGTCCAATGCATCCAACATTATGCATGCTCAGCATGGTATTGGGCAGCCGCTATTTGAGAACTCATCTGGTTATCTTATTGCAGAGCACATTGTACAGTTGTTTATAGAGAAGATTGTATTGCAAGGTATGCTATATGTGTAGGCTGTAGGATATACAATTACATAGAGTCTTGCACACTCTATATACAGGCTCCCAGTCATTTATTTGGTAAACCACCAACATTACGGCATCACTGTGCCTTCAGGCTATGCCATATGTATTGGCTAATATGCATATGCAGCTGTCGCTTTTAAAACCTCCATTCTAGGATACATGACACACATCTTTCTATCTATCTACATGCTTTTATTTGGGTTTCTATGCAAAGTATATGATTAAATGTTTCTTTAAAATGCAGCAAGTTGCTTGAAATGAGACATAATCATGCCAAAACATGATCTAACAATTGAATTCACTGACAGAGATAGCTAATGAAACACAAATATACATTTACAGTAGCTGGCTAGTCTAGTCTAACATTGGCTAGCTTTCAATAAATTGGCTAAATGGTCAACGGAGTCACCTCTTCATATGATCAAGACTATTTGTATTGCATGCTGCATATTTCAAGTACATTCGAAAACAGATATTTATCTTACTTCAGTCTGGGAGCTAGCTAGCTATATCTGTTCCTCTTCATCAGACAGCAGATCGCATTTTCACAAGAGGCTGTGTTTACATCACAGATAGAAGCAGGCCATTGGCTGCCTTCATTACGAGGGGTATGTACGGGAGTTCTGATTGGTTCAAAGTTTAGAAATTCGACATGTTTGCCTGAGTGGCCAGTGTTGAATTATCATTTTTATTAGAAAAAGTGCAAGAATTGAAGGTGCCAACAAAAGTTATAGTCATTGTAAGAATGTTTTACTGTCATACACAAAAAAAAGAATCAGCTCCTCCCTTGAAGGGGATCGATCAACTTTAAGTTAAGTCTTCGGCCCACCACCACCTAAGTGCCTTGCAAAAGTATTCAGACCCCTTAGATTTCTGTATTTTGTGTAGATTGTTGACAAAAAAATTATGAAATCCATTTTAATCCCACTTTGTAACACAATAAAATGTGAAGAAATCCAAGGGGTCTGAATACTTTTGTAAGGCACTGTATAGGCCTCCAGAGGCTATGATATCAAACTGACAGTCAGACTCACTGACTGAAGCACTCACTCAAATCCATCTTTATGAGAAAGTTCCCATAGTCAGTGGTCATTTAGATTTGGGAGAAGGGGCTCAGTCTACTGACACTACAACCAGGCTTTATGGGCCATCATCACTGCTCTAGTCCTGAAATTAGAGGGGGAAACCAGGGACCCGAAATATTGACAGTGTAAAGGCAATGCACACAGGGTTCTTGTCAAGGAAACTTCAGAAGTGTCAAAACATCCTCTCGAGTTGCCGCAGCGGGAATAAAAACATCCATATGAACTTGTTTGAAGTTCGAGGTGCCAGGTAGGTAATGTCCAAATGCAAAGAAATAGCCTATCGGGGTTCAAACATGACTCAGCCCTGCAGCCTAGCTACTCTGTTGACCATTTGTGACACACCAGTTCAGTGCTTTACATTGTAAAACATGAAGTAAATTCACTGGTGGTCATTGAGTTAACATTAGCCTATTCACTGTAGGGATAAATATTTACATAACAGTAGTTACACAACACAATGCCCTGAACGGTGATTCAAAGACTCCCAGAGTAGAATACCTCAAAAGTGTAGAAAAGGGATTATTCGGTTTGATCCTCTGTGGTGAAATAACAGATAACAAAGTCAGAGTTGGGGAGAGTACACAAAAGGGATGTCAACATGCTCCCTGTCCTCTTGAACAAACAGACCTCGGGACCTTAACATCTGGCAGCAGTGTGCAAAAAGCCACAACTCCCAAACCCAGTGTTTTTCTGGACTATATAATTGGAAACAGACTTCAGAATCATCTATGAATAAATCAAAAGGACAAATTAATAATTTTTGAATAATTAAAATGACAAAAAAAACTTGAGGCAAATGAAAAATATTCAAATTAGTTACTTTGAAGGGGCACGCGTATCTAAAATTACAATGTTTACTGGGAATGTAATGGGGGGCGTGTACAGAGTAACAGACACCGTAACTGGAGCCTCTGATAACTTGAGGAAGCTGGGCCTCCCCTCTCGGATGCCAGTCTCACAGCGGTATTACAACACCCTCCGGTGGACAAGACCCTACACTTTGATATTCTTCCAAAATGTCCCTTTTAGCTTCTCAAGCTTCCTTCAATGTCTCAGGCTACAAGTTACTCAGAGGCAACCACAGTCTAAAGCACAAACCTTCAACTTCCATTCAAACCCTTCCTCTGAAAAGTGCATATACAGTGTTTCCTGCTGATATGAAACAAACCTCTGCCAGCCAATTCTAAAAGTTCTGGGGTGTGTTTATGGGAAATCTTTTAGCCCCCTCTGCTGGTTACAAAGAAATGTTTCAGTGACCCCCAGCAGTGAAACATCACCCAACCATCCACGCCCTGGAAGAGTCAGGTTTTCCAACATTACGTAGCCCTCTTCAATACCAACACTGATTCATAACCAACCAACACCCAAAACATGCCAGGCGGGTACGGAGCTGACCACAGGGCTCACACAGCCTTCAGTCTGTAGTTGTATCCTCCAGCTGGAACTCTTAGTCCTCATCAACTACAGGAAATGAATGAGAGAAATGGGCTTCGGCTACCTAGGGAATGGTAATACACATGTATAGTTTCAAGTTTTATTAGTCGTATGTATGGAATTCGCATGGTATACATCGTCCAACGAAACCTTACTTGCAGGTTCCCTCTCGACACTGCAACAACAATAAGAAAAGATAAGAACACAAACAAAGTAAATGTTTCAGTAGAATACAATAAACATTTTAGCGTAAGTATAATACAGGAAGGAACAATTTATAGTCAAAGATTTACACTTGTATTGGGGGCAGTGTATAAATTGAGCAGTATAATAAGTCTGGTAGCAGCAGTTGTGATGTGTGTGTAGCATGAATCTATACGTGTGTGTGTGTGTGTGTGTGTGTGTGTGTGTGTCTACAGTACCTTCAGAAATGTAATTCAAAATGGATTAATATAATAATAATTTCACCCATCTACACACACAATACCCCAAAATGACAAAGTGAAAACATGCACATTTATTGAAAATGAAATACAGCAATGTGTCATTTACATAAGTAATCACACTCCTGAGTCAATACATGTTAGAATCACCTTTGGCAGCGATTACAGCTGCAGTCTTCCTAGGTAAGTCTCTAAGAGCTTTGCACACCTGGATTGTACAATATTTGCACATTATTCTTTTTAGAATTCTTCAAGCTCTGTCATGTTGGCTGTTGATCACTGCTAGATAACCATTTTCAAGTCTAGCCATTGATTTTCAAGCCGATTTTAGTCAAAACTGTAGCTACTCCATTCAGGAACATTCAATGCCGTCTTGGAAAGCCACTCCAGTGTATATTTGGTTATTGTCCTGCTGAAAGGTGAATTCCTCTCCTAGTCTCTGGTGTAATGCAGACTGAAGTAAGTTTTCCTCTAGGATTTTGCCTGTGCTTAGCTCTATTCGGTTTATTTTTATCCTAAAAAAACTCCTTAGTCCTTGCCGATGACAAGCATACACATAACATTATGCAACCACCACCATGCTTGAAAATATGAAGAGTGGTACTCAGTGATGTGTTGAGTTTGCCCCAAACATAACGCTTTGTATTCAGGATATAAAGTTCATTTTTATGCTACATTTTATGCAGTTTTACTTTAGTGCCTTCTTTTCACTCTGTCATTTAGGTTAGTAGTGTGGAGTAACTACAATGTAGTTAATCCATCCTCAGTTTTCTATCACAGCCATTAAACTAACTGTTTTAAAGTCACCAATGGCCTCATGGTGAAATCCCGGAGCAGTTTCGCTCCTCTACGGCAACTGATCTATGAAGGACGCCTGTATCTTTGTAGTGACTGGGTGTATTGATACACCATCCAAAGTGTAATTAATAACTTCACCATGCTCAAAGGGATATCCAATGTCTGCTTTTAACCATCTACTAATACGTGCTCTTTTTTTTAAGGAATTGGAAAACCTGCCTTGCCTTTGTGATTGAATCTGTTTGAAATTCACTGCTCAACTGAGGGACATTACAGATAATTGTATGTGTGGGGTACAGAGATGAGGTAGTCATTGAAAAATCATGTTAAACACTATTATTGCACACAGAGTGAGTCAATGCAACTTATTATGTGACTTAAGCACATTTTTACTCCTGACCTTATTTAGGCTTGCCATAACAAAGGGGTTGAATACTTATTGACTCATAACATTTCAGCTTTTCATTTTTATTAATTTGTAAAAAACAAAAATAAATCCACTGACATTATTGGGGTATTGTGTGTAGACCAGTGACACAGATCTTGACTGACAAGCAAACAGAAACAGAAAGACAGGAGTAATCAACAGGCTGAAAATCATATCGAGAGAGAGAGAGAGGAGACTGACCAGCAGTCTAACAAACAGACAGTTAGATAGACAAATAGATGGATGGATGGATGGATGAGTGGATGGACGAGTGGATGGATGGATGGATGGATGAGTGGAGAGAGGCATAGGCTTTCTAGCGTAACTCACGTGGCTTCTGGCCCCATATGTGCAGGTGTAGCTTCCCAGAGGAGTAGTAGATGAAGCCCAGGACCAGCATGGGGCACAGGATGAACAGCAGCTTGTGTGACGACTTCATGGTGGTTCTCAGTCATTCACATGGCACCATCCGGCACATCACCTACAAGGATACTGGAGATGCAGAGGAGAGGAGGGAAAAGGGAGTTCAGGAGGAGTCAGTAATGTGTGCAAATAGGCTGGCTGGCTGTAACAAACGGCTTAGGCTGTTTCACCTTTCCCAATCTACTCTCTTTAATGACAACTGATCGAAGACTAGCTTACCCAGTGAGGTGATTACACAATGAGGTGGGTCACCAAACCAAGCTATTAGTTTCAGCTGTCCATTACGCCAAGATCAGTGCTCATCAAGGGAGGGAGAAGATGAAAAGTCAGTGTGTTGCAACAGGTGGAGCACACTGCTCGTCGGCGGCTTAAGAAACTGCAATTGTTGAAATTGGTCAACAATGTCTAGTAAAACAGAACGTTTCCTGCTGAGCAAACATCCAACTAGGCTGAGCGACAGACGTTTTTTTAAATTTCCAAAAACTCTCCATGACTGAGGTAATATGATCCAACTGGCCTCCCCTACCATCGGTTCCCATAGTTTCCACCTTGACAAAGGAAGAGGCACTATGCCTGCTCAGTCGTGCCCTGAGATTGGAATGCAGCACCGATGAGTGAAGAGATAGTGGTCATATCTGGGTTATGAACCCATTCTCTTAATCCCATTCATTTAGCACTTCTGTGTGATTTACAAATCACCCCGACCCGGATGTCTATTGTATAAACAAATGTAATCCAACACCAACGCAATTTTGTCACACCTGCAAATTCCATTGATCTTCATTAACTGTTATTACGCACACAATAGTGTCACGATACCGTCGATACCTGGTTTTGTATCACAACAAATAAAAAAAGAAAGCATATTAGCCAAAGTCACAGAATGGCACTTGATCCAGACAGATAAACTCAGCTACTACTCGGGGACCAGTTCTAACGATGAACCGGTCCGACCCCAATGGTTCTAACGATGAACCGGTCCGACCCCAATGGTTCTAACGATGAACCGGTCCGACCCCAATGGTTCTAACAATGAACCGGTCCGACCCCAATGGTTCTAACGATGAACCGGTCCGACCCCAATGGTTCTAACGATGAACCGGTCCGACCCCAATGGTTCTAACGATGAACCGGTCCGACCCCAATGGTTCTAACGATGAACCGGTCCGACCCCAATGGTTCTAACAATGAACCGGTCCGACCCCAATGGTTCTAACAAACTTAGCCTTAAGATCGTTGGGAATCTTTTGAGCTCAATATTATTACATTTGAACATACGGTCTATTTTTTTTAGAGACATCCATATATGCATTAAATGAATCAATTATACAATCAATTTGACTTTGTTTTTAACCAATCTAACTTTCCTTGCTAACTTACAGCTGAATTCACTACCCTCGTACTTTGTTTGTGATGCAAAACATAACGCAAAATATGCTTATTTCATAAAATGTAATCATTTATTTGAATGGTAAATCTATTGATAAACTAGGTAAATCAAGACATAGCCTAGGTCTATTCACAGCGTAGCCTAGGTCTATTCACAGCGTAGCCTAGGTCTATTCACAGCGTAGCCTAGGTCTATTCACAGCGTAGCCTAGGTCTATTCACAGCGTAGCCTAGGTCTATTCACAGCGTAGCCTAGGTCTATTCACAGCGTAGCCTAGGTCTATTCACAGCGTAGCCTAGGTCTATTCACAGCGTAGCCTAGGTCTATTCACAGCGCATGCATTGACTTGACCTTGTTTTAGCTCATTTCATGGGGCTACAGATGACAAAAAAAAATATCCATTTAGAACTTATTTTATTGGCAACTGCTAGGGGAACATTATGTTACTGTACTGATCAAAACCATTTGCATAGGACTATTCATAGCAGGATTAGGCTCCTCATATAGCAGCACCTATTCATAAAGAAACTACTAATAACACAACCCTCTCGGTCTTGCTCATAGCATATGTTCAATAAACGGTGTAAACTGAGTCAGACACCGCTTTGGGTTGTTTCTCACAGACAGACAGAGTCAAAACAGAACATTCCAGCCAGTGTGCACATCAGCGTTCTCTAATCAAGGTTACTCAACACAAACACTCAATCTCCTGAAAACCTGCCAGATATGATTGCCACTGCCCCAACTGATTGACACCTGTGGAGAAGCTGGTCACCCCACAGTGTAGTCTTGGCCTAGACTTTAGCCCTGAATAGGTCTGTAAAGGAAATACTGAGGTCTTAGGCAAGAAAGTAGGCATAAAACATGGGCACATCATTTAGAGCTAAATATACAGTCCCTAGTGAAAGTCTACAAACGCTTTGGAAACTCACCACCTCTTGGAAAGCCATTCTGGTGTGTCTTTGGCATAAAAACATGTGCGTAATTGTCCCGCTGAAAAATAAAACTAGGGTTAGGTTTTCAGAAGACTACGGCAGGGTTGGGCAGTATCCAGATTTTCATACGTCATACTGTTTCTGTACCGTATACAGTATTACCGGAAGTGCATACACACACAATCAAATTGGCGTGATAATAAGTTAAAATAAATTCAATTGTATTGTGAGCTCCACAAAACATGAATTATTAGTATTTTAAATTATTTTAATCTTAATAATAAAACAGGGCTAGATCATGGACCTAATTGTTTTAGCAATTTTCTATAGGTAGGCCTAAAGGTTTTTAGGCAAAATAAGCCATCAAAAACGGAAAGCTCCTTGAAAGAGGTGAAATGTCAGGCCTATTGGGCCAAGACCGATGAAAGCCTAATGCAGGGTTTGTCAACTAGGTTCGGTCTTGGGCCAAATTTTTATTGAGCTAATAGTCGGTGGGCCACAACTTAATTAGTATGTAATATTAGCACAATTAATTGTCCTACACTACAAATTGAAAAACATGTTTAACACATCTGATTAGTAGGCTACATAATAAATTCAGTGACAATAACATAATAATTTCGATCTGATTACACTCATAAAATCACCATGTCTCTATTCAAATATTATTTGATCTATTTCTCTGTGCGTTCAGAACAATTAGCTTGATAGCAAGAGAAAATGTCGCTCTCAAAAAGTATAAAAAGAAAGGTGGATAATGAAAATCGAAGTTTCAGGGAAGTACAGAGAGATGCGTTCATCTTACCATATTTTCCCAATGCCAAGCCAGTGTGTCTTATTTGCAATGAAAATGTCGCTGTTTACAAAGAATTCAATCTCAGACGTCATTATGAATCAATGCATGGAACTTTCAAAGTGGCTTTCCCGCCCCAGACAGAGGACCGACACAGAAACATTGAAGCATTAACTGCAAGCTACACACACTGCTTTTTTGGCTGACATATTCTGTCACTTAAACGGGTTAAATCGGCAGTTACAAGGAAGAGGGAAAACAGTCGTGGACATGGTGGAAAAACTTGAGGCCTTTACTAGGAAGCTTGAGTTGTTCGATTTGGACATGTCATCTGGAAGGCTACTGCACTTCAGCACATCATGGATGCAATCAGGAGTGCCGAATCCTTGTGCGTTTTGGGTGGCATGCTCAGAGGAATACAGCACAATAAAGAAACTTGCATTTTATGTGCTAACAATGTTCAGATCGACTTACACCTGCAAGTCCTCATTTTCCTCTATGAACACAATTTAGATTCAAGACAGGAACCGGCTTTCACATAAGTCATGAGGCCTGCCTGCGCATCAAAATCACACCCATGTCACGCGACATCCAAAAGATTGCGTCCGAGAGGAAATGCAACTTTTCCCAATGAGTAAGTCACTTAGTGGCCTATATGACTATATTTAGTAAATACTAACATTATTGTGAGTGCTTATCCAGGGATATTTAGGTTTCAAGCTGACAGTATTTTCTGTTTGTTCTGTCGTTAAAGAGCAGGCTATCCCGATACAGACATTCAGACACCGTCTTTTTTTCTTTAAATTATTGTTTTATGTAAGATGCTACATTTTTGGTCAGTTGTAATTGTAAGTAGGCCTAATAAAATAAAAAATCCCACTTCTATTAGGCCATGTATTTGTTTCATTGTGAAAGATGCTGTTAAGTCTCAGCCTACCTCAGCCAGTTAAGTTATTTTATATAGGCCTAGGCTCGGAAGAAATCGTCTCCAATTTAGCCCTCTTGTTGTTTGTAAAGTCAAATTAAAATGAAGATTATTGTTGAAATGAATTATTCGACTTGTGTAGGGTTTCTCCATCTGTTGCTGTGCAACACTTGCATAACAAGTTAGCTATATTTTCAGCACCAGGCGCTGTTCACCGCCTATTGATTGCGCTGCGGTTGCAGCTTTACGTTTCAGCACCACGAAATGGTCCGCTGCCTGCTTTTTTAGTTGACTGTCTCCTGCATTCCCTCTCCTCATGAATGAAGTTCAAATGTAACGTTTACATTATTTAGGTAGGGTAACTTCCTTCTTGGCACATTGCATTTGGGAGTTTTTGCATGTCGGGTCCGATACTTTTTTAATCAATTTTTTATTTTTCGAAAATAATATTCATAATTAATTTATTTGGGGGGCATTGGGTGGGCAAATAATATTGCTGGCGGGCCAGATTTGGCCCACGGGCCGCCAGTTGGTGAACCCTGGCCTAATGTATAGATAATCGAACGAAAATGAAAACTTTTAATAGATCAGATTTATGTACGCATAAATACTTTGCTACAATGACACAGCTAGCTACCCACCTCATTCCTTTCTGTTAGCATGTGCACACAATCATGCTTTCGGGATACATCTTTTCAGATTCCATATTCTTTAGTTGTGGATACTACATCACCTCACTCCCTCTCTTGCTGTTGGTCCTCCTCATCTTTGTAAGTCACCTTGATTTTGCACCTGTGTGTTTTATCAGTTTCTTCATGGAAATATTTGGCAGTAGTTAAAGCAATACGGATCTTGATCCAGAAGGTGATTGAATATCTGTAGTCTGCGTAGAAGTCTTTTTAAGTTAACATTCCACTCCTTGGCACACCATGTCATTGCCAAAGAGACTGGCCTTTCGGCAATCTCAACGTTCAATATGCAGCTGAATTTACGGCGGAGTTGCTCATTGGAGCCTCATAATTAGAATTATAACAACATTTTAAAAAACATTTAGCTGTTAGCTAGGCAAGTTGTATTCTGAGGCTTAAAATCTAAGCAAATAGGTTTTGTGGTTGGAATTGCAGTATGTATTTAGTTTGAGAATTTTGATGTGAGCTAGCAACTTTTGACAGACTGGTTTCATCTGGACGAACAAAAAACGGTTGCTTAGCAATCAGATACCAAGGTGTTCTGTGGAGGGGGAAAAAGTGAGAGTCCCAGTACTTGGATAATCATTGTGATTGGAGGATATCTGTGAGGGTTATCGAATCAGGATCAACTCCTCTGTTCTCCATGAGCTCATTAATGATTTTCTTTTAACTTTTTACCTGTGCTTTGCTCCTGTCATATTGATTTTGATCATGACAAACTCCAGTCCCTGCCGGTGACAAGCATTCCCATAACATGATGCTGCCACCACAATACTTGAATCAAGAACATTGCATTCACTCCACATTAATGGCCTGTATGACAAAGTGAAAAGAAGAAAGCCTGTGTTAAAAGAATCCCCTCCAAATCTTATCTTCTGTTTGCAACAAGGCCGTTAAGTAATACTGGAAGACACCAAAGAAATTAACTTTTTGGCCTAAATTAAAAACTACAGTTTTGGGTCAAATCCAATATAACACAAAGTGAAACCCCCTGTATTTTCAAGTATTGTGGTGGCAGCATTCTCTTATGGGCAAGGCGACTGTGCACAGCTGAATTCGTGTAGAAATATGATTACATTACCTCTCTTTACAGCGACCATTATAACAGATGGAGCAGCATAAAATGCAAAGAGCAACAGATGTTCTCCAGGGGTTAAAAGCAAAAGGCATACTGTATCCTGATTCTATAGCTATGACTTGAAGATTATATAGGACAGGACTATTCATAGCAGGATTAGGCTCCTCATATATCATCATGCGTTCATAAAAAATAAAACAAAAAAATAAAAAATAAAAGCATACCTTCAATAAAAGCAGTAAACTGACTCAGACACCGCTTTGGGTTGTTTCTCACAGACAAACAGTCGAGTCAAAACAGAACATTCCAGCCAGTGTGCACATCAGCATACTCTAATCAAGGTTACTCAACACAAACACTTTTGACAGGGAGTCATGCAGAGACCAAGGTGTCTTTTACAGATGAGACCTATAGTAAAAATATACACAACAATACGAAGAGCAAAACAGAGGTAAAACACACAATCTTAGAAAACAAACACATTCTTCAGAAAAAAGGTCCTCAAATCAGCCGTCTCAATTGCCCTAGAGGCACCAAATAAGGTGCAAAAAAACAAATCGCTGATTTACCAAACTCAGAGACTAAAGGAATTTCCAGAGTTAGCCATCCCTGAGAACAGGTATGGTAACTCGTATGTACAGTGAGGGAATAAAGTATTTGATCCCCTGCTGATTTTGTACGTTTGCCCACTGACAAAGAAATGATCAGTCTATAATTTTAATGGTAGGTTTATTTGAACAGTGAGAGACAGAATGACAACAACAAAAATCCAGAAAAACGCATGTCAAAAATATTATAAATTGATTTGCATTTTAAATGAGGGAAATAAGTATTTGACCCCCTCTCAATCAGAAAGATTTCTGGCTCCCAGGTGTCTTTTATACAGGTAACGAGCTGAGATTAAGAGCACACTCTTAAAGGGAGTGCTCCTAATCTCAGCGTGTTACCTGTATAAAAGACACCTGTCCACAGAAGCAATCAATCAGATTCCAAACTCTCCACCATGGCCAAGACCAAAGATCTCTCCAAGGATGTCAGGGAGAAGATTGTAGACCTACACAAGGCTGGAATGGGCTACAAGACCATCGCCAAGCAGCTTGGTGAGAAGGTGACAACAGTTGGTGCGATTATTCGCAAATGGAAGAAACACAAAATAACTGTCAATCTCCCTTGGCCTGGGGCTCCATGCAAGATCTCACCTCGTGGAGTTGCAATGATCATGAGAACGGTGAGGAATCAGCCCAGAACTACACGGGAGGATCTTGTCAATGATCTCAAGGCAGCTGGGACCATAGTCACCAAGAAAACAATTGGTAACACTACGCCGTGAAGGACTGAAATCCTGCAGCGCCCACAAGGTCCCCCTGCTCAAGAAAGCACATATATAGGGCCGTCTGAAGTTTGCCAATGAACATCTGAATGATTCAGAGGAGAACTGGGTGAAAGTGTTGTGGTCAGATGAGACCAAAATGGAGCTCTTTGGCATCAACTCAACTCGCCGTGTTTGGAGGAGGAGGAATGCTGCCTATGACCCCAAGAACACCATCCCCACCGTCAAACATGGAGGTGGAAACATTATGCTTTGGGGGTGTTTTTCTGCTAAGGGGACAGGACAACTTCACCGCATCAAAGGGACGATGGACGGGGCCATGTACCGTCAAATCTTGGGTGAGAACCTCCTTCCCTCAACATTGAAAATGGGTCGTGGATGGGTATTCCAGCATGACAATGACCCAAAACACACGGCCAAGGCAACAAAGGAGTGGCTCAAGAAGAAGCACATTAAGGTCCTGGAGTGGCCTAGCCAGTCTCCAGACCTTCATACCATAGAAAATATGGAGGGAGCTGAAGGTTCGAGTTGCCAAACGTCAGCCTCGAAACCTTAATGACTTGGAGAAGATCTGCAAAGAGGAGTGGGACAAAATCCCTCCTGAGATGTGTGCAAACCTGGTGGCCAACTACAAGAAACATCTGACCTCTGATTGCCAACAAGGGTTTTGCCACCAAGTCATGTTTTGCAGAGGGGTCAAATACTTATTTCCCTCATTAAAATGCAAATCAATTTATAACATTTTTGACATGCGTTTTTCTGGATTTTTTTGTTGTTATTCTGTCTCTCACTGTTCAAATAAACCTACCATTAAAATGATAGACTGATCATGTCTATGTCAGTGGGCAAACGTACAAAATCAGCAGGGGATCAAATACTTTTTTCCCCCTCACTGTATATTAATGACGTTAGGTACAGTAGGAGTTTTGGTAAAACAGCTTTATAAATGTAACACTGAACCATGTAAGAGAGCACCAGCTGTTCCGGACGACTGATCGCCCTCTCCCCGTAGCCGTTGCGAGTAAGACCTTTAAAACAGGTTAACATTCGCAAGGCCGCGGGCCACACGGAATACCAGGACGCGTACTCAGAGCATCTTTACTGATATTTTCAACCTCTCCCTGACGAGTCTGTAATACTAACCTGTTTCAAGTAGACCACCATAGTCCATGTGCCCAAGAATGCCAAGGTAACCTGCCTAAATGACTATCGCCCCGTAGCACTCACATCTATAGCCATGGAATCCTTTGAAAGGCTGGTCATGGCTCACAACACCATCATCCCAGACACCTTGGACCCACTCCAATTCGCATACCATCCCAACAGATGATGCAATTTCTATTGCACTTCACACTGCCCTCACTGAACCGGGCCGGGTTTCCTGATAGCAATGGAATTTAGGCTTATGAGTGTTTTAACGATGCATCTTTCCTACAACGGCCGAAGATGTAACATGCGTTTCCCAAAACACAGCGCAAAGAGAACAGTCGCTAAGTGCATCGTTGGAGCATGTGTCGATACTGAGAGGATCGAAAAAAAGGAAGCTGCTCAGCTTTCTCAATTGAAATCTTACCTTAACATTTGAAATATTTTACAATACTGACGACTGATAAACCTCCACATTTTTATATGTCGCTTGTTTGAATGAATTGCGAAGACATTGTCAACTTTGTCCTTGTAGTCAACTTTGTTTTGAAGTTATCGGCGGTCACAAAGGAGATAAACCATGTGATTCAATGTTCAGCGGAGATCTTGTGTATAAAGTGACACATAAGGGCAAAAAAGCATCTAACGACGCACTTAGCTGTTCTACGAGTGGTCTGATGCAGGCGTTAGCTTCCAAGCATTTTCAAGTGCATGTTAATAACTACGGTTTTGGGAAACAGCTCGGAGATTTAATGATGCTCCTACGAAGGTTCTAACGATGAACTTAGCCTTAAAATGCTTTTGGGAAACCAGGCCCTGAACAAAACAAATACCTATATAAGAATGCTGTTCATTGTCTACAGCTCAGCATTGAGTACCGTAGTCCCCTCCAAGCTCATCACTAAGCTCAGAACCCTGGGACTGAACACCTTCCTCTGCAACTGGATCCTGGACTTCCTGACAGGCCCCCCCCAAGCAGTGAGGGTAGGCAACAACACATCCGCCACGCTGACCATCAACACGGTTCACCCATGAGTGCGTGGCCGTGCACAACTCCAACATCAAGTTTGCACACACACACACATTACATACGCCCACACACACATAACATGCATACTGACGCCACACACACGCTTCTGCTACAGCTCAGTCTATTATCTATACTGTTGCCCACATGGCTCTATGCTGACCTTTTTTACAAGGAACACGTGTACGCCTAAGTTGAAAAATGTAGGCGCACACAAATAAATTTAGGAGCACAATGAAAAATATTTGAGGTATTAAAGCTAGAATAAAAATATGTAGGCGCATAGACCTCAAAAAGCTCTAAATCACTTAGCGCTATCATCCCAGGAAAATGGGGTAAAAATCCAACTAATCGATTGATTACCAATGGAAACGTTAAAGATGCACTAGCCAGAAATCGCTCCTCCATTACCTGGTTGCAACATTTTTAATAGTTCGCCTAATTTCAGTTTATGTGCCAAAACAAGCAAGGATAGTGTAGAAAATGACTACCATCTAAACCGCTCTAAAATATATTTTCCATAACCAAATATATTGTATTTTTAGCTGATGTACAAAACCAAAAGACACAAAAACGAAATGAAAGAATTGGAAGCATAGAAATAGGCACATAGAACAGAACATATCTACCACTTCTTATAATTGCTTTCAATGAGAATGACAGCTCTATAACACATTTCTATGCGAATTTGGTCGGGTCGCCCAAAAAGTGACATTAAAGCTATAATACAGGGAGTAGCTACTGGATAATGTAAGGAGGGAGCCCTACAGGGAGTGGATCGTCACCCAACCTTTGATAAAGTACCAGATGATTAACGTTAGTTACTATGATTCTTGACTGCCAGTTACAATACTCTTAACGTCAGAGCCATGTAATTCGCTAGCTGCCTGGTTTGTTGGCTAGTTAGCTTAGCTAGCTAGCAAGCATCCCATTTCGCTATACAGAATGTAGCCGTTTTGCAATTCAAACATCAATGCAGATAGTTAGCCAACTTAGCTAGCTAGTTGGACAAACTATCTTTCCCTGGCAGTCGGGTTGTTGAGACAATTCAAAACGTTTGTATCCACCTAAACCCACAAAAAAAGATATGAAGAAGTTCGCTATCCGTCGTCTTATCTAGTTACTGTAGCTAAGTTAACAGTAACAGTGGCTGGTTACATTGGCACTCTTGCTAACCTGGAAATTGCCGTTGGGTTTTGTGAGGTTTCTATACCGTCAGACATAGCTAGTTATCGCAATCACCACAACCAAGGGTTAGGAACGACGACTGGAAACAAGATTAAGTAATTTACAAAAACATAGCTAACTACCTAGATTAGCTACTTTAGATAGCTAGCTAGACGACAATGAGATGGATTGGAAACAATGCAAGATATCCAGGTTGTTATTGTAGACAACCGCTAACTAGCTAGCTAACGTTACGTAGCTAGCCAGACAACATTCACCACAACGTCGTATAAAAACAGGACGTCCTCAAAACGTAAAGCACGCTACAAGAAAACAGATTTAATGTTTATGGTAGTTACCTTATCGTCCCTTTTTCAGAACTGCCTGTTGTAGAAAATGCTAGACGTCGCTAGCGCTAGTTTAAAAAACGAAAAGGTCGCAACCATATTCCCCCTACTTTTCCGAACATTCTTCATGACATGAGAACTACTAGCAGAAGATGTTCGAGAATCACCCTCCCCTATTGCTCGCGCCCCCTCTCTTCTCTCCAAACCACTCCAGCTCAATGGCAGGTCTGTCATATGGTTCTGTTGCGTTTGCGATTATCTCCAGTACTTCAATTGAGTTGAATGCACCTTTTCATTTGTTCAAACCTTCACGTGGCACTCTCCCAGTCAGCTTTTACATTATATTCGGCTGTTGCGTGTGCAATGTTTGCAGTTTGCCTTTATGTACCCGATGGTAGCATCAAAATCCCTTCATTGTCCCCATCGTCCTTTCAACATTTTAGCTATCTAACTGGATGGTTCACGTGCAACAATAGAGATTAATGTATTTGTTGCATTGTCGCCTACACTATATCTATAGGTTTTGCTTGACATGCACATATTTTGTTACCATACACATGATCAATTATAAACAGATCTGTTCTGGCAGTTGTTTACTAAATGTCTAATGGCAAATAATGTTGTATGGCCATTTATTGCCTTTCACATTAAATTGACCATCAACTACAGGGAGGGTAAGCCTGTGATTTTTAAGAGATAGGCTAGAGATGGCCTAGTTGCTTTCCTAGTGAATAAAAACAATTTATATCCGCTTTCACATTGTGGTTTCCTGCTCACACAGCTTACTTCTTGAGATAGAATTTGCGAAGTCTCATGTCAAAACCTTTTCAAGAAATACCAACAGACAGAGTTCTATGCATTACTGTAGCTAAGGGCCACAGTGTAGGCTATTTGACCAAATGTTGCTGCTGGCACAGATTGTTGGAGCTCAGCAGATCTATCCTCTCACCTGCTCGGATTACACTCTTAATTCGGTTATCCTCTGAGCAGCCAAGTGATGTATGTGACATTTATAGGCCCCATCCTATATTGGGCTCAGGGCCAGGATGAAAAAGGCATCTGCTCTGCCCTATGATGTATAGTAATATCGCACACTGATCTATGAATATTGAATCAATCAGGAAACACAATCCGTACACCCAGTGTTTTCCATCAGGGCCAGACAGATTAGTGAGAAGATTAAGTATTTATACCGGAACACAAAGGCACTTGTGTCCAACAACATGTTAACATATCAGAGCTGCCCTCATGGGAGTCTTCTCTGGTGGCAGGCAGATAGTGCCCTCTACTACTGCTCAGTTACCTCAACATCATCCATCTCCATCCATAGAACATGAAATGTTTGCTGAACAGGGCTTACGTGAAATTTCCCCAATTGAAGGTGGTTTGCAACAAGTTTACTATAACATCACCTACCTGTTAATGTTCATTGAGAATGCGCCGCATGTAGCCTACATTATACATGTACAATAGTTAATTTCCATGCTAAAATTAAATTTCATCAATCAAATATCTCTTCAAAAAGGCAAGATGGTCCTAGATGTGACCACAGGGCAAGCGTTGAGACGGCCAATGGCAGTCCATTTAAGTGTGAGCGGGTTCATCTTAATTTATAAGCAACCATATGCAAGCCGCTGTATAATATAACTATACAATGCATCCTAGAAGGAATGTATGCTCATGTTCCCTAACCCTACTTTTCATCACATGATCTTGGGAGAGCATCATCAATGTTCTTCAATGTATTTGTTTTACTCTCAATTAGCCTATAGGCTTTCTTTTAGGCTGGCCTGTAATTGTGACATATAGTCGTCCTGAGTGGTGGATCCCTGTCTCTTGACGAGAGATATATATGAGTATACATAAACCCCTCCTCTGTGAGGATTGCCTATCTGAGCGATAGCAGCGATGTTATCTATTTCATGGGTGGGATTAGCTTTTTATCTGACAGTATAGTCACACAGTTTACATGCTTAAGTATAAGCCACTCCAGGGGCTTAAAAGCATAAGGGGATAATTTGGTTTACTTTCTTTCCAGTTTAAAGGTTCTTAAATTCAGTCTCATGTGTTACTATTATTAGTTGTGTGGGCTTACTTTTATCTAATCCTCAATGCTGTGGTTTAGTTTTCTATGGCTTCTAGATGTCCCTCCCCGTCCCTCAGGCTTAACAAACGCTCTCTGGTTTTACACCCAAATGATGCCGTTGAAAATATCACCACTCTTGCAAGAAATGCATTACTCATGAAAAAGAGGCTTGCAGGAGTGTTAACTACTTGATGGTATCAAAATAATGTCCTTTAGCAATGGTTCGCTGCAATAAATTATTTACTTTTCCTCCCACTTCAAAAAATGACATGATATAACTTACCCCCCAAGACTACAACACAGATCTTGGCTCCTTTAAAAATCTAGAACGGCAACATAGTAGTTTAAAATGTATAAATGAAATGTGGAGCTAATCTTACAAATATATTTTAAATATTAATAGATCTTTAAAAGGTTTAATTTCTTACCTTTGATATTTTTTCAGATAAAATATGTAATATGTGCAGATAGCCCAGTAGCAAAACTTGTACAGCACCACCAACTCGCAGCCATCTATTCAGTAGACCCCTGGGAAGATGTTCAGAGAGTGTATAAAAAAGCTATGTGTTTTCTCCCAAATCTGAGTGAACAAAAAGCTTTTTCTCTCTAGCTGCTGTCTCTTGACATTTGGGCCAAGTTCTCTCAGCATGATAGACATTTGTCCCAGGGCTTTCATTGGGTTTGAGAGTGCCTTCTTTAACTGTATAATACCCCCTTATGTTTCCTACAATCAACATCTCACAAGACGTGAGGTTCTTTGGACTCTGCTGTTTATGAAAGCGGTTACATCATTTTGAGGTTTAATTGAGGTCTTTGACCGACCGACCATCTGTTGACAAGCTATACTCTCTACACAACAGACTCCCTAAAAGAGATTCTCCGATACTTTTTAATACTTTTTAGGCAGTAGTTCTGCGCTCACGAGCCAAAAGTTGGCCCCGAAAATTGAGTGTGAGGTTTAAAAAAAGACTTAGTAGTCGCCAACATTCCGGAGCATATCTTTAAAGAAATACAGTATATATGGCTGCCCTTACTACTTGAGCTTCACCTACCAGTCTCTTTAGACCAAGTCTGTTATTAGCTAGGAATCTGTGTGATAGGCGATCCAAATAGGTCTTAGAGCACAGGAGCAGCAAATACTTTATTTATTTTTGATGACAAATTACTTAGAAAAACAATATAGAGTATTCATACTGGAGCACACCTCACATTTATTTTAATGAAAAGAGACAGGTCAAACAACTGCATCTTCCTCAGAGCCCCAGATACAGCATTTGTTATTCAATAATCACTATGAGGTGAGTTAAGCCTTTGAAGTTGATTGACATCAATTACACTCTGGCTGAGTGATCTTTCACCATAACAAACTTGAACCAGTCAGACACAACAAGGAACCCCTAGATGTCTGATCTGGGGAAATGGTCGGCCAGATGACCACCCCTGCTTTGATGGCAATGGGGTTGATGGGGAAGGAGGATCACATGCTGGCAGACACAGATTGCTCAAACAATTATTGGCTGGATCATTCATCATGTGACGACTTTGTGCCTTGGGGGCTTATTTTACGCTGCTGCAGTCTGATGCTTAATTGGCTGGTAAAACAACAGAGGAGCAACACTATGAGAAAAATAGCACAGAGAAAGACCATGACACAACACCACAAAAGACTACAAGGAAATAGGACAAGTCCAAAGTGATGGAATTCAAAATGATGCAATGAAATTAGAGAATAACCAACCTTCTGAATAGGCCGGGTTTTAGATAAGAACACAACAAATGCAACAATGGAGAAGCACAGAGCAATATAGCACGCAACGACAACACACTGTGTTTATCTGTGGGAGAGAGAGACGACAGGGAGGACAGGCTCAGCTTGTGAGGTAATCAGCCTTAACAGTGGTCTTCCACTGGTGTGTTAGTAGGTATACTGAAATAGGCAAAGACTGGCCACAGCCCTGCATGCTCCCTCTTTGTGTATCTGTCTCTTTCTTTAGGGAAAGGGGGATACCTAGTCAGTTACACAACTGAATGCATTCAACTGAAATGTGTCTTCCGCATTTAACCCAACCCCTCTGAATCAGAGAGGTGCGGGGGGGGCTGCCTTAATCGACATCCACGTCATCGGCACCCGGGTAACAGTGGGTTAACTGCCTTGCTCAGAGGCAGAACGACAGATTTTTATTGTGTCAGCTCGGAGATTCAGCAACCTTTCGGTTACTGGCCCACCACTCCTACCTGCCAGCCTACCTGCCGGTTTGATCTGTACCCTCGCCTCGCAAACATTCAAACACTAACTTTGCACACAGTGTACCTATTCAGAGGCGCTATGTAGGATGACAGGATGTCAGCAAAGCGTGTCATGTGTCAAACTGTCGGGTAGGAAGTGAAGGAGGCGAAAAGCCAACGTCAGGCAGATCCAACACGTGGTTAAGGGTGCAACTGTTACTCTAGCAACTTGTCAACCAGTGCAACCACAGCTGTAACTCTAACTTGGTTGATGTCTTTACATGTACCACATAACCATCTAGAAATGAAGAGTGACACCACAGCTGTCTTTTAGGTATTTTATGTAGATCTGCAATGACATTATTAAAAGACAGGAAAGGAACACATCAGTCTTCAATGTAACATCTGACAAGTTGTTCTTTCTCTCTGTGTGTGTAATCACGAACTCCACAATCATTTATACAATTTATACATATAGCCACAATGTATAGAATAAAATAATCAACCGTTTTCAATACAAAGATCATAAAGTGGTAATTCTTCGATAATATAACCATACCTGCAATGATATTATGAAAAGACAGGTCAGGAACACAGTCTTTAATTCACCATCTGACAAGTTGTTCTATAGAGGACCATAAAGAAAAGTAAAACACATTTCCTGTCTCACATCTCTACAACGTGGTCTCAGGGCAATTCGAATGATTCTGTAAGTAAATCTGTGAAACTCCATTTAGTATGATATATGTTACGTTACAGTACATTTTGAATGGAATAGCGATCATACAATATCATACGAATTAGAGGATGCATCTTACCATACATCTTGGAGGATGTATAGTATTGCATATCGTTATCTGAGACCATGTTGCTTGTTGAACCATAACAACAAAGGAGAATTACTGGGATAATTTACATATCAGGTTAGGTGAATTGGATTACGTTTAGAATTAGGGTTAGCTAAAATGCTACTCGAACATGCAATCTTTGAATTGCTAGACTGTCGCAGATTACGTCCACCCAAAGTCCTTATTTTCATTTTTGTCTCAAGTAACTAGACCATTAGTAGGTATCAGTGTTATGTCCGAGACCACCTAAAGCGAGACCGATTCAAGACCAGATCGAATCGAGTCCGAGTCAAGACCAAGACTGGAGGGAATTGCGGGCTGCAGTTTCACACTATTGAATAGAAACACTAAAAAATACAGGCGTATATATTGATAAAAGTCACCTTGTCCTAGAGAGATTTACATGGTTATCAAAATGTCACGTTAGGGTAAGCTTACACAAAACACAGTCCTTATTTTAAGTGTTTCTAAAAATCCCCTATGGAAAAAATGAAATGGTGGAAAAACTATTGGAACCATTTCCCTGTTTGACCGCTAGGTTTTATGGGTATTGTGACTCATACTGTGGTACTCTATTGAAGCTGATAATTACAGTATGAGTTTTTTACTCCGCTGGTCTAGGATGGTCTCTCAAAGAAATGACGAGTCCTCACTGTCCAAGACTGAGTAAACATGTATCAGACACAGGGTTGCCAGGTCTAGCTAAAATGTCTAGCCCAATGACCTCTGAAAACCTGCCCACAAAGGCTGAAAACTATCCCCCCAAAAAATGTGCAGCAAGAGATGAGTTACCACATTTATCCAATAAACCTTTTTAGTCGTGGTATATTGGCCATATACTACAAAGAACAGCCCTTAGCCGTGGTATATTGGCCATATACCACAAACCCCTGAGTTGCCTTATTGCTATTATAAACTGGTTACCAACGTAATTAGAACAGTAAAAAGTAAGTTGTCCTCTTTCCCTTGGTACATCTCTGATATACCATGGCTTTCAACCAATCAGCATTCAGAGCTCAAACCACCCAGTTTATAATTGTAAACAAATCCCGTTTGCGCATGTGCATAACTATAGATAAATACGACAGGAGAGTTTGAGTGATGAAAGTTGGACAGAGGATCTCAAAATCTCTGTGCAAGAAACACTTGGATGAACTTCAAAAAATAAATGTTAAGCTATTTTCTGGCAATTGTGCCGTTATGTGACTGATGTTAAGACTACAACCTGTTATAAAGGGCCTATTTGCGAGAATGACTTGTTATTGCAATAGGCATAGGCTACTGACAAAAATCTGGGTTTATAATTGCAATTACATTTTGCTGAACTAGATGCAGGTAGCCTATAGTCCTTGATAGGCCAACATCTCATTTCAGGAGAAAATCCACAATGAAACTGACATTAAATGTGGAGAATGATACATTTGCAATAGAGCTGTGACCATGATCACAATTGCTAACTTCCAATTTAATTAACTAAACATGGCCATTAATACTTTCATAATAACACAAGGCTACATGAACAAACTGAGTTATAGGCTATTTATTAAATCCGTTTGCCAGCTCCAGGTAGGCTACACAAGTGCCACCAATTGATTTGCAATGACTCAAGTGATATCGTCATTTCAACATACTGTATTTATTGTATCAAATGGTAGGCTACAGTAGCCTATAAATTAATAGCCTGCTAATAGCTAACAGCTGCAAATGTAGCCCATCATTCTCCACATTTAAAGTAATTTTCATTGTGGACTTGTTCCCCATAACACAAGCATGCAAGGGAGTTGCATAACTTCCATTTCAAATTTCCACTTGCGCAGCGCACCAGACCCTAGAACTGAGCATGAGTAAAACCCTTCGTTTGATATGGTTATCCATAAGAAAAGTCGACATTAGAATGCAGTTTACTTTAAACCACCTCTGAGCGAACTTATCTAAAGAACTCTAGTGCACCTAAAGTCGTTTTCCAATGTTTTGTCGCCGTTATATCAGTTCTAACGCGTTAATATGTTACACATGCTACCCAGACCGTCCGCGTACGACATCGCGCGCAAGTTGATTTTGTCCCCCACACCAGACGCGATCAGGACATGCAGGTTGAAATATCAAAATAAACTCTGAACCAATTATATTAATTTGGGGACAGGTCGAAAAGCATTAAACATTTATGGCAATTTAGCTAGCTAGCTTGCTGTTGCTAGCTACTTTGTCCTGGGATATAAACATTGGGTTGTTATTTTACCTGAAATGCACAAGGTCCTCTACTCCGACAATTAATCCACAGATAAAACGGTAAACATTTGTTTTCTAGTAATCTCTTCTCCTTCAGGCTTCTTCTTCTTCTTTGGACTTTATATTGCGTTGGCAACCAACTTTAAAAGGTGCATTAACACCAACTGGAGTGTGTCTTTCAATCGCCCACGTGGTAGATGCTCCTAAAAACCAATGAGGAGATGGAAGAGGCGGGACTTGCAGCGCGTTGAGCGTCACAAATAGAACCGAGTTCTATTTTATCGCCTGGCCACGCAGAAGCTCGTTGATGAGCGCGAGCAGTGTGGGTGCAATGGATTGAATAACATATTTTGCAACGCTCGCGCATGCGACGCGTGCGGTGTGGGTAGCATGTTATGGAAAAAGGGTGTCTCGTTAATGACCAATCTAAATCTCTGTTTGTTCTCAATCATGATCAATGATGTTTACTCTCAGGTACAGCCGGATATAGGGAGGTCGTTATTTGCATATGATGGTGCCTTATGGAAGAGGGGAAGAAATGTGCCATACATTTCTCTGCAACGGTACCCCCCTGTATATATAGCCTCCCTACTGTCACTTTATTTTACTTCTGCTCTTTTTTTCTCAACACTTTTTTTGTTGTTGTTTTATTCTTACTTTTTTTGTTTAAAATAAATGCACTGTTGGTTAAGGGCTGTAAGTAAGCATTTCACTGTAATGTCTGCACCTGTTGTATTCGGCGCATGTGACCAATAAAATTTGATTTGATTTGATTTGATTTACATAGTCAGGAAGGTACAGGAAGCAATTGATGAGGTAGAGCGGTGGGCATTAATGTGGGGTTCAGGTTCAGGTTCTCTGTAGAGAAAACTCAAACAGTGTTCTTTACCAGGAGGAAGGTGGGGGATGAGGTATGCTTGAGGTTATATGGGAGAAACTTGGAGAGGGTGGGGGCCTTCAGGTTCCTGGGGGTATACTTTGATACTAGACTGACCTGGGCAGAAAACATTGAGAGAGGGGTGGGAAAGTGTAAGAAGGTGCTAAATGTGATGCGCTGTCTGACGGGGAAGGAGTGGGGGGCTGGGCGTTCCTCATTGTATGTTGCATTGATCCGATCTGTAATAGACTATTTACATTTTACATTTTAGCAGACGCTTTTATCCAGATCGACTTACAGTTGGTTAGTGCATACATTTTTTGTCATACTGGCCCCCCGTGGGAATCGAACCCACAACCCTGGCATTGCAAACGCCATGCTCTACCAACTGAGCTACACGGGACCTACAAGGACATGGGGTGTCTCATCCTGCGAAGGGGATTTTACAGGCATGCTGGGAACATGAGCGAAGACCGAACACAAGCTTTGGGTGGGTGGGTAATACCCAGGCGAAGGAGATGGGACTGTATGGAAGGGAGTTTAGTCCAACGGTAGTTATTCCTCTAAATCCACCATGGTTACTCCCGTCTCCAGTAGTTGATCTAGAAGTGTTGGAGAGACTACAGAAAGATAGGGAGGGTGTTGATCCAGCTGATTTCTTTAAGAGATGTCTGGAAACTGTGTATGAGGATTTTGTGCCCATTTACACAGATAGTTCAAAAGATCCAAGGACAGGACGTACTGGGTCAGCATTTGTAGTGCAGGAATGTGGGGTGGAAGTCAGGAAACGTATTTCAAATCATCTGGCTGTATATACAGCGGAGCTGATGGCCATACTGTTGGCCTTGCTGTGGGTGGAGGAAGTTAAGCTAGACAGAGTAGTTATTTGCTCTGATTTATGTGCAGTGTTAATGAGTCTCCAGTCCTTTAGCTCACGTAGCAGACAAGACCTGCTTTATGAGGTGCTACAAACCCATGGCAGGATTAAACAGATGGGTTTTCAGATGAGATTTACTTGGGTTCCAGCCCATGTGGGGGTGGAGGGGAACGAGGCGGTAGATGAACAGGCTAAACAAGCACTTAGTAGTGGGGATGTTGATGTTGAAGTGTCAATGAGCAAGGCAGAGGCAAAAATACTGATATATACAGTGATGGTGAAGAGATGGCAGGAGCAGTGGCTATTTTTACAAGATTAAGGGTGGGACACAGCCAGTTGAATAAGACATTAAACGTGATAGGAAAGCATCCATCAGGAAAGTGTGATTATTGTCAGAAAATAGAGACTGTGGAGCATGTATTGCTACAGTGTGGGCAGTATCAGAGGGAAAGAGAGAGGATGAGATTTAGTATGAGGGAGAAGGGGATACAGGAAATTAGTTTAAAGAGTATATTGAGTAGAGCGTCATTAGATATAGTCTCAAATATTTTGTTATCTTTTTTAAGAGAAACGGGGTTGGCAGGTAGTATTTAGTTTATCCCTGTCTCTGGCCCACACTCCAGTACGGTAGGTGGCGGTAATGCACCATAACGTTGGATGCCAACCGCCGGTAAACCCCACTGAAGAAGAAGAAGAAGAAGAAGAAGACCAATCTAAATAGCCTACCAACACCTGGTAAAAAAGTTGCCACGACGTGCGCGCGTTTTCCTCTGACTCATTTTCGTCTTGCTGCAACACTCTCTCAATTAGTGCTCTCAACGCACACACACCCCTCCGGCCCTCCCCCATTCAATCAGTAACAGCCTGCCCACTGCCTGATAGCAGCAGGTCAAAGTGAAATCTATATTTTTTACAAGAGAAATGCCATGGCGGCCGCGGTGCAATTTAGAAGTAGCCCAATAACCCGCCACCAATTTTCACCCGCAACATCGTTTTCAAAGTTGCCCAATTTGGAGAAAAAAACACGAACATGGCAACACTGATCAGACACCAAAACAAGACCGAGACACTCAATATGTGGTCTCGAGACCTGTGTCTCGAGTAGGTCTCGAGTACTACAACACTGGTAGGTATCATACGTCTTGGAGATGATTAAAAAAATACGTAATGTAGGCTATATTTCGTATAGCTCTGAGGCCAGGCTTATCTCTAATAGATTGCTAGGTGCTCTAAGTGTTGATCGTATTAAAATACAACAACTCATGTACAAAAACACTGTATTATAAACAAGCTACAATGTAAAGTCACATTTATCCTATTCAGACCTAACGGGAGCTTTCTAAACCCAGAGGCACAACATCGCGAGACTTCTAGGGACGCTTTCGAAACAGACCAAGCAGACCAGGCCGGGGTTTGAGAAGTCAATGAGAGAAGTGAAAAATTATTCGTTAGTTGTTCATTTTCTCGAAATCTAAAGGCACAACCTAGATTCGAGCCAATGTCTTAAGTAGTTGAACATGTTATTACTCAAACCTCGTGAAAGTGACAAACTGACATGTTTTCATTTTCGTCAAAAACAACTTTATACCGAAGGAGTGCCTTTGAGTCGACGGCCTGCACATGCGCAGTTTGTCGTGAGGCGACAGTTAGACCGCAGATTAAAGTCAGATGTTTCACCGGATGTATAGATCTGAAGCATCCGGTTGGCGTTTCCACTCACCACCAAATATAGTGATGAGAGGAATCCCAGTGGCCTGCAGTGGGAGAAGATTGAGCGAGATGGATTGTGGCAAACATTCTGCAAATTTTCTCCTTGATTAAACATTTGACCTTAATACAGGTTTCTGTTCCCAGAACGAAAATCTGTTACAAAAAGAGTGTACAAAGTTTTGTAGACTTTACCAAAGTTGTTTAAAAAATGGCGTTGTTTAGAAGGAGTGCAAGGGCGAATTGAGTTATTGCACACGCGCATTTCACAGAGTAGGCGCTCCCTAATGGAAATATGCAAATGTTTGCTAGAACGCGCCAATCGGATCTTGCTAGCTTGTGCTTGGCTCTGCCCACCTCCTTGCCTGTTCTGCACACTGACTCATTTGTTCCCATTGGAAACGACAGGCTGTGGTCTTTCTTGGGTTAGTTATAAAACTCTTTGGTTAGACACGATGACGTGTTTCTGCACATGGGTTTAGCTAGCCAATGTCACTGACTTCGCCTACAAGCGTTATCTGGGATTTCTATTGGATAAGCAGTTTCTGCCTATCTACACACTGTACTGTCTTTGACTACATATCCGATAATGCCGCGCTAGCATACAGCGGCAGCCCAGCTAGCCATCGGCAGCACATATACATGCTAGTTAGCAACAGCAATACTTTTTGGAACTCAGTAAAACTATCAATAAAAATGAAAGTTACATATTTCAATAGTTTCACACTCCCTGATAAGGATGCACATACAGTTTAAGTCTGAAGTTTACATACACTTAGGTTGGAGTCATTATAACTAATTTTTCAACCACTCCACATATTTCTTGTTAACAAACTATAGTTTTGGCAAGTCGGTTAAGACATCTACTTTGTGCATGACACAAGTAATTTTTCCAACAATTGTTTACAGACAGATTATTTCACTTATAATTCACTGTATCAAAATTCCAGTGGGTCAGAAGTTTACATACACTAAGTTGACTGTGCCTTTAAACAGCTTGGAAAATTCCAGAAAATGATGTCATGGCTTTAGAAGCTTCTGATAGGCTAATTGACATAATTTGAGTCAATTGTAGGTGTTCCTGTGGATGTATTTCAAGGTCTACCTTCTAACTCAGTGCCTCTTTGCTTGACATCATGGGAAAATCAAAAGAAATCAGCCAAGACCTCAGGAAAAAAATGTATTGACCTCCACAAGTCTGGCTCATCCTTGGGAGCAATTTTCAAACGCCTGAAGGTACCACATTCATCTGTACAAACAATAGTACGAGAGTATAAACACCATGGGACCACGCAGCCGTCAAACCGCTCAGGAAGGAGACACGTTCTGTCTCCTAGAGATGAACGTACTTTGGTCCGAAAAGTGCAAATCACTCCCAGAACAACAGCAAAGGACCCTGTGAAGATGCTGGAGGAAACAGGTACACAAGTATCTATATCCACAGTAAAACGAGTCCTATATCGACATAACCTGAAAGGCCGCTCAGCAAGGAAGAAGCCACTGCCATAAAAAAGCCAGACTACAGTTTGCAACTGCATATGGGGACAAAGATCGTACTTTTTGGAGAAATGTCCTCTGGTCTGATGAAACAAAAATAGAACTGTTTGGCCATAATGACCATCATTATGTTTGGAGGAAAAAGGGGGATCCTTGCAAGCCGAAGAACACCATCCCAACCGTGAAGCATGGGGGTGGCAGCATCATGCTGTGGGGGTGCTTTGCTGCAGGAGGGACTGGTGCACTTCACAAAATAGATGGCATCATGAGGAAGGAAAATTATGTGGATATATTGAAGCAACATCTCAAGACATCAGTCAGGAAGTTAAAGCTTGGTCACAAATGGGTCTTCCAAATGGACAATGACCCCAAGCATACTTCCAAAGTTGTGGCAAAATGGCTTAAAGACAACAAAGTCAAGGTATTGGAGTGGCCATCACAAAGCCCTGACCACAATCCTATAGAAAATGTGTAGGCAGAACTGAAAAAGCGTTTGCGAGCAAGGAGGCCTACAAACCTGACTCAGTTATACCAGCTCTGTCAGGAGGAATGGGCCAAAATTCACCCAACTTTTTGTGGGAAGCTTGTGGAAGGCTAGCCGACATGTTTAACCCAAGTTAAACCATTTAAAGGCAATGCTACCAAATACTAATTGAGTGTATGTAAACTTCTGACCCACTGGGAATGTGATTAAAGAAATAAAAGCTGAAATAAATAATTCTCTCTACTATTATTCTGTCATTTCACATTCTTAAAATAAAGTGGTGATCCTAACTGATCTAAGACAGGGAATTTTTACTAGGATTAAATGTCAGGAATTGTGAAAAACAGAGTTTAAATGTGATTGGCTAAGGTGTATGTAAACTTCCGACTTCAACTGTAGCATGAACCTTGGGACGCTTCATATAGGAACTTTATGGACTTATACACAGAAGTGATTTGCGACACATACCTTTCTCACTCAGATTTGCAACACATACAGTACCTTCTCCACCTCCGCATCATTTGGCAATTATGTTTACAAGGGTGGATCCCAAAAACAAATGTGTAAATTGCTCAAAACAAATGAAATTAGTTGTGCAAGACATTTTATAGATAAAACAAGTAGCATATTGTTTTTAAATGTGTGCATGTTTTTCTCTGACAAAACAAAAGCTGATTTAAAGGGGGTGTGGCAACTTTCAAAACTCTTCCGTGGTAGGAGTATCCTCGATGAAAGGTCGCTATCGAGGAGGGGAGGACACTCTTCTGTTTGCCTACTAATGAATTGACACACTCCTCGACCACTCCCATGTCACAGAGGAGAGAGGATGGAGGACAGTCTTTTTCCCAAATGAGAAAACCCCAAGGACTGTATATGGTGTGCTTGTGTACGGGGTTTTGACAAGGTGGTATACAGCTACTACTGGAAGTGACTTTTTCGTAGCAGGTTAGGAGAATTTACGCAGCAGGTTAGGAGAATTAGGTTAAGGTTAGCTAAAATGCTCTCCTAACCTGCTATCAAAAGTCACTACCGGTCGTAGCTGTACTCCTAGTCACAACCAGTGTACTGGGAAGGTGTTGTGGGAGATGCACCCTCCCACCCCCCCTTTCGTGAACTAACACTCACACTTGACTCCCCCCGACTTTGCTGATATCTACTTTGAGGAAAAATCTACTTACTATGACTGTGATATGTGGTTATTAGCTATCTTAAGATGAATGCACTAAATGTAAGTCGCTCTGGATAAGAGCATCTGCTAAATGACTAAAATGTGAAAATGTCAAATGTAGATTAAGCTGATTAAGCCAATGCCTATGCGTATGGATATTCTCCCGGCTCTCTGTATTGGCTAACTAAGGCCACGTTTGACGTATCGGTCCATCAGACTCTTCACGCATTTGGGAATAATGCATCACTTTGTTGGGTGAAGTTAATTGAACTTAGCCACAGCCAAACTCTCCACTTCAAAAGAGAGAGCGGTTGAGATAATGCCAAGAGTGTGCAAAGCTGTCATCAAGGCAAAGGGTGGCTATTTGAAGAATCTCAAATATAATATTTGTTTAACACTTTTTTGGTTACTATATGATTCCATATGTGTTATTTCATAGTTTTGATGTCTTCACTATTATTCTACAATGTAGCTCTACCACCTGACCACCATGTGATTGGCACATGGCCCCCAAGCAACTAATACCCCTCTGAGATAAAGGAGAGCACTGGGAACAAGAGAGAGAGAGAGAGAGAGAGAGAGAGAGAGAGAGGGAGAGACAGAGAGAGAGAGAGAGGGAGAGACAGAGAGAGAGAGAGAGGGAGAGACAGAGAGGGAGAGAGAGAGACAGAGAGAGAGAGAGACAGAGAGGGAGAGACAGAGAGGGAGACAGAGCGAGAGAGAGAGAGAGAGAGAGAGAGAGAGAGACCGAGAGAGACCGAGAAGGAGGGAAAATAGGGCATAAGGAGGAAAAAGAGGGATTATGGAAAATATGGAGTGGGGGTGAGAAAATGGGGGTTTGGAAGAAGAGAATGGTGGATGAAAATAAAGAGGCTTAATGTATGTGATTTTCCGCATATCCAATAGTTTACTGTTAGTGGAGAAAGCCATCACATCCTTGGTGGTATGAAATGCGAGACCCCTCTGACTACTGTTGACTTCTGTCACCTTTCATTTAGAAACTGTCACACCTCTCACACATTCCCCATTGCCTTGCCCCCATTACCGATCTCCCACACTTTCACATTGGCTGTATTAAATCACATTATTCTTAGTGACCCACTTCAGCGCTTCAGTCTTGGTTTGTCATTGGGTAATTCATAGCCTCAGTAAGGCTCACCTATTCATTGTGGGGCCTGAGGACATATCCAACATACTCACATGCTTTGACACCTGGCAGCCAATCACAGTGGAACTACAGAACCAATGAAGCCAAATGAACCGCTTGGTTTTCACCAGAGCCTAATATGGCCTTTGAGGTTTCAACCGAAACTATTATATACTGTATGGCTCTGATTTCTCTGTTATACTTTGTTATGAGCAAAGGTCCTTTGATTAAAAACATTTATTTCAGAAATACAGGGTATTGCATTTATTGTAAATCATACAAATAGGCGCGAAACTGGCCGTTAAAGGTAATAGGAAATTGTTTTATGATGCATTTTTACATTTTCACATTTTAGTCATTTAGCAGATGCTCTTATCCAGAGTGACTTACAATTAGTGCACTGATCTTAAGATGGCTAAGTGAGACAACAACACATCACAATCAAGTACATTTTCCCTCAACAAAGCATTTATCAGCAAAGTCAGTGCTAGTGGGAAAAGAGAAGTGCATTTCTTCCCTTTGATAGATGATAGATCACTTCATCAATGACTGGTTTATGTTTTGTATTACTGAACGTAAGTAGTGTTATAAATAACACATGCATGTTGACACCTATCAACTATTTACATTTTACATTTTTAGTCATTTAGCAGACGATCTTATCCAGAGCGACTTACATGAGCAATTAGGGTTAAGTGCCTTGCTCAAGGGCACATCGACAGATTTTTCACCTAGTCGGCTCGGGGATTAGAACCAGCGACCTTTCGGTTACTGGCACAACGCTCTTAACCCCTAAGATACCTGCCGCCCCATTTTTTCAGTGGGATTGAGCAAAAAAACAAGAAATTGAAAAAAGAAGAAGAAAATCACAAAAATACGAACAGAATAACATAAAGATGCATATAGCCGACAGTATCAGTAGAAAACATACACTTAGCAACTTGCCCTACTTGTTATCCTCATTGCAACAATATTTCAGAATAAAATGTGTCACAGTTCAAAACGTTTTCCAGTAAAACATGATGTGTATTTTGGGATGATGCCTAAATTACAACTCCACTTTGGTGTGGGAGCAGTGAGTAACCTCTCTTCCCAGAGTTCGACAAGCACTGCTGCTCAGACACAGGATATTACACACTTTTTTACAGACCGCCGGTTCTGAGTAACATTTCACACCACAATGGCATCACTATTAGAGATGAACTACATTGATAACCTGGGGAACAGAGACAGTTTGATGATATCTATTGTCTGTTTCCTCTAGTCTCCAAAAGGACTTTGTGACTTTGAGTAAATAAAACGTTTGTTTGCGGTGTACTGTCAACTCTGAATCACCTAAAAAACCTTGCCTAAGGGAATACAGGAAAGTTACTATCAATATGTCACATATAAAACTTGCTTTCATGCAAGTGTAGGCTCAAGTCATAACACATTTTCAAGTCACGCAACATTTTTGGGGAGTTTTGATATGAATTCAACTGAAATATAATAATTAAATTCAAACATAATTTAGTTAGAAAAGTATTTTCATGTGGACATACAGTATTGTGGTTTGCCTAATTTTTTAATTCTCAGACACAGGTGATCTTACGATAAATCCTTATTTAATTTTTTTGTCGGTAACTGTTGATTTCTCCATCTGGCAGAGGCACATGGAAAAGGCAAACAAAGCTGCTCAGTTCAAGGCTTGGTATTTCTGCCTGTCCGTCAGCAGATGTTGATATGATCCTCTGCCACGGCCTGGGAGGGGTGGGGAGCGAGGGCACGTAGCCCAGCGGCAATGCTCATCAGCCAGTCGTGTGGCTGCAGGTGGCTCCCTTTCAGTCTCCCAGGCCCCTGGGGGAAAGCAGAGCTGAACAGAGTCGATGAACCAACCCTGCCACCTGAACACAGGCACTCTCCTCACAGCAAGTCTCTCTCTGCCCTAAAGGGACAGAAACCTGGCAGAACTCTCTCTGGGGTTTTGAGTTGGTTTATGCAATGCCTGTACATGTCATGCAATGTTTCCTGGGGGCAGGCAGAGCACAATGGCCTAGTGTGGTGAGCTCAGGAAGTATGGTGCATGGGCTCATGGCACGACGACTAGGGTAGAACTAGAACGAGTAGAGCCCACACTACCTGGGAAACAGTCAGAGGCCGACCCAGGACATGAATCAATATTAGGGCATATGTTATGTCACTCTCTCAACACAATGTACATAATGACATGTAATGAATATGATTACTACATATCCTTTAGCATCCCCTGCTTGTAGAAGGACCCACTGAATAAACCAATTACAGAACGATTCCAGTGATGTACACTACCAGTCAAGGGTTTTTCTTTATTTTTACATTGTAGAATATTAATGAAGACATCAAAACTATGAAATAACACATATGGAATCATGTAGTAGCCAAAAAAAGGGTTAAACAAATCAAAATATATTTTATATTTGCGATTCTTCAAATAGCCACCCTTTGCCTTGATGACAGCTTTGCACACTCTTTGACATTATGGGGTATTGTGTTTAGGTCAGTGACACAAAATCTCAATTCAATCAATTTAAAATTCAGGCTGTAACACAACAAAATATGGAAAAAGTCAATGGGTGTGAATACTTTCTGAAGGCACCTTATGTACTGATCATCGAACATGATGAGAAACGTTGCAGAAAATAGCACCTTAGAACATTGTGGTCTTTGAGTAAGTCTCCCGAGTGGCGCAGTGGTGTGCCACTAGAGATCCTGGTTCGCTCTGTCGTAGCCGGCCGCGACCGGGAGACCCATGGGGCGGCGCACAACCGGCTCAGTTTTTCACAATTCCTGACATTTAATCCTAGTAGAAATTCCCTGTCTTAGGTCAGTTAGGATCACCACTTTATTTTAAGAATGTGAAATGTCAGAATAATAGTAGAGAGAATGATTTATTTCAGCTTTTATTTCTTTCATCACATTCCCAGTGGGTCAGAAGCTTACATACACTCAATTAGTATTTGGTAGCATTGCCTTTAAATTGTTTAACTTGGGTCAAATGTTTCGGGTAGCCTTCCACAAGCTTCCCACAATAAGTTGGGTGAATTTTGGCCCATTCCTCCTGCCAGAGCTGGTGTAACTGAGTCAGGTTTTTAGGCCTCCTTGCTCGCACACGCTTTTTCAGTTCTGCCCACACATTTTCTATAGGATTGTGGTCAGGGCTTTGTGATGGCCACTCCAATACCTTGACTTTGTTGTCCTTAAGCCATTTTGCCACAACTTTGTAAGTATGCTTGGGGTCATTGTCCGTTTGGAAGACCCATTTGCGACCAAGCTTTAACTTCCTGACTGATGTCTTAAGATGTTGCTTCAATATATCCACATAGTTTTCCTTCCTCATGATGCCATCTATTTTGTGAAATGTACAAGTCCCTCCTGCCGCAAAGCACCCCCACAGCATGATGCTGCCACCCACGTGCTTCACGGTTGGGATGGTGTTCTTCGGCTTGCAAGGATCCCCCTTTTTCCTCCAAACATAACGATGTTCATTATGGCCAAACAGTTATATTTTTGTTTCATCAGACCAGACGACATTTCTCCAAAAAGTACGATCTTTGTCCCCATGTGCAGTTGCAAACCGTAGTCTGGCTTTATTATGGCGGTTTTGGAGCAGTGGCTTCTTCCTTGCTGAGCGGCCTTTCAGGTTATGTCGATATAGGACTCGTTTTACTGTGGATATAGATACTTTTGTACCTGTTTCCTCCAGCATCTTTACAGGGTCCTTTGCTGTTGTTCTGGGATTGATTTGCACTTTTCGCACCAAAGTACGTTCATCTCTAGGAGACAGAACGCGTCTCCTTCCTGAGCGGTATGATGGCTGCGTGGTCCCATGGTGTTTATACTTGCATACTATTGTTTTTACAGATGAACGTGGTACCTTCAGGCGTTTGGAAATTGCTCCCAAGGATGAGCCAGGCTTGTGGAGGTCTACAATTTTTTTTCTGAGGTCTTGGCTGATTTCTTTAGATTTTCCCATGATGTCAAGCAAAGAGGCACTGAGTTTGAAGGTAGGCCTTGAAATACTTCCCACAGGTACACCTCCAATTGACTCAAATAATGTCAATTAGCCTATCAGTAGCTTCTAAAGCCATGACATAATTTTCAGGAATTTTCCAAGCTGTTTAAAGGCACAGTCAACTTAGTGTATGTAAACTTCTGACTACCTGGAATTGTGATACAGTGAATTATAAGTGAAATAATCTGTCTGTAAACAATTGTTGGAAAAATTACTTGTGTCATGCCCAAAGTAGATTGCCAAAACTACAGTTTGTTAAAAATAAATTTGTGGAGTGGTTGAAAAACAAGTTTTAATGACTCCAACATATGTAAACTTCCGACTTCAACTGTAGATATGCCATAGTAACATAGATATGCCATAGTAACATAGATATGCCATAGTAACATAGATATGCCATAGTAACATAGATATGCCATAGTAACATATATATGCCATAGTAACATAGATATGCCATAGTAACATAGAAGGATTACTTTATCCTATCCCAGGTATTCCTTAAAGAGGTGGGGTTTCAAATGTCTCCGGAAGGTGGTGAGTGACTCCGCTGTCCTGGCGTCGTGAGGGAGCTTGTTCCACCATTGGGGTGCCAGAGCAGCGAACAGTTTTGACTGGGCTGAGCGGGAACTGTGCTTCCGCAGAGGAAGGGGAGCCAGCAGGCCAGAGGTGGATGAACGCAATGCCCTCGTTTGGGTGTAGGGACTGATCAGAGCCTGAAGGTACGGAGGTGCCGTTCCCCTCACAGCTCCATAGGCAAGCACCATGGTCTTGTAACGGATGCGAGCTTCAACTGGAAGCCAGTGGAGTGTGCGGAGGAGGGGGGTGACGTGAGAGAACTTGGGAAGGTTGAACACCAGACGGGCTGCGGCATTCTGGATGAGTTGTAGGGGTTTAATGGCACAGGCAGGGAGCCCAGCCAACAGCGAGTTGCAGTAATCCAGACGGGAGATGACAAGTGCCTGGATTAGGACCTGTGCCGCTTCCTGTGTAAGGCAGGGTCGTACTCTCCGAATGTTGTAGAGCATGAACCTGCAGGATCGGGTCACCGCCTTGATGTTAGCGGAGAACGACAGGGTGTTGTCCAGGGTCACGCCAAGGCTCTTCGCACTCTGGGAGGAGGACACAACGGAGTTGTCAACCGTGATGGCGAGATCATGGAACGGGCAGTCCTTACCCGGGAGGAAGAGCAGCTCCGTCTTGCCAGGGTTCAGCTTGAGGTGGTGATCCGTCATCCATACTGATATGTCTGCCAGACATGCAGAGATGCGATTCGCCACCTGGTTATCAGAAGGGGGAAAGGAGAAGATTAGTTGTGTATCGTCAGCGTAGCAATGATAGGAGAGGCCATGTGAGGATATGACAGAGCCAAGTGACTTGGTGTATAGGGAGAAAAGGAGAGGGCCTAGAACTGAGCCCTGGGGGACACCAGTGGTGAGAGCACGTGGTGCAGAGACAGCTTCTCGCCACGCCACTTGGTAGGAGCGACCGGTCAGGTAGGACGCAATCCAGGAGTGAGCCGCGCCGGAGATGCCCAGCTCGGAGAGGGTGGAGAGGAGGATCTGATGGTTCACAGTATCAAAGGCAGCAGACAGGTCTAGAAGGACAAGAGCAGAGGAGAGAGAGTTAGCTTTAGCAGTGCGGAGAGCCTCCGTGACACAGAGAAGAGCAGTCTCAGTTGAATGACCAGTCCTGAAACCTGACTGGTTTGGATCAAGAAGGTCATTCTGAGAGAGATAGCAAGAGAGTTGGCTAAAGACGGCACGCTCAATAGTTTTGGAAAGAAAATAAAGAAGGGATACTGGTCTGTAGTTGTTGACATCAGTGGGATCGAGTGTTGGTTTTTTGAGAAGGGGTGCAACTCTCGCTCTCTTGAAGACGGAAGGGACATAGCCAGCGGTCAAGGATGAGTTGATCAGCGAGGTGAGGTAGGGGAGAAGGTCACCGGAGATGGTCTGGAGAAGAGAGGAGGGCATGGGGTCAAGCGGGCAGGTTGTTGGGCGGCCTGTAGTCACAAGTCGCAAGATTTTATCTGGAGAGAGAGGGGAGAAAGAAGTCAAAGCATAGGGTAGGGCAGTGTGAGCAGGACCAGCAGTGTCATTAGACTTAACAAACGAGGATCGGATGTCGTCAACCTTCTTTTCAAAGTGGTTGACGAAGTCATCCACAGAGAGGGAGGAGGGGTGGGGGGGTGGGGGGGAGGATTCAGCAGTGAGGAGAATGTGGCAAAGAGCTTCCTAGGGTTAGAGGCAGATGCTTGGAATTTAGAGTGGTAGAAAGTGGCCTTAGCAGCAGAAACAGATGAAGAAAATGTAGAGAGGAGGGAGTGAAAAGATGCCAGGTCGGCAGGGAGTTTAGTTTTCTTCCATTTCCGCTCAGCTGCCCGGAGCTCTGTTCTGTGCGCTCGCAATGAGTCATCAAGCCACGGAGCTGGAGGGGAGGACCGAGCCGGCCCGGGAGGATAGGGGACACAGGGAGTCAAAGGATGCAGAAAGGGAGGAGAGGAGGGTTGAGGAGGCAGAATCAGGAGATTGTAGGGAGAAGGATTGAGCAGAGGGAAGAGATGATAGGATGGAAGAGGAGAGAGTAGTGGGAGAGAGAGAGCGAAGGTTGCGGCGGCGCGTTACCATCTGTGTAGGGGCAGAGTGAGTAGTGTTGGAGGAGAGCGAGAGAGAAAAGGATACAAAGTAGTGGTCGGAGACATGGAGGGGAGTTGCAGTGAGATTAGTAGAAGAACAGCATCTAGTAAAGATGAGGTCAAGCGTATTGCCTGCCTTGTGAGTAGGGGGGACGGTGAGAGGGTGAGGTCAAAAGAGGAGAGGAGTGGAAAGAAGGAGGCAGAGAGAAATGAGTCAAATGTAGACATAGGGAGGTTGAAATCCCCCAAAACTGTGAGGGGTGAGCCATCCTCAGGAAAGGAACTTATCAAGGCGTCAAGCTCATTGATGAACTCTCCAAGGGAACCTGGAGGGCGATAGATGACAAGGATATTAAGCTTAAATGGGCTAGTGACTGTGACAGCATGGAATTCAAATGAGGAGATAGACAGATGGGTTAGGGGGAAAAATTGAGAATGACCACTTGGGAGAGATGAGGATTCCTGTGCCACCACCCCTCTGACCAGATGCTCTCGGGGTATGCGAGAACACATGGTCAGACGAGGAGAGAGCAGTAGGAGTCGCAGTGTTTTCAGTGGTAATCCATGTTTCCGTCAGCGCCAGGAAGTCGAGGGACTGGAGGGTAGCATAGGCTGGGATGAAGTCAGCCTTGTTGGCAGCAGAACGGCAGTTCCAGAGGCTGCCTGAGACCTGGAACTCCAGGTGTGTGGTGCGTGCAGGGACCACCAGGTTAGAGAGGCAGCAGCCACGCGGTGTGAGGCGTTTGTGTAGCCTGTGCGGAGAGGAGAGAACAGGGATAGGCAGAGGCATAGTTGACAGGCTGTAGCAGATGGCTACAATAATGCAGAGGAGATCGGAATGAAATGAACTAAACATCTGGGAAAGGAGAGAGCAGGGCCTCCCTCACCAAAAAAATATAACTCTCCCAACTTCCACCTCAGAAACTATAATTGTTTCACTGAACCACCCGAATAAAACTCTCCCAACTTCCACTTTAGAAATTAGAATTGTTGTAAACTACAGCGGTTCAATGTTTCAAGGAATAGACTCAACTTACTTTATTCAGCTAACTAACTATGACGCCATAGCTAACTAGCATGCTAGCATCCAATAACACACAGTTTAGCACCAATACTTGGTTACAACAAACTACCAATAGTGTGTTAACACACTAAACAGATAATTCGTGTCCGTGTCTAGTTCTTTCATAACGCAGCAATAAATAAACATTGGCTAGCTAGCACAAAGATATTGTATTTAGCTACTACAGTACAGCTAGCTGGCAGTGTTGGCTAGCTAGCAATGGCCGCTGTGCTGACCCTGCTTGAAAAACGGCGTCGCTGCGAACGAACGTAGCTGGCCAAAAGGACACCGTACCTAGTTGCTACCGTTGCTAATAGCTACTCGCCAGCCAGTCAGGAGGTGAGTTAGCCAGCTAGCTTCGTGCCACACCCGGCACCGCCGAATACAGAAGTAACCTACAATAACTACATACAACAACTACCCACAACAACCCACGATGCCCAGCTACAATACCCAACTACAATCCAAATACATAGTTTAAGCCCTACTCGACAAAGCCCAAGCTATGCATAAAGCCAAACTTACCCGACGCCAGCTGTCTGGGTGGTTTTCTGTCATCAGTAGCTGTAATTAAATACACTAGCTACTAACTACCTAACGTTAATGCTTCAGATAATGAGGTTAGAAAAACAGCTGAATGGTAGGTAGCTAGCTGGCTTAATTACAGGTACTCTTAAGCGTGAAATAACATTGGAAACAACTATCCACCGTTGCTAAAAGTTACCAGTAGCTACCCGCTAGCTAGCTAGCTCTATCGGTTAATGCTTCAGATAATGAGGTTAGAAAAACAGCTGAATGGTAGGTAGCTAGCTGGCTTAATTACAGGTACTTTAATAGCCCAGTGCATGTTCCATGTACTTAATTGTTACCCAGAAATGATTTGATATTGAGATAGAAATGTTTTGGCTGCATTGGACCTTTACATTGTGGTGACTTGTTACAGCCATGTTATTGCCTTTCAGTATAGCGAACATGTCTCCATGTACAGTAGGCCTATTTTGTGTTAATGATTGTCATCATCTAGTTACTAACTATTCTGTTATGGTAGGAAAGGCAACTACATTTTCTCTGTGCAAGCTTCCCATAGACCTGTAAAAATGTCTTATTGACTATTGATTTTCATTATCCATCATTGAATCCAAAGTCACATACTTTCGATCCAAAGAGCATTGTTAACAAACTCCATGAATACAACTGGCCTTCTCCTCTGACAACCTCAGCGAACTGATAAACCCATATATCCAATGGTCCCCAGTCATAACTCTCATTCACATGAGAGACCTGTCTCCCACATTAATCTTCTCTTTGTGTCAGACTGGGTTCAAATGCCGTCTATTTCATTTTTCTGTATTTACAGTACCAGTCAAAAGTTTGGACACACCTACTCATTCAAGAGTTTTTCTTTATTTGTACTATTTTCTACATTGTAGAATAATAGTGAAGACATCAAAACTATGAAATAACACATATGGAATCATGTAGTAGCAAAGAAAGTGTTAAACAAATCAAAATATATTTTAGATTTTAGACTCTTCAAAGTAGCCACCCTTTGCCTTGATGACAGCTTTGCACACTCTTGGCATTCTCTCAACCAGCTTCATGAGGTAGTCACCTGGAATGCATTAACAGGTGTGCCTTGTTAAAAATTAATTTGTGGAATTTCTTTCCTTCTTAATGCGTTGAGCCAATCAGTTGTGTTGTGACAAGGTAGGATTGGTATACAGAAGATAGGCCTATTTGGTAAAAGACCAAGTCCATATTATAGAAAGAACAGCTCAAATAAGCAAAGAGAAATGACAGTCCATCATTACTTTAAGACATGAAGGTCAGTCAATCCGGAAATATTCAAGAACTTTGAAAGTTTCTTCAAGTGCAGTCGCAAAAACCATCAAGCGCTATGATGAAACTGTCTCTCATGAGGACCGCCACAGGATTAAATAGTTCCCCCCCTCATCAATCTACACACAATACCTCATACTGACAAAGCAAAACCAGGTTTTTAGAAACTTTAGCAAATATATTCGAAATGAAAAACAGAAATAGCTTATTTACATAAGTATTCAGACCCTTCACTATGAGACTCGAAATTGAGCTCAGATGCATCCTGTTTCCATTAATCATCCTTGAGATGTTTCTACAACTTGATTGGAGTCCACCTGTGGTAAATTCAATTGATTGGACATGATTTAGAAAGGCACACACCTGTCTATATAAGGTTCCACAGTGCATGTCAGAGCAAAAAACAAGACATGAGGTCGAAGGATTTGTCCGTAGAGCTCCGAGACAGGATTGTGTCGAAGTACAGATCTGGGGAAGGGTACCAAGAAAATTATGCAGCAATGAAGTTCCACAAGAACACAGTGGCCTCAGTCATTCTTAAATGGAAGAAGTTTGGAACCACCAAGACTCTTCCTAGAGCTGGCCGCCCGGCCAAACTGAACAATCGGGGGAGAAGGGCCTTGGTCAGCGAGGTGACCAAGAACATGATGGTCACTCTGACAGAGCTCCAGAGTTCCTCTGTGGAGATGGGAGAACCTTCCAGAAGGACAACCATTTTTGCAGCACTCCACCAATCTGGTCTTTATGGTGGAGTGGCCAGATGGAAGCCACTCTTCAGTAAAAGGCACATGACAGCCCGTTTGGAGTTTGCCAAAAGGCACCTAAAGGACTCTCAGACCATAAGAAACAAGATTCTCTGGTCTGATGAAACCGAGATTGAACTCTTTGGCCTGAATGTCAAGCGTCACGTCTGGAGGAAACCTGGCCCCATCTCTACGGTGAAGCGTGCTGTGGGGCTGTTTTTCAGCAGCAAGGACTGGGAGACTAGTCAGAATCGACAGAAAGATGAACAGAGCAAAGTACAGAGAGATCCTTGACGAAAACCTGCTCCAGAGCGCTCAGGACCTCAGACTGGGGCGAATGTTCACCTTCCAACAGGACAATGACCCTAAGCACACAGCCATGACAACACAGGAGTGGCTTCGGGACAAGTCTCTGAATGTCCTTGAGTGGCCCAGCCAGAGCACGGACTTGAACCCGATCGAACATCTCTGGAGAGACCTGAAAATAGCTGTGCAGCAACGCTCCCCATCCAACCTGACAGAGCTTGAGAGGATCTGCAGAGAAGAATGGGAGAAACTCCCCAAATATTTACATTACATTTACATCATTTAGCAGACGCTCTTATCCAGAGCGACTTACAAATTGGTGCATTCAATTTATGATTTTTTTTTTTATGGGGGGGTGGGTAGAAGGATTACTTTTATACTATTCCAGGTATTCCTTAAAGACGTAGAGTTTCAAGTGTCTCCGGAAGTTGGTCAGTGACTCCACTGTCCTGGCATCGTGGGGGCGCTTGTTCCACCATTGGGGTGCCAGAGCAGCAATACAGATGTGCCAAGCTTGTAGCGTCATACCCAAGAAGACTCGAGGCTGTAATCGCTGCCAAAGGTTCTTCAACAAAGTACTGAGTAAAGGGTCTGAATACTTATGCACATTTGATATGTTTTTTGTCTAAAACCTACTTTTGTTTGTCATTATGGGGTATTGTGTAGATTGATGAGGGGAAAAAACAATTTAATCAATTTTAGAATAAGGCTGTAATGTAACAAAAGGTGGAAATAGTTAAGGGTCTGAATACTTTCCAAATGCACTGTATTACATTTTAGTAATTTAGCAGACGCTCTTATCCAGAGCAACATACTGTTAGTGAGTGCATACATTTTTTGTCTTCATACTGGCCCCCCGTGGGAATCGAACCCACAACCCTGGCGTTGCAAATGCCATGCTCTACCAACTGAGCTACACGGGACTACAATATGTTACAATATGAACTTTTCCTCTCATTAAATCCCAATAATTGAATATAAGCTATAGCCTACTCTCCAACCAGGTACACTATGTGTGAAGATGGCCATGATCACCAGAATACAGGAATTTAGTTTCTGACTAGATGCCATTTCTGATTCATTCATTCATTCTGATGCCATTTGTTTCAGTCTTTGTCTGACCAGGAACTACAGAGAAAAAATTCTGGCACTGTGAAATTGATGTTCATTGATGCTGCTGATGTTTTCATTATTCTTGCACAACGTTCATGTTATGAACTTAATGGGCAACCTCACCGCTTTTCAACCTCATTTTCATTATCTCCAGCACAATACCAGTGTTCAACGTATGTGAAAACGGCGCATTACTAAGTTTTGTAGAAGAAAATGAAGTTAAAACATTTCAAAAACGGTGATTTTCGAACACAGATTTGCAGTGACGGGTAGCAAGAAAAATAGAAACTCAATGCAGGTTTTAAAAATAACTGTTTTTTTACTTTTAATCCAACCCTGTGATGTCACAGAGAAGCATTTTTTTAGGACCTTTGTCTTTTTAAGCACATCATAGAAACGCGCTGGTTTGGTGCTGGAGATGATGAATATGAGGTTGAAAAGTGGCAGAATTGCCCTTTAACCTCCACGGGATCGGTGTCCTGTATACGGGACGGTTGCGCTAACATGCGCTAATGTGATTAGCATGACTGTTGTAAGTAACAGCAAACTTTCCAGGACATAGACATGTCTTATATGGGCAGAAAGTTTACATTCTTGTTAATCTAACTGCACTGTCCAATTTACAGTAGCTACAGTGGGGGGGAAAAGTATTTAGTCAGCCACCAATTGTGCAAGTTCTCCCACTTAAAAAGATGAGAGAGGCCTGTAATTTTCATCATACAGTGAGGGAAAAAAGTATTTGATCCCCTGCTGATTTTGTACGTTTGCCCACTGACAAAGAAATGATCAGTCTATAATTTTAATGGTAGGTTTATTTGAACAGTGAGAGACAGAATAACAACAACAAAAATCCAGATAAACACATGTCAAAATTGTATAAATTGATTTGCATTTTAATGAGGGAAATAAGTATTTGACCCCCTCTCAATCAGAAAGATTTCTGGCTCCCAGGTGTCTTTTATACTGGTAACGAGCTGAGATTAGGAGCACACTCTTAAAGGGAGTACTCCTAATCTCAGCTTGTTACCTGTATAAAAGACACCTGTCCACAGAAGCAATCAATCAATCAGATTCCAAACTCTCTACCATGGCCAAGACCAAAGAGCTCTCCAAGGATGTCAGGGACAAGATTGTAGACCTACACAAGGCTGGAATAGGCTACAAGACCATCGCCAAGCAGCTTGGTGAGAAGGTGACAACAGTTGGTGCGATTATTCGCAAATGGAAGAAACACAAAATAACTGTCAATCTCCCTCGGCCTGGGGCTCCATGCAAGATCTCACCTCGTGGAGTTGCAATGATCATGAGAACGGTGTGGAATCAGCCCAGAACTACACGGGAGGATCTTGTAAATGATCTCAAGGAAGCTGGGACCATAGTCACCAAGAAAACAATTGGTGACACACTACGCCGTGAAGGACGGAAATCCTGCAGCGCCCGCAAGGTCCCCCTGCTCAAGAAAGCACATATATAGGGCCGTCTGAAGTTTGCCAATAAACATCTGAATGATTCAGAGGAGAACTGGGTGAAAGTGTTGTGGTCAGATGAAACCAAAATCGAGCTCTTTGGCATCAACTCAACTCGCCGTGTTTGGAGGAGGAGGAATGCTGCCTATGACCCCAAGAACACCATCCCCACCGTCAAACATGGAGGTGGAAACATTATGCTTTGGGGGTGTTTTTCTGCTAAGGGGACAGGACAACTTCACCGCATCAAAGGGACGATGGACGGGGCCATGTACCGTCAAATCTTGGGTGAGAACCTCCTTCCCTCAGCCAGGGCATTGAAAATGGGTCGTAGATGGATATTCCAGCATGACAATGACCCAAAACTCACGGCCAAGGCAACAAAGAAGTGGCTCAAGAAGAAGCACATTAAGGTCCTGGAGTGGCCTAGCCAGTCTCCAGACCTTAATCCCATAGAAAATCTGTGGAGGGAGCTGAAGGTTCGAGTTGCCAAACGTCAGCCTCGAAACCTTAATGACTTGGAGAAGATCTGCAAAGAGGAGTGGGACAAAATCCCTTCTGAGATATGTGCAAACCTGGTGGCCAACTACAAGAAACGTCTGACCTCTGTGATTGCCAACAAGGGTTTTGCCACCAAGTACTAAGTCATGTTTTGCAGAGGGGTCAAATACTTATTTCCCTCATTCAAATGCAAATCAATTTATAACATTTTTTACATGCGTTTTTCTGGATTATTTTGTTGTTATTCTGTCTCTCACTGTTCAAATAAACCTACCATTGAAATTATAGACTGATCATGTCTTTGTCAGTGGGCAAACGTACAAAATCAGCAGGGGATCAAATACTTTTTTCCCTCACTGTAGGTACACGTCAACTATGACAGACAAATTGAGAATTTTTTCCCCAGAAAATCACATTGTAGGATTTTTAATGAATTTATTTGCAAATTATGGTGGAAAATAAGTATTTGGTCACCTACAAACAAGCAAGATTTCTGACTCTCACAGACCTGTAACTTCTTATTTAAGAGGCTCCTCTGTCCTCCACTCGTTACCTGTATTAATGGCACCTGTTTGAACTTGTTATCAGTATAAAAGACACCTGTCCACAACCTCAAACAGTCACACTCCAAACTCCACTATGGCCAAGACCAAAGAGCTGTCAAAGGACACCAGAAACAAAATTGTAGACCTGCACCAGGCTGGGAAGACTGCATCTGCAATAGGTAAGCAGCTTGGTTTGAAGAAATCAACTGTGGGAGCAATTATTAGGAAATGGAAGACATACAAGACCACTGATAATCTCCCTCAATCTGGGGCTCCACGAAAGATCTCACCCCGTGGGGTCAAAATGATCACAAGAACGGTGAGCAAAAATCCCAGAACCACACGGGGGGACCTAGTGAATGACCTGCAGAGAGCTGGGACCAAAGTAACAAAGCCTACCATCAGTAACACACTACGCCGCCAGGGACTCAAATCCTGCAGTGCCAGACGTGTCCCCCTGCTTAAACCAGTACCCGTCTGAAGTTTGCTAGAGTGCATTTGGATGATCCAGAAGAGGATTGGGAGAATGTCATATGGTCAGATGAAACCAAAATAGAACTTTTTGGTAAAAACTCAACTCGTCGTGTTTGGAGGACAAAGAATGCTGAGTTGCATCCAAAGAACACCATACCTACTGTGAAGCATGGGGGTGGAAACATCATGCTTTGGGGCTGTTTTTCTGCAAAGGGACCAGGACGACTGATCCGTGTAAAGGAAAGAATGAATGGGGCCATGTATCGTGAGATTTTGAGTGAAAACCTCCTTCCATCAGCAAGGGCATTGAAGATGAAACGTGGCTGGGTCTTTCAGCATGACAATGATCCCAAACACACCGCCCGGGCAACGAAGGAGTGGCTTCATAAGAAGCATTTCAAGGTCCTGGAGTGGCCTAGCCAGTCTCCAGATCTCAACCCCATAGAAAATATTTGGAGGGAGTTGAAAGTCTGTGTTGCCCAGCGACAGCCCCAAAACATCACTGCTCTAGAGGAGATCTGCATGGAGGAATGGGCCAAAATACCAGCAACAGTGTGTGAAAACCTTGTGAAGACTTACAGAAAACGTTTGACCTGTGTCATTGCCAACAAAAGGTATATAACAAAGTATTGAGAAACTTTTGTTATTGACCAAATACTTATTTTCCACCATAATTAGCAAATAAATTCATCAAAAATCCTACAATGTGATTTTCTGGATTTTTTTTTCTCATTTTGTCTGTCATAGTTGACGTGTACCTATGATGAAAATTACAGGCCTCTCTCATCTTTTTAAGTGGGAGAACTTGCACAATTGGTGGCTGACTAAATACTTTTTTCCCCCACTGTATTACAGTGAAAAAATACCATGCTATTGTTTGAGGAGAGTGCACAACAACAAAAAACTTATCACGGCATCTGGTTTGATACATTCACCTCTGAAGGTAAATAATGTACTTACATTCAGTAATCTTGCTCTGATTTGTCATTCTAAGGGTCCCAGAGATCAAATGTAGCATAGTTTTGTTTGATAAAATCCATTTTTATATTCAAATGTAGGAACTGGGTTTTTTCATTTACATTTACGTCATTTAGCAGACGCTCTTATCCAGAGCGACTCACAAATTGGTGCATTCAATTTATGATAGCCAGTGGGACAACCACTTTTTTTTATTTTTTTTGTGGGGGAGGTAGAAGGATTACTTTTATACTATTCCAGGTATTCCTTAAAGAGGTAGGGTTTCAAGTGTCTCCGGAAGGTGGTCAGTGACTCCGATGTCCTGGCGTCGTGGGGGAGCTTGTTCCACCATTGGGGTGCCAGAGCAGTGAATAGCTTTGACTGGGCTGAGCGGGAACTGTGCTTCCGTAGAGGTAGGGGGGCTAGCAGGCGGAGCAGAGCCAGAGGTGGATGAACGTAGTGCCCTCGTTTGGATGTAGGATCAGAGCCTGAAGGTAAGGAGGTGCCTTCCCCTTGGGAAGGTTGAACACCAGACGGGCTGCAGCGTTCTGGATAAGTTGTAGGGGTTTAATGGCACAGGCAGGGAGCCCAGCCAACAGCAAATTGCAGTAATCCAGACGGGAGATGACAAGTGCCTGGATTAGGACCTGTGCCGCTTTCTGTGTAAGGTAGGGTGGTACTCTTCGAATGTTGTAGAGCATGAACCTGCAAGATCGGGTCACCGCTTTGATGTTAGCGGAGAACGACAGGGTGTTGTCCAGGGTCACGCCAAGGTTCTTTGCACTCTGGGAGGAGGAGACAATGGAGTTGTCAACCGTGATGGCGAGATCATGGAGCGGGCAGTCCTTCCCCGAGAGGAAGAGCAGCTCCGTCTTGCCGAGGTTCAGCTTGAGGTGGTGATCCGACATCCACACTGATATGTCTGCCAGACATGCAGAGATGCGATTCGCCACCTGGTTATCAGAAGGGGGAAAGGAGAAAATGTGTTGTGTGTCGTCTGCGTAGCAATGATAGGAGAGACCATGTGAGGATATGATAGAACAAAGTGACTTGGTGCATAGAGAGAATAGGAGAGGGCCTAGACCTGAGCCCTGGGGGACACCAGTGGTGAGAGCACGTGGTGCGGAGACAGATTCTTGCCACGCCACCTGGTAGGAGCGATCTGTCAGGTAGGACGCAATCCAAGAGTGAGCAGCGGCGGAGATGCCCAACTCGGAGAGGGTGGAGAGGAGGATCTGATGGTTCACAGTATCAAAGGCAGCGGATAGGTCTAGAAGGATAAGAGCAGAGAGTTAGCTTTAGCAGTGCGGAGAGCCTCCGTGACACAGAGAAGAGCAGTCTCAGTTGAATGACCAGTCTTGAAACCTGACTGGTTTGGATCAAGGTCATTCTGAGAGAGATAGCAGGAGAGTTGGCTAGAGACGGCACGCTCAAGAGTTTTGGAGAGAAATGAAAGAAGGGATACTGGTCTGTAGTTGTTGATATCGGAGGGATCAAGTGTAGGTTTTTTGAGGAGGGGTGCAACTCTCGCTCTATTGAAGACGGAAGAGACAGTTTGAACCCCTGCTGTCTCTGGCTCCACACCCACACCGCCCGGCCATCTAGATGTGTGAAAGTTAGTGTATAAGCTAATGATCCATCATGTATGACATTCCTGGGAGTGTGTAAACGTACATTTTGTATTACCATATCATTTTTGTATGTTCTGTATAGTTATGTACTTGAAAATGTATCAATTGACCAATTCAGCACATTTGGGCAGACTTGATACAAAATAGTCCAAACTTCAAAGTGTTTATTTTCAAATGGTATCAAGAATATGCATATCCTTGCTTCAGGTCCTGAGCTACACAGGCAGTTCGATTTGGGTATGTCATTTTAGGCGAAAATTGAAAAAAAAAGGGTCCGGTCCTTAAGAGGTTAAAGAAGAAGTTCACTATTTTACAACTAGACGTTTGATGGTTCCTTACCCTGAAAATAGTCTATGGACCAGGAGAAACTGTAATCCATAGTTCAGTTTTCTTTAAACAGCCATTACAAACTTCAGCTAACTTTAGCCACCGCAAGCAAAAAAATCTATGGAAGTGAAGGCTTGTGAGCATGTAAAAAAAAAAGATATGTCTAAATCCCCTTAAATCAACTCAATTTTAGTTGGGACGTTACTTATTTGGCCATAAAAAATTATAAAAAACATGCTCACATTACTTCCATAGATTTTTGGCTAGCGGTGGCTAAAGTTTGTGATGGCTGTTTAAAGAAAACTGAACCATGGATTACAGTTTCTCCTGGCCCATACACTATTTTCAGGGTGAGAAACAATCTAACATCAAATTGTAAAATAGTGAACTTCTCCTTTAAAATGTATGACAAAACAAAACAGATTGATGCCCCTTCCTGAATTGCTATACAATGGAGCAATTAGGACACAGAAGAACATCATTTTGTTATATACACTGCTTTTTCCATGGCATAGACTGACCCAGTGAATGCAGGTGAAAGCTATGATCCCTTATTGATGTCACCTGTTAACTCCACTTCAATCAGTGTAGATGAAGGGGAGGAGACTAGTTAAATAATGATTTTTAAGCCTTGAGACATGGAGGGTGAATGGGCAAGACAAATAATGTACAGTGGGGAAAAAAAGCATTTAGTCAGCCACCAATTGTGCAAGTTTTCCCACTTAAATAGATGAGAGAGGCCTGTAATTTTCATCATAGGTACACGGCAACTATGACAGACAAAATGAGAATTTTTTTTCCAGAAAATCACATTGTAGGATTTTTTATGAATTTATTTGCAAATTATGGTGGAAAATAAGTATTTGGTCAATAACAAAAGTTTCTCAATACTTTGTTATATACCCTTTGTTGGCAATGACACAGGTCAAACGTTTTCTGTAAGTCTTCACAAGGTTTTCACACACTGTTGCTGGTATTTTGGCCCATTCCTCCATGCAGATCTCCTCTAGAGCAGTGATGTTTTGGGGCTGTCGCTGGGCAACACGGACTTTCAACTCCCTCCAAATATTTTCTATGGGGTTGAGATCTGGAGACTGGTTAGGCCACTCCAGGACCTTGAAATGCTTCTTACGAAGCCACTCCTTCGTTGCCCGGGCGGTGTGTTTGGGATCATTGTCATGCTGAAAGACCCAGCCACGTTTCATCTTCAATGCCCTTGCTGATGGAAGGAGGTTTTCACTCAAAATCTCACGATACATGGCCCCATTCACTCTTTCCTTTACACGGATCAGTCGTCCTGGTCCCTTTGCAGAAAAACAGCCCCAAAGCATGATGTTTCCACCCCCATGCTTCACAGTAGGTATGGTGTTCTTTGGATGCAACTCAGCATTCTTTGTCCTCCAAACACGACGAGTTGAGTTTTTACCAAAAAGTTCTATTTTGGTTTCATCTGACCATATGACATTCTCCCAATCCTCTTCTGGATCATCCAAATGCACTCTAGCAAACTTCAGACGGGCCTGGACATGTACTGGCTTAAGCAGGGATTTGAGTCCCTGGCGGCGTAGTGTGTTACTGATGGTAGGCTTTGTTACTATGGTCCCAGCTCTCTGCAGGTCATTCACTAGGTCCCCCCGTGTGGTTCTGGGATTTTTGCTCACCGTTCTTGTGATCATTTTGACCCCACGGGGTGAGACCTTGCGTGGAGCCCCAGATCGAGGGAGATTTTCAGTGGTCTTGTATGTCTTCCATTTCCTAATAATTGCTCCCACAGTTGATTTCTTCAAACCAAGCTGCTTACCTATTGCAGATTCAGTCTTCCCAGCCTGGTGCAGGTCTACAATTTTGTTTCTGGTGTCCTTTGACAGCTCTTTGGTCTTGGCCATAGTGGAGTTTGGAGTGTGACTGTTTGAGGTTGTGGACAGGTGTCTTTTATACTGATAACAAGTTCAAACAGGTGCCATTAATACAGGTAACGAGTGGAGGACAGAGGAGCCTCTTAAATAAGAAGTTACAGGTCTGTGAGAGCCAGAAATCTTGCTTGTTTGTAGGTGACCAAATACTTATTTTCCACCATAATTTTCAAATAAATTCATTAAAAATCCTACAATGTGATTTTCTGGATTTTTTTTCCTCAATTTGTCTGTCATAGTTGACGTGTACCTATGATGAAAATTACAGGCCTCTCTCATCTTTTTAAGTGGGAGAACTTGCACAATTGGTGGCTGACTAAATACTTTTTTCCCCCACTGTAAGTGCCTTTAAACGGGGTAAGGTAGTAGATGCCAGGCACACCGGTTTGTGTCAAGAACTGCAATGCTGCTGGGTTTTTCACGCTCAACAGTTTCTGTGGGAAGCATTGGAGGCAAGATGGGCCAGCATCCCTGTGGAACGCTTGACACCTTATAGAGTCCATGTCCCAACGAATTGAGGCTGTTCTGAGGGCAAAGGGAGGGGGGGGTGCAACTCAATATTAGTGTTTTTTACACTCAGTGTATCTATCTATCGCAGGGTTCTCCAACTGGCAGCCCGTGGGTCGAATTTGGCCCATGGGTGATTTTATTTGGCCCCCCAAAGATTTCTGAGCAAAACAAAAACAAGCATGTTTTATTGGTGGAAACAAGACTAAAAACAACCGCAAATCAGCACCAAGTGATTTAAATTTTGGAAATGTTCCAAAGTATTTCACGCATAATAGTGAGATATGTGATTGTATACAAATGTAAGCAAAGTTTGAAATGATTGTTCAGGCAAATATTATATCAGTTTGGGCTTCTTGTGGTCAATTTGCAGTCTACAAGTTATATTTGTAAATATGTGCCGGCCCCCTGAACATCCGCTCAAGAAAAAAATATCGTCCCGCAGCTGAATTTAGTTGATGATCCCTGAGCTACAGCTCCCGAGTGGCGCAGTGGTCTAAGGCACTTCATCTCAGTGCTTGAGGCGTCACTACAGACCCCCTGGTTAGATTCCAGGCTGTATCACAACCGGCTGTGATTGGGAGTCCCACAGGGCGTCGCACAATTGGCCCAGCGTCGTCCGGTTTTGGCCGGTGTAGGCCATCATTGTAAATAAGAATTTGTTCTTAACTGACTTGCCTAGTTAAATAAAGGTAAAATAAATAAAAATAAATAGGACCTTATTCAAGTGAAGTATGCCTGACAGGATGTTTGAGATTAGTGTATAGCAGGGGACAGCAAACAAGAGACGTGAAAAATAGCTCTCTTTCTCAGTCCGGTCTTTACTGCAACAGTTGATGTTTACAAATGTAATGCACAGAGTTGATGTTTCCCACTCACATACCAAATGACTCCATGCGCTTCAAACAGTAGCCATGGCAACAAAACTTGAGAGGTGTGGGTCAAGAGGTGGTAAGGGTGTGTGTGAGTCCTCCTGAGATACTTAAAAATGAGCTACATATACAACACTATCCAAACACGAACGATTCATGTCAACAACAAGGAATGTCGACAAAGCATGAGAAGGATAAACAGTCATCTAATGATATGAAAATATATTTTAAACAAACCATTCTGACGTTGTTGCATCATTGGTTGTGATAAGGCCACACATCAACTGGTCTACACCTAGGCTGTAACTGACCAGGGACGCGTTCAGCAGGACGCAACGTTTTGGAACGTTCAGATATAAATAATGTACCTGGACTTAACAGCCACCTAACAGGGGGGAGTAGTTAAGTGCATTTTAGCGAAACAAGTAACTTGACCCACCTTGGCATACACACACTACCAATACAACATGGGATGGCAATAAAACAAAAATATTAACAACTTTTCAAGAAATGAGAACCAATGTGCGCCCAAACACCTATCCACATAACAAATATAAATACATCTTGGGGATTTTCAGAGATTGTAAGCGCAGTGAGCTGTGGTAACAAACAGTTGTGTTCTCAAACTTGCACAACAGACATAAATTAAATGCAATAAATCCAAAAGGTTTCAAAGTTGTAAAGCTAAACTGAACCCAATAAGAAAACACTGCTGACGTCCATCATCCTCCCATGGTCACAGTAGACTAAATCAAACCTGCACATTCCTATTGGAGATAATATGAAGTCCGTAAAATGTATGTATTGCTAAGTTTATAAAGCACTTCAGATTTGTTGTAATAATCAGTTAACAGCATGTTATTTAAAATCGTATTGAATTATGGCCTGCATTGTGAAATACCATTTTTCATCTTTCATGTTTGTTATGTAAAAATGTCAAATTAATGCTTTTGGATGGGTAAAGCTCAAGGTTAGAATGCCGGCTCAGCAAGTTGTCAGATGAGAGTATGACATAATGCAGAACTGAAATGCTGTTCCTATTCCACCTTAACTCATTGATGGTTCCTATCGTCTAAAATGGACAGTGAAGGAGGAGGAAGCAACCATTCACAGAAATAAGAAGGGGGGTTTCATAAAGAACCGAAACTCCCCTAAAGTCCCAGCCGTGGTTTTAAAAAATGCCCCAGGGGCATGGAAGCCTTCCACACCCAGAGAGGGAGTTTGTTCCTAATAGTACCCAGGGTTGGAGCCACTTGTCCAGGCTGTGGGTGCCCCGGAGATGCCCCCATCTCTGGGTGTGTGGTGAGTTCATAAGTAAGTAGAGGAGGAGGGTTACTCCATCAAAGCTCTGTATATGAGAGGCTCGATGTAGTCCTCTCTGTAACGGGAGTTGATGACTCGCTGTCTCTTGGAGCCCTGCTTGACCTCCTTCTCTGTGAAGATCCCGTCGAAGCGCATGTCTGACGCCTTGGACTGAAGGAGCGAGAGAGAGACAGGCCATGAGTAAATTAGCGTCCAGTTATCTATGAGTTAAGTAAGCCCTATTAACATAGTATTATAAATGGAAGAAATACATTTACATAGCTAGAATTGAAGAAATACATTTACATAGATTGGCATTATAAACATGGACCGAATCCAATATTCTTAAAAAATTAAATAGAAATTATGCATGATTTCATTTCATATCACCTAATCTCATATAAATCAGTTTGGATTAAGGAACATTGGTAGAGACGCGTCTCACCATTCGGGACTTGACTCGTTTGGGCAGCTCCTCGTCTAGACTGTAGACATCTTCCCTCTTAGCAGACAGCAACGACCCGTCCTCAAACTCCATCTGAGTCCACACAAAAAAACAATGAGGACGTCAGCGTGGCGAAACAATGACAAGTCACGCAGAAACAGGCTTCCATTCAACGTTACTTAACAAAGTACCTCAGTCACCTTATATCAAAAACACCCTACGGAAGTAAAAAGTGAACTATCCCTTTAAAAGCACCATACTTAGGGCCTGGGGTTTTCCTGGTCACATGGAACAAAGTGTATAAAGCGGTATGAAATGTATGTCACATATGTTAACTAGTATGTGAAAAGAGTAGCAAGAAGGAAAAATCTTTTACATGAAAGAAAAAAACTAAACAAGCAAATCAGTACAGTGGAGGACCACATGATTGATGTGTTTTCAGAACAGTTGTACTTGCTAAACCAATTGCACAAACCCACCCACAGTTTCTCTTGAAACCGTGGAGGACCACATGATTCTTTGATGTGTTTTCAGAACAGTTGTCCTTGCTAACCCAATTACCAAAACCCACCCATGATTTCTCTGTAAACGTCAACCCCCTGAATCTGTTAGTGTGGGCTGAATGTGGTAAGAGCGCAGCCTGAACCTGGTTGGCATGCTAGTGGTCCGCAACCGCAGACTAAAAGTGACGCCTACACCAGACCCCAACCCACAAATATAAAAAATGCTCTGTACAGTTCCCCTTTTTTCTCTTGAACATTAAACATTTACGTTTTTCTTCAACGTTTAGGCCATTTGTTTATTCATTGGATATTAAGGCCTATTGAACAGTGACGATGCAAGCTCTAATGTTCTCTCATCACGTCGAACCACCATTCTACTACATTCCCCATGTGCACCAAGTAGCCTACAAACATTTCCATTTCTATTAACTGCATTACTGCAGTTGCATTAAACTTATGAGTGCACCATTCGTTTGTGCCATTAGAGGGAACACATTTCTTTGTTTATAAAATAAAAATGTACGAGTTTCACTCATTGTAATAGGTGCACTGATAAGAAATTGCTCCTCCATTGGTTTGAGAGCTCCGTCGGTGTAGGGAGTGCAGTGTTACCAGTGCGCGCACGCCACACCTCTCTGTATTTCACGCAATCCGTCATTGCATTAGTTAGTCCCGTTTGGGATTCATACTATATTCTGACAATGATCCATTGTATTGCTTAACCAGTAACTTAACCAGTAACCTCCATTCCCTGGTTGCTAAAATTCTAATAGGTCGCCTAATTTTAGTTTATGTGACAAAACCCGTCCCCTGTAGCTCAGTTGGTAGAGCATGGCGCTTGCAACGCCAGGGTTGTGGGTTCGATTCCCACAGGGGCCAGTATGAAAAAACTAAACAATTGTATGCACTAACTAACTGTAAGTCGCTCCGGATAAGAGCGTCTGCTAAATGACTAAAATGTAAAACAAACAGTCATTGTGTAGAGAATCATTGTACCATCTAAACCACAGAGAAATATATTTTCCATAATCAAAAATATTGTACTTTCAGCTGAAGCAGGTGTACAAAACCTAAAGTAAAAGACTCAAAAAACGAAACGTCAGAATGGGAAGCATAGAAATAGCACACATAGAACATATCTACCGCTTCTTTGACTTTTTTCAATGGGAATGAAAGATCTATAAGTCACATTTCTATGTGAATTTGGACAGGTCGACTGAACAAGTCCCTTAATAACCTTAATTCCTCCTGTAAGTCACTCTGGATAAGAGCATCTGCTAAATGCCTAAAATGTATAAAATGCAAATGTCTGTCTATTTGATTTCCTTTTAGTGTCTATAATGATGATCTATCCATATATCCGCTTAAAGTGCGCATTGGTATGGTTTCTCTCCAACTGGGTGTGCTTGGCTATTGTGGGTATGTAAGCTGCTGTTAAGGTAACATGTGTTGCTAAGTTCTCTAAACAAATTCTTAGTTACATGAGTTTTCTTGGCCTGTTATAGGCTTAAATGCGTTTTGCCTTTGGTAGCCGTTTGGTTGCTACTGCGTGCTATTGTTCTCTATTTTGACATTTTGTCCTTTTTGTCTTTTGTTGACTGCAATAGGAACCAGAACGTCATTTCTGGACTAATTCCGAGCCACTTTTGTAAATATTCACCTGCACTATTTTCACTGGAGTGCACTTGTAAATAAAACCTTAATTTTGCACCTTATTTTTTATATGTGATCAAACCCTCCTAAGTTAGACTGCCAGATCCCGTGACATCTTAACAGAGTAGCTGAAACAAAAACATTTGTGTAGCCTATTTGGCGCATGTACAGTTAGGCCCTGAAACGTACATACTAATGCCAGATAAAAAGAATGAAAGAAAAACCTCAATGTAGCCTATAGATATGAATTGCACAAGAATTATATACACATGGATTTTTTTACAATTTATTTTTATTCACCCTGTCCGCCACCCACCCTTCATCCATCCAATATTTAATGATTCTACACTCGCCCGCCCCGCTGATATAACCGCAGGTTATGAGTCAACCCGCGCCTAACAATGGCGCACAGCCTGAATGTGGTTGAATTGAGGAAGTTAATGTGGTCCCTATTACCTGGTACATGGGGATGGAGTGCGATGCGACAAACTTGGCCCCATACAGCAGATTGTCCGTCCAGCGCACCTGCACCATGTCGCCTACTGCTGGCGGGCCCAGCTTGACGCAGTCCCGGTTCTGAAACCAAACCGTAGACAAGAGCCATCATAGGTCAGTGAACCACAGTTAAATACACCAGGGCCATTAAAGCCAGTCAATATAGCCCACAGCACGACTGGATTGATTTTCACTTTTTAGGATTGGTCAATTTCTATGATCAATACTACCACTGCTTTTGCCATACCACTGTAGGCCACGGTTTGCACTTATAAAAGCAGACTGATCTATTGACACTGCTGCATTAAGGCTCCTCATTGTAATACAACATTTAGAAAGGAAATGTTTCAGGCAAAACTGTCAACACAATTCAACTGTATTATCCATTTGTTACAGCAATCAACATAGATGTGTCTTCTGCTGTTCCCCCCAGATAGAACTTCAGGACTTGTGGCTGTCACATGCAACCAACGATACAGTTATAAGTTTACTCACCTCGATGTGCTCAGGGAAGAGGTTGTCACTGTAGGAACCGTCGTGGAAGACAACCTCGTAGAAGGTGGCGGTGGTCAGCTCCAGCACCTCACACTGGTAGTAGCGGCCATTTTTCTGCTTACATATAACCTGCTGGCCCACCTCCAGCTCTCGCATGGCCGCCTTATTGCGCTAGGAGGTAAGAGGTCAAAAACCAAACGCTAGGAGGTGAGGTCAAAAATCTAACACGCCATACATCACTGTAAATGGATGACCATAAAGACAAGACAACGTGAAAAAGAATATGGACCCGTAAAAGCGAAGGAATGTGGAGGAATGTGGACCTGTAAAAGCTACTCCTTTGTTAACATCTAACAACTTCTCCTTTTAAGAGCCATACATTTAGATAAATAAAATGTAATATTGACAGCTTTGCACACTCTTGGCATTCTCTCAACCAGCTTCATGAGGTACCTGGAATGCATTTCAATTAACAGGTGTGCCTTGTTAAAAGTTAATTTGTGGAATTTCTTTCCTTCTGAATACGTTTGAGCCAATCAGTTGTGTTGTGACAAGGTGTGGGGGGGGGTATACAGTTGATAGCCCTATTTGGTAAAAGACCAAGTCCATATTATGGCAAGAACAGTCAAAGGTCAGTCAATATGGAACATTTCAAGAACTTTTAATGTTTCTTCAATTGCATTCGCAAAAACCATCAAGCACTATTATTTAACTGGCTCTCATGAGGACTGCCACAGGAATGGAAGACCCAGAGTTACCTCTGCTGCAGAGGATAAGTTCATTAGAGTTACCAGCCTCAGAAATTGCAGCCCAAATAAATGCTTAACTGAGTTCAAGTCACAGACACATCTCAACATCAACTGTTCAGAGGGGACTGTGTGAGAATCAGGCCTTCATGGTCGAATTGCTGCAAAGAAACCACTACTAACGGACACCAATAAGAAGAAGAGACCTGCTTGGGCCAAGAAACACAAGCAACGGACATTAGACCGGTGGAAAGGTGTCCTTTGGTCTGGAGTCCAAATTTGAGATTTTTGGTTCAAACCACTGTGTCTTTGTGAGACGCGGTGTGGGTGAACGGATGATCTCCGCATGTGTAGTTCCCACCGTAAAGCATGGAGGAGGTGGTGTGATGGTGCTTTGCTGGTGACACGGTCTGTGATTTATTTAGAATTCAAGGCACACTTAACCAGCATGGCTACCACAGCATTCTACAGCGATACGCCATCCCATCTGGTTTGGGCTTAGTGGGACTATCATTTGTTTTTCAACAGGACAATGACCCAACACACCTCCAGGCTGTGTAATAGCTATTTTATCAAGAAGGAGAGTGATGGAGTGCTGCATAAGATGACCTGGCCTCCACAATCCCCCGACCTCAACCCAATTGAGATGGTTTGGGATGAGTCGGACCGCAGAGTGAAGAAAAAGGAGCCAACAAGTGCTCAGCATGTGGGAACTCAGGTGAAGCTGATTGAGAGAATGCCAAGAGTGTGCAAAGCTGTCATCAAGGCAAAGGGTGGCTATTTTGATTTGTTTAAAACTTCTTTAGTTACTACATGATTCCATATGTGTTTTTTCATAGTTTTGATGTCTTCACTATTATTCTACAGTGTAGAAAATAGTAAAAATAAAGAAAAACCCTTGAATGAGTAGGTGTGTCCAAACCTTTGACTGGTACTGTATTATATATCTATATATAAATATGCTTTTAAAGTTAACTCAGCTAAAGTATTAAAAACCAGACAATGCATAAGCCCTCGGTTAACTCAGTTTAGAACTAAAATCTTGCATGCCCCCTTATTATGCTGGGTGATTAAAGCATTAGCCTACAATTATTATACCACTCGATAAAGCACCATAAACAGATGACCATAAAGATAACACAGAGTATATTTTCAATTGAATAATACATTACATTTGGTAAGAGGAAATAAATGCAAACTAAGGTGGATTCATAAAAGCTATTTAAGTAGTGGTGAATTGTTCTGGTCACGTGTGACATCCAACAGCTTATTTTGAAGTTAATTCAGCCGAGGTATTTAAATCTAGACAATGCATACGCTATCGGTGAAGAAAAAAAACAACATTCAGAGAACATTCATTTGCATTTCACTGAAGATTAGTTCTGTCTCCGCACGCATGTCTTCTGTTCAACTATAAAATACATTTCCCCTCCCCAACTAGCTAATTAAAGCACTGAGCTTCGACAAAAGCCAGAGAGCCCCTGCGGCCCGTTAGAGGAAATAGTGTGCAGCCTGCTGCAGACAGACTGACTGACTACATCAGAGCAGAAGTGTTGCTCTTCGCTCTGTTCCAACCGTCTCCAATTATGGGAGTTTTAGTATAAAATAAACATAAACCGTCTAGAACATGCAATCGTTTATAGATACAGCTTTTTATACAGTACACATATACACTCATTGTGATGTCTGTATAATGTATGGGAATCAGAATGTGTTGTCTTTATACTATGTTATATGTGTAGGATTGGTATTTGTAACCTGACTTGCCTTTCGTATTGCCCCAGAGGGGATAAATCCAGTTGAATACAGTGTAGAGAAGAATGGCTATAGATCAGGGGTGTCAAACTCATTGACACTCGGCCCTCCGTGGAATGAGTTTGACACGTGCTGTAGATTATTCAACCAATGGCCTAAACCAGTGTCTCCAACTCCAGTCCCTCAACAGTACACATTTTTGTTATAGCCCCAGACAAACTCACCTGATTCAACAACTCATTGAGGGCCTGATGATTAGTTGAATAATAATATATGCTTTTTAGCAGATAGTTTTACCCAAAGCGACTTACAGTCAGAAGCCAACACTGCCAGACAGTCAGACGCCAACACTGCCAGACAGTCAGACGCCAACACTGCCATACAGTCAGAAGCCAACACTGCCATACAGTCAGAAGCCAACACTGCCAGACAGTCAGACGCCAACACTGCCAGACAGTCAGACGCCAACACTGCCAGACAGTCAGACGCCAACACTGCCAGACGCCAACACTGCCAGACAGTCAGACGCCAACACTGCCAGACAGTCAGACACCAACACTGCCAGACAGTCAGACGCCAACACTGCCAGACAGTCAGACGCCAACACTGCCAGACGCCAACACTGCCAGACAGTCAGACACCAACACTGCCAGACAGTCAGACACCAACACTGCCAGACAGTCAGACACCAACACTGCCAGACAGTCAGACACCAACACTGCCAGACGCCATCACTATCAGATAGCCAGATGCCAACACTACAATAAAAATGTGTGCTGTTGGGGGTACTCGCAGACTGGAGTTGGTAAACACTGGCCAAGGCTACATGACTGTATACAAACCCAAGAAATCGAATCTAACTGACAGGCTAACCCACAACAGTAACTCTACACCAGGTGAGTATGTCATTGACACATTGCTCACAACAGGAATCAGGACCAAGACTCACAGTGATCTTTCATCATGTTGCATGACGAATTATCTGTACCTGCTTGGGCTTGCCAGTTCTCACTCTAGGGGATGGGAAGCCATGTTCCTATATGGCCACAGGGTCTCTGGTTTTGTGGTTTCTGTTGTTGTTGCTCAACATTTTATTAAGGAAGCATGATTTGACCTTTTTCGCCTAGTCTGGCGTCAAACTGGCTTCCAACCTGACAACTAAGATACAGGTAATGTCTGCTATTCAAATAATAACATCTATTAACCAATTGATGGTGTCGGCAATAACAAATGCCAAGAAATGTAATATGCAGAGGTAAACCTATGTGCAGCAGTTATTTCTATGATAATAGTTGCTCTTTGGGACAAAAAGAGTCAGAAAACACTTATATAACCTTCTACAAACATGTGATGCAATGCTTCCCTGAACCAAGTTTACCCCCCGTAGAAGCTACCTCTGGCAGGACTGGTGACTTGTGCCTGTAGCAGGTGACGTGGACGATGAAGGGCCAGTCGTCGGGCTGCATGAGCTGGCCGGCCGCCTGGGCACAGGTGGGGTGGAAGGCAGTTGTGCAGCGGCCATGGGAACACTGAACACAGCAGCCAACATCCTTCTTCACCCGCCGCTTACAGTAGAAACACTTCTGTAGGGGGTGAAGAGGAGAAGGTGGAGAAGAGAGAGAGGAGAGGGGGAGGAGAGAGAGAGGAGAGGGGGAGGAGAGAGGGGGAGGTGAAAAGGTAGGAGGGAAGAGGCAGTAACAGGGAAGAGGGGGAGATGAGAGTAAGGAGGGAGGGCGAGGAAGAAGAGGAGGAGCACCAGTGGGAGGAGTAGGAAGAGAGGGAGGTTGGGGAAAAGCGAGGGAAAGAAACAGAGGGGAGGGGGAAGGAGACGAGGGCATGGAGGAAATTACAACGTTCCTTTTTCACTGTTTCAAGCTCCCAGATGCCACATTTTCTGTTGTTCCCAGTCCAGTTTAGAATATGACTCCAATAAATACATAGAGTCGACTTCCTCACTGTAGACCAAAATGGACAAACACAGCAATCACAGAATTGGTCAGTAAGAAGAGTAAGAAGTGACAGCCATGAAAACAGACTGACCCACCAACATAGACCCTTGGTCTCCCGAGTGGCGCAGTGGTCTAAGGCACTGCATCGCAGTGCTAGCTGTGCCACTAGAGATCCTGGTTCGAATCCAGGCTCTGCTGTAGCTAGCCGCAACCGGGAGACCAATGGGGCGGCGCACAATTGGCCCAGCGTCGTCCAGGGTAGGGGAGGGAATGGCCGGCAGGGAGGTAGCTCAGTTGGTAGAGCATGGCGTTTGCAACGCCAGGGTAGTGGGTTCGATTCCCACGGGGGGCCAGTATGAAAAATAAAAAAAGAATAATGTATGCACTAACTGTAAGTCGCTCTGGATAAGAGCGTCTGCTAAATGACGTAAATGTAAAATGTGAAGCTCCATATGAGGCACTGTTCATGGTTGCTGAGGGGAAGCCTTAGCTGGAGGAAACTCTGTTTGATAGGCCTATTTGGGGGGTGAAGGACTCAGGTGAAGGCCCATATGACGAATTGTTCTGTTCACTTCGTGAACTGAATGGGAGTGAAGGACCCTTGGTGAAGTTCCATATGACACACTGTTTTGTTTGTTTCATATTAGCAGGATAGTGAAACTGTATGAATGAGCCGGCTATTTCTGATCGTATGTGTGATATGTGGCTCTGTTCACGTCAGGGGAACTGAGCAGGAGTCAACGACCTCGGTGGATCGCCACATGATTATACACAGTATTGATGTCAGACTGAACGACCAAGGACACAGACCTTGTTAAACAGTGTGTGACTTCCTGATGTGATTCTTCTCTGGTGTTTACAGAACACTGGTGTCTGTGGGATCAGGCTATCAGAGCTGGCTTAGAGAAAGCAGTAGAGAATGTATGAGAAAACCTGAATGGCTGCAGTTTAGCCATTAACATTGATGATTATTACGAGTATATGGTGCATGGAATGTTAAGGAATAAACGTATGAATGTGTGTATTCTTATTTTAAATGTATGTAGTTCTGTCCTTCTGATGTACTCGTCTATTAATGTCCTGTATTATGTCATGTTTTATGTTTCATGTGTACCCCAGGAAAAGTAGCTGCTGCTTTAACAGTAGCTAATAGGGATCCTAATAAAATAAAAATATTACTAAATGGCGCCAGTACAGGCAAATATTTGTATGAAAAATGGAACCAAGTGTACAATACCCATCATATGGAAAACAGTCATAAGCTCAGATGAGAAAAGTCTATAGCGAACTTGAATTCTGCATCTCTAAACAGTTGAGAAAACCACTTAAATGACTCAACCATGAAAATGAAATGACAGGAAGTCGATACACAGAAGCAGGGCCTAAAATAACGTTTTGGTCCACCAGCCAGTGGCAGGTAGATTAAAACATCTACCAGCCACTCAGATTGTTTACCAGCCAAAATATATATATTTTCTGCTAAAATTAAACCAACACAACAGACAAAAACGGATGAGCATGCTTTGTAATGTTTCTAAAACAATAAATGTATTACTAGTAAGAATTAATGTGGTATATTGTTTAATAAAAAAAATGTGACCTGTTTTTTAACCAAAATATCATAGATGAGACAAATGTTCACCTGCCCCTTTAAGGGCCAGATGTTACTGTGGTAACGTGACTCCAATCATGTTTGTGCCTGTGAGATTGTATATGACTAGTAGATGCATTGTCTTCCCTAGCAGATGAAACTCAAACATAGAAAAACAACCTAGCTTGTGAACAAAACAATGTAAATAGCCAAGAAACACAAGGACAAAGTCTCACTTCAGTAGATTGTTATGCCTATGTGCTGCACTTCTAAAAATGAATGTTTCACTCAGCTCTTCACGTGCGCACAGCCCCCAGCATTGCAGCGCGAGGTGTAATAGCCTATATAGGATTCGTAGTTCTTTGACTTTGTGCAATAAAATATACCAGCTATGAAACAAAATGGCAGAAATACTTTGAAAACAGCTAATGCAGCATTTATTTTAATATAAATGTGATCATTCTTTACTATTTGTATTCCCAAATGCGAGTGAAATGCTCACCCTGTGGAGCCCAGACCACCCGCCAACGTGGCTGGGGAAATAGACATCTTACCCACCAATGCCAAAATCTACCCGCATTCGGCAGGTGTTAATTTTAGGCCCTGCGTAGAAGTAGTGTTGTGGTGCTGTTGTGGTCCTGACTGTGACCATTTAGGAACTGTAGCTCACCAGCTGGAACCTGGCCAGAGGGATGTAACTGAGGTCCACGGGACTGCGGTCGGCGATGTTCACGAAGCGCGCCTCCAGGACCACGAGTGCACACAGCACATGCACCCACCTGTGTGTGTCACAGGAAACAGATCAGCACACTAAATACAGCAGGGGAAAGTTTCCACTGTGCCTTCACTCCCCTATTCAAGGAACTTACAACATAATTACGTTATTTATAACGAACAATATGCACAAAAACTATATATTTTTTAAGGGTAGGCTATTATTTTGTTTATATACAAAAATGTTTGCATCACATGTAGCCTAGACAAAAATAGTTTGTATGATATATTGTAATACTATATAGGACATCTTCCTCATAATATCAAACATCTTACTGTACACTAGCACAGGCTCCTCACTGTCACAAGCCATTACAGAAACAGATACTTGACTAGACATAGGATAAGGCTAGCTTGGTCTACAGGCATTCCCTGCCTTTTACATTTACTGAACTGTCCTAGATTCAGTGGGGAGAGTAAAGTGTGACCACTGGCTACAGACTGGGGATCCTAATAAAATACCAAATACCAGACTAGAGTGGTTGTAGCGTCGGTGTAACAAAATATATTTAGCCTAGATCTAGAGGCCCCCATTAAATGGGTAGCTCCTCAAATCGCTGTACTTTACTCACTTGTCGTTGTTGGCTCTCTGTAGAGCTCCCCCTCGCAGTGAACACAGGCAGCAGTCCTGAGGGAGAGCAAGACACACAGATCATCCCCAGTAGCATTTTGGATACACTTAATGTTATAGTCCTTTAAGTGGTATTTATATAGTAAATTACATAGTAAAATGGTAATTACATAGTATTTTATTTAATTGGGAATCATTAAAAACATACCCAGTTCTTGCCGCTTGGTGCCAGTGAGTTAATAAATGATGTAGTTCCATCCTTGAGCTGTTTTTGTTTATTAATGTTCTGTATGTCATGTTTCATGTTTTGTGTGGACCCCAGGAAGAGTAGTTGCTGCTTTCACAACAGCTAATGGGGATCCTAATAAAATACCAAATACTAACCGACTTAAATTATTTCAAGTCATTATTTATTTATTTATTACCTGAATGTTCTATTTTTTCATTTGAAACATTTCTCCACATTGTCTGTGTCAAAGCTGGCCAGAGTACTGCGATTTCCATTCCTCTCTGGGCTGCCTGGCAGTGGGTTTTCCAGTATCTTGTAATGCATAACTTTTGTGGACCTAGGACATTAAGCTAACTCTGGTCAATCAGTGACTGGAGGGGTTATGTCCACAAGTAAGAGCTACGTCAATACCTTCTGTCGTTGTGCATGTTTTAAAATGGACTTAGTTGGACTGCCCAGAATCACTGATCTACAAATCACCTTGCATCCCAAATAATTACTGAAGTGATATAGATCAGAGATTCTGCTCCTGGCTTTGCTCAAACACACTGGCTACCACAGAGAGTTAAAAGCAGGAATGTTCATGACTTCTCCCTTAGACAACACCGCCACCTAGCGGTTAAACTTGGTTATAACAAGTTGGGACTTCATCCAAAAGATACATATTCCACGGCTTGACAAGTACGCGTATTCTGAGGCAGAAATTAATTTCACTAATAGTCCATTAATCAAGAATTACGCGTCCAAAATATGATTCATGACTTGGCGTGTAAGACTCAGTACAGGATAGGACTTGCACTATCCTCTGTTGTGGTGCTCAGCAAAGGAATTATGTAACGATTTGGTATTATGTTGTGCAATTAAACTCTGGCTTCTGTTCACATGTCATCCCAGAGGGAAAACGGAGTCAAGTGCCAAATATCATAACCTTATTGAGAAATAACTGGAGAAGGCGCTAGCTACAGTCATTCTAACCCTTTTTATTTTCTGACTATATTGATTCTACATTCAGAAGTGTATTGTTTTTTGAACATGAATCCTCTACTTTCTTCAAGGCTTAATTCTAGGGTTAACATCCAGATATCTCTATGTATGGCTCTACAGTGCCTTCTGAAAGTATTCACACCCCTTGACTTTTTCACATTTTGTTGTGTTACAAAGTGGCATTGAAATGGATTGTCATTTTTTGTCAACAATCTACACAAAATACTCTGTAATGTCAAAGTGGAAGAAAAATTGTAACGTTTGTAAAAAATGTATGAGAAATAAAACACTAATATCTTGATTACGTAAGTATTCAACCACCTGAGTCAATACATGATAGAATCACCTTTGGCAGTGATTACAGCTGTGAGTCTTTCTGGGTAAATCTCGAAGCGCTCTGTCAAATTGGTTGTTGATCATTGCCAGACAACCATTTTCAGGTCTTCAAGCAGATTGAAGTCAAAAGTAACTTGGCCACTCAGGAACATTCACTGTCTTCTTGGTAAGCAACTCCAGTGTAGATTTGGCCGTGTGTTTTAGGTTATTGTCCTGCTGAAAAGGTGAATTAATCTCTTAGTGTTTGGTGGAAAGCAGACTGATCCAGGTTTTCCTCTAGGATTTTGCCTGTGCTTAGCTCCATCCCGTTTCTTTTTTATCCTGAAAAACTCCCCAGTCCTTAACGATTACAAGCATACCCATAACATGATGCAGCCACTAAGTTGTACTCAGTAATGTGTTGTATTGGATTTGCCCCAAATGTAACACTTTGTATTCAGGGCAAAAAGTGAATTGCTTTGCAAATTGTTTTTTTCCATTATTACTTCAGTGCCTTGTTGCAAACTGGATGCATGTTTTGGAATTTAAAAAAATTATCCGGCAACTGAGTTAGGAAGGGCGCCTGTATCTATGTAGAGACTGGGTGTATTAATACACCATCCAAAGTCTAATTAATAACTTCACTATGCTCAAAGGGATATTCAATACCTGCTTTTTATATATGTTTACCCATCTACCAATAGGTGCCCTTCTTTGTGAGGCATTGGAAAACGTCCCTGGTCTTTGTGGTTGAATCTGTGTTGGAAATTCACTGCTCGACTGCGGGACCTTACAGATAATTGTGTGTGTAGAGTACAGAGATGAGGTAGTCATTCAAAAATCATGTTAAACACTATTATTGCACAGAGTGAGTCCATGCAACTTATTGTGACTTAAGCACATTTTTACTCCTGAGCTTATTTAGGCTTGAAAAAAACAAAGGTGTTGAATACTTATTAATGCAAGACATTTCAGCTTTTCATTTTTAATTAATTTGTAAAACTTTCAAAAAACATAATTCCAATTTGACATTAAGGGAGAAATATACATTTATGTGTAGGCCAGTGACAAAAAAAAACTCAATTTAATCCATTTTATATTCAGGCAGTAACAAAATGTGGAAAAATGCAAGGGGTGTGAATACTTTCTGAAGGCACTGTATGCTATCCTTTCTTGTTGTCAGCCTTCTTCCTTCAATAAGCTTAGTTCTAGAATCTCTGGAGGGTTTGAATGCATATGAGTTACAACATGATCCTATCCCACTCCATTGTCAGTATGGTGCTAGTATGTGTGTGAAGTAGGACTAAGATCATGTAGTGTTGATAAGCTTCTGTAGTGATATGGTTTCAGTTGTACTTGATTGCATTACTGACCTCAGTCAAAGCGTTGGCCTCACAGCGGGCACACATCCAATCGTCTGACACTTGGTCAACAGACACTCCATAGCAACCTGAGGGATACGAGGAAAACACGGACATGGAAAACATTAGAGGCCATTTTCTATTGACAGAGGTGACTTAAGGCACTGACGTGAATGAGAAGTTCCACAGGCACTTAGCATTTATTTGTCATACAAATCAATTGATTAAAGTGCACATCATTGCAGTAAATCATTGTTAATGAATGAGAATGGATATTTTGGAACGCTGGTGATTGATTGTCAATGCTGAACTCTGCAATGAACTGGTATTCCTTGAGAGCATATCATTGATTACATTAAACATATGGAACACATTAAACACATGCACAGTCCTCTAAACCATGGGTGTCAAACTCATTTTGCTCCGCGGGCCACAATCAGTCTTCACCGCACTTAAAATTGATTATATTTCCTTGCCGTTATAATTAGCAAAGAATAGTCCTCCATCAATTGCTTTGGAATTTCTGATGCTCCCAGACTGTCTAGCTTTAATGACTGTTAGCAAGCTGGACAGAGTCAAGAGAATAAATGTAATAATAATTATAATATAATTATAATAATATCATTTGGGGGGCTGCTTATATTTGTCCTGTTACGCAGGTCCATTATTTCTACACTAGTTTCAATTTGGTGTTAGTCATTTCAATGTTGATTGAGATTTTTTTTTCTTCTAAAATATACAAATAAAATGTTTTACTTAAACCACAGGCCATGTTTGACACACCTGCTCTAAACATTGGTGTTAAACAGACTGCTGATGTGAATTAACTGGATTTCAGCAACAGCATATTATTGATTATCAATGGAAACGTGCTGTCTAACAACTGGTGTGAATGAACTAATATTAATTGAAATCTAGAGTACTACATTCAATTACAAATGAAACACATGAACTATCGAACAGGCTTCAAACATGGTGATTGTGAATGTAACTGTAGTTCCTCACTGGCGTGGACGCGGACGCAGCACTGGGAGCAGCTGACCAGCAGGCTGGTGCCGTCCTCCTCCAGGTGAGGGGTGGAGAGTTGGCCCTCGCCGCTATCGCTGCTGCTGTTGTTCGTCTTGTCATTGGTGGTGCTGAAACACATCTCCGGGATCAGGGGCTTGGACCTCTGTCTGCCCCCGCGCCGGCCTTTTAGAGTGGAGCTGGGGTTGCCGCTAGACTGGAGAGACTGGAGAGGAGAGAGGAGGGACACGTATTAGCAAAGGTCAAATTGTCATTTCTATGACTACTATTGTGCACAGCTGGCTTGGTGGCTGAATTGCTTTTCTGTTGCCTAAATGTCTTTAGAAGGTACATAAAAACAAATAGATATTTCAAAGTAAAAAACTGTTTTCCACCTCAATTTTTTGTTTTGTTTTTCCATCCTACAAATCAATACAACTTTTATAGCCCTCAAAGACCTGGATAAAGAGCCCATTAACAGCTGGATAGAGTGCCCATTAACAGCTGGATTAAGGGCCCATTAATAGCTTGATTAAGGGCCCATTAACAGCTGGATTAAGGGTCCATTAATAGCTGGATTAATGGTCCATTAATAGCTGGATTAATGGTCCATTAATAGCTGGATTAATGGCCCATGAACAACAGCTACTGTATAAGGCAAAGACCAAGGACCTCTCCACTCTACCTGGTCGTATGTGTGGAAGAGCAGGCAGATGGAGCAGTAGGGGACCTGCAGGCCCATGCGCTGGTTGTACGATCTCTCCGCCTGGGGGTTGTCGGGTCGGCTCTGCCACAGCTGGGCCAGGGGCTTGGCCCACTCCTCCCTCTCCTCTGGTTCATCCTCCATATCCACATACAGCTCATCTACAAGATAGAGGGGGGAGAGAGAGTAACGAAGGAGGTTAGGAGAGAGGAGAAAGAGATAGATACTGTTGGGATACTGTTATAACCCACTACAACCAGGTACATACCATTATCACCATGGTTTTCACTGGAGCTGAGGAGTGGGTGCTGTTTGGGCAGCTTGCGGAGGAGAGGATGTGGTTTGCTCTTCACGCTCTTGCAGTCCGTCTGCTTACTTGGACTTGAGTTTGTCTGCTTATTTGGACTTAAGTTAGTCAGTTTACTTGGATGTAAAATCATCGGCTTACTTAAACTTAAGTTTGTCTGCTTGATTAAAGTGAACTCCGCCTGTACGGGGGAAAGACATTGCTGGGGAAAGAGACAGGAAGAGGATGAGTGACCATCAGCTGGCTCGTGTTGTTTCCACATCTAATGCCGTTTTAGTATGGCAAGTGTGAAAACATCAATTTCACATTTTGCTCTAACATATTCACCTCTAATATCAGTCTAAACTATTATCACAAACTACACTACAAAACCATAACCAAACATGAATAACTTCTAAAGACAGCATCATGAAAGAGGGTAAACAAACCTTCCGCCTGTCCCTCCTGACCTCTGCCTCAGCCCCCTTGGTTGTCGTGGTGTGTGCTTGGGTCTGGATAGGCTCCAGGCTACTAGGGGCCTTGGCTTCGGACCTCCCCTCCCAAGCCTGGGCCTCGCCTGGCTGCTGCTGCCACTTATCGAGGCCTTGGATCTGGGCCTTGGTTTCAACCTGTTCTCCCTTACTGGGACTCTGTGCTTTGGCCTGGATCTGCTCATCTTTGGTGGATGGGACCTGGGACTCCTGCTGCTCGGCTTTGACTTGGAGCTGGGGATGGGCCTTGAGTTGAAGGTGGTTTTGGAGGTGCCGTGGCAGGTGCTCCCTGGCGTAACTGTGCACGTGGAGCTGGGTGTGGTGAATGGGCTGCTGGTTCTCGCGGGCGTAGCTGTGGACCTGCAGGGCCTCCTTGGGGCTCTGGGTCTTGTGGAAGAGCAGGCTGGCCACCCCCAGCTTTCGGACAGGCTGAGCGGAAGGACCGGTCCTGGCCGGGGGAGCCCCTACTGGGAGGTGGCTGTTTCTGTGCGACTGGGGTTGAGCAAAAACGGTCGCTGCGTGATTGCTGGTGGAGGAGATTGTGACTTTTTGTGGAGCAGGGCTTGTGCTGCTGTTGCCCTTCGTAGGGTCTGTCTTTACATTAGGCAGTTCCCTCAAGGTGACCTTCGCTGGTGTGTCTGAAATACAAACATTTGTATCAGGAGAAGCAATGGGGATAGCATTTCCAAATACCCACTGAGTCTCATTGTGGATTAGTGATGCAGATGTATTATTCTGACGACTCACACTAAATTATTCCGCTGCGCTGTCGTTCGCTACATGCTTTAGTATGATACTGCAATCAGTGAAGTAATTTGTGGTGAGGAGGGGTGTTGTACAAAAAGACATCAGCGATTGGATAGTCTAACCAATCAGAGTATCAAAACCAATGATATATTTTCAAAATGCCGCTTTACCCACGTGTGTTCTGGCTCTGGCCAACCAATCGGTTTATGGACTAATCAGACGGCCCCGAATGTGTTCGCAGATCCAAACTCATTGTGGAGAAGAAACTAACCAGTGGAGGCTGGTGGGAGGAGCTATAGGACTATGGTCTCATTGTAATTGCTGGAATGGAATAAATGGAACAGTATCAAACATATAGAAACCACATGTTGGACTCCGTTCTATTTATACCATTCCAGCCATTACAATGAGCCTGTCCTCCTATAGCTCCTCCCACCAGCCTCCACTGAAACTAACATCTGGGGGCATGGCATAGCGTTTGCTTGGAGCAAGGAGTCTGGGTCTGGGCAGCCAGGCAGAAGATCTATACCCATTTACTACAATAGAATTGTGTAGTTTTTACTGCATTGTTAGGAGCTAGTAACATAAGCATTTTGCTGCAACACCTGCTTAACTGTGAACGCAACCAATAAACTTTGATTTGACAAGTGGCCTGTATTCAAACCACTTGACATTTGTTGGCTGTGGTTGGATTTGAACCCACATCTCCAAAGAGACTGGAGCTGAAAGCTGGAATCCACCATGCCAGTTTGCGATATTACGACAACAAAGAAATTACTTCAAATTGGTAGAGCATGGCGCTTGTAACGCCAGGGTAGTGGGTTCGATCCCCGGGACCACCCATTCGTAAAAATGTATGCACACATGACTGTAAGTCGCTTTGGATAAAAGCGTCTGCTAAATGGCATATTATTTATATTATAAAGAACACCGTTTTTTCCCTTTGGACAACATTGCACGCGCAATAGAACAGCAGAGTATGTATTGCAAAAATTTTTTTACCATGATGCTGGACGCTCCTCTCCTTCGTTTCATAAACAAAACAAAAACAATGACAAATGTGCTGGGGCACAAACAGTGGCTCGGTTTCCCCTAATGCGGATTCCAGCATTAAATCCAGTCACAAGTGTCAGTCTAACATTATTTTGTGTTACCCCCTAATTTTACAAATGTATCATCCCATGCATCCTCTGTGTTGATTTTGCGTGTAATTGTATAGGTTTTAAATAGTGAAAATAAGGTAGGAAGACACAGCCTAACTGTCAGTGAGGTTACCTGTATCTGTGCAGTCCTCTCCTCCCGTGCCCTGAGTGGTGAGGCCTAGTCTGGCCTCCTCTTCATCTTTAGGGACCACCTTGTCAGGTACATCCAGACACACCCGGTGCCTCTTGGTCCCTATCCTCGGTGTTGGGCTGGTGGGCCATAAAACATTAAAGTTGGAATCATTTTTCATGTCAAGCATTTAAAAAATGGGAATTTCCATCCATATATACTGTTCAATCTGCTCTATAGCACGCTCTACCAATATTCAAATTAACATCTCTTCTGACCTCTTTCTTTCCCCCTTGGTGTTGAGCTCCTCTCCATAGGGCTCCTGGGAGATGCAGTCCATCCCCAGCTCCTCCCCCAGGAACTCCTTGGCCTCTGGGGTGGGCCGTGAGTGGTCGATGGGGCCTGTGTCCCGCCCCGCCAGCCACTGCTCGTAGCGGTCCGGCTGGTACTTCTTCACGAACAGATCCATGGAGATCTTCACCATGTCCTTCCTGCATGTACACTGGAGGCAAGAGGTAGGGAGTATAAGTTCTAGGGATGCACTAATGCCCCCAGAGGTAAATAAACTAAGGTCAGTCTAATAGAGAGCTATACGAGACAGCATTTATAAAAAAGTAGTCTTTTCCCAGTTTCCCTCTTTCTGCCGACCCTCATAAAAAAATCGGTCAATAAAAGGTTACATTTTTCCCCAAACAGTAAAATGATGTTACCAACATAAAATATTACGCATACATACATACATCCAAGGAACAGACATTTTTTAAATAGATATCTTAAATGGAAACATGCAACAGTAGCAAGCCCATCATTTTACAGTCAAAGGGCTATAGCCTTTTATTGAACATGCAACTGCTGTAATGAAGCAGCTAATAAAACGTAATTTTCAAACATTTGCCAAAATGCAATTCACAGGAAAACATTGTTCTAAACACCTAATGCAATCGGTTCCATTTGTGGCAGAGATGAAAATCTCTGTTAGAAACTTAGAAAGCTGGGGAATCTAATAGCAACAACTAGGATGGGTTGCCAATATGACTAGGATTGTGCCTTTGGCTTCTGGACAACGAAAGAAAGTTGATATGAAAACCGATAGAACAGGAGAGAAACGCTTGTTATTGGCATGAGGAAGTCTTTATTTGGCTAGTCTACTTTGAAGCAAGGTAAGACATGCCTCATTATTTGAAGTAAAGTAAAACGTTCAGGTTTCAAACAATTATACTGCCTCAAGCTCACATTGCAAAGTAGTGTGTGACGCGCTGATACCCTGCCTACCGTTGACTATAGCCTATGCACTTAAATGGCAATTCAGAGGTGCGCTTTGATTACGAATTAAGATTCAGAAGAAAAAAAAAAATAGTAGCTATTTTTAATCATGGCCATCAAAACAGTTTTAAACACGTGATTGCATTAAAAATTGTTCTTGGTTGCGCAATGACTGGGCTTATAAAAGCAAGTTTCACTCCAGTACCAGCTTTTTGAGGAGCTGCTCGCGCTGTCTGACAGGTGATAGGATATTCCTCCTGATAAGATACATGACGACTAATGAAAAATACACACGCGGCAATTTAATTCCACTAAATTATGCAAATGAACCTATAGACCGATAAGCATGACCGGTCAAATGTATTTTCGGCAGCTAACTGATTCACATCCCCAATGTTCTTGGTTTAAACGAGGAGCACTTAAAGAAAATGAAACTCTTCCTTACCAGCATGGCTTGCTTTCCATACTCAATCCATCTTTCTGTGGCAAAGTTGGTGGACTCAGCACAGTTGAAGCCATGGTTGAACCCGGCGTGGTAGCTATAGGGAAATGTCACCATGAACTCACCAGGCTCCTGAGTGATCTGGAACACAGACAGGAAAAAACAATATACTGTACACTGTATAAGGCTTTATATACAGTGGGGAAAAAAAGTATTTAGTCAGCCACCAATTCTGCAAGTTCTCCCACTTAAAAATATGAGAGGCCTGTAAGATTCATCATAGGTACACGTCAACTATGACAGACAAAATGAGAAAAAAAAATCCAGAAAATCACATTGTAGGATTTTTAATGAATTTATTTGCAAATTATGGTGGAAAATAAGTATTTGGTCAATAACAAAAGTTTCTCAATACTTTGTTATATACCCTTTGTTGGCAATGACACAGGTCAAACGTTTTCTGTAAGTCTTCACAAGGTTTTCACACACTGTTGCTGGTATTTTGGCCCATTCCTCCATGCAGATCTCCTCTAGAGCAGTGATGTTTTGGGGCTGTCGCTGGGCAACAGACTTTCAACTCCCTCCAAAGATTTTCTATGGGGTTGAGATCTGGAGACTGGCTAGGCCACTCCAGGACCTTGAAATGCTTCTTATGAAGCCACTCCTTCGTTGCCCGGGCGGTGTGTTTGGGATCATTGTCATGCTGAAAGACCCAGCCACGTTTCATCTTCAATGCCCTTGCTGATGGAAGGAGGTTTTCACTCAAAATCTCACGATACATGTCCCCATTCATTCTTTCCTTTACACGGATCAGTTGTCCTGGTCCCTTTGCAGAAAAACAGCCCCAAAGCATGATGTTTCCACCCCCATGCTTCACAGTAGGTATGGTGTTCTTTGGATGCAACTCAGCATTCTTTGTCCTCCAAACACGACGAGTTGAGTTTTTACCAAAAAGTTCATCTGACCATATGACATTCTCCCAGTCCTCTTCTGGATCATCCAAATGCACTCTAGCAAACTTCAGACGGGCCTGGACATGTACTGGCTTAAGCAGGGGGACATGTCTGGCACTGCAGGATTTGAGTCCCTGGCGGCGTAGTGTGTTACTGATGGAAGGCTTTGTTACTTTGGTCCCAGCTCTCTGCAGGTCATTCACTAGGTCCCCCCGTGTGGTTCTGGGATTTTTGCTCACTGTTCTTGTGATCATTTTGACCCCACGGGGTGAGATCTTGCGTGGAGCCCCAGATCGAGGGAGATTATCAGTGGTCTTGTATGTCTTCCATTTCCTAATAATCCCACAGTTGATTTCTTCAAACCAAGCTGCTTACCTATTGCAGATTCAGTCTTCCCAGCCTGGTGCAGGTCTACAATTTTGTTTCTGGTGTCCTTTGACAGCTCTTTGGTCTTGGCCATAGTGGAGTTTGGAGTGTGACTGTTTGAGGTTGTGGACAGGTGTCTTTTATACTGATAACAAGTTCAAACAGGTGCCATTAATACAGGTAACGAGTGGAGGACAGAGGAGCCTCTTAAAGAAGAAGTTACAGGTCTGTGAGAGCCAGAAATCTTGCTTGTTTGTAGGTGACCAAATACTTATTTTCCACCATAACTTGCAAATAAATTCATTAAAAATCCTACAATGTGATTTTGTGGAAAAAAAATCTCAATTTGTCTGTCATAGTTGACGTGTACGATGAAAATTACAGGCCTCTCATCTTTTTAAGTGGGAGAACTTGCACAATTGGTGGCTGACTAAATACTTTTTTTCCCCACTGTAAGTGATCAGCATAAGTTGATAAAATCACACATGGTCTTAAGGTAGTATACAATAAATGCAGTTAAAAAAGTTGTAAATCATCACTATGCTGAGGGCTTACCTTTTCAAATGGAATGCCATATTTCCTTAATATGGAGGGCGAGATGAGGGTCATCTTGTGCCTCAAGAAGGCTTCGCAATTTTGGTGGCTACCAGGGAAAAACCCTGAAAAGAAACGTCAGAAAACAGTGTGTTGGATTAAAGCTAGTTAAAAAGCAGTTGTTGTTTTCTAATATGGCAAAACATGTCACACACATTATCATCCATCTCACCTTGAGCCAAGCGCTCCATTCTTTTTCCCTGTTCTGGAGGAACACAGTACCTGTGAGGATATCAGAACGGCAATCATCAGTTATCTTCTGTTATAACACTGACGTTAAAATTGTTGCCATTTCTTTCACTTGGTGAGTGTCGTTTTCGAATGTGACAACGAGTCCTCAAACTACTCTTACATAACCATCATCAGTATGTTGATGCTTAATAACTTGCCTCTTATACACACAGCCACCAGTACACCTATTACCAGTATGTGACTAATAGTGTTGTTACTTACCAGGACTTTGGCGCTCCAAAGTGTAGGTAGTTGATGCTGTAGAGGTCCATGTCCTCGGTGTGCCAGGCGAAAGTGGTCTTCCACATGCCAAAGTACAGGTAGGGTGTGTTCACCCCCTCGATGGTGATGCCATTCTCATGCTCCACCGTGTCCAGGATGGTGTTCAGTTTGCCGATGTTCCAATCCGTCACATCCTGGAGAGAAAGATATATAGTGTAACTATCGTCGCTGGAGATGGTTATCTTCATCATCAGCAGCGCTGCAGTGAAACAAAACCACTGCAGCCTTCTAGATTGGTTGTGAATTAAAATTGTGGGTGCAACACATGATTCTGAGAGAAACACTTACAAGTAATCTACAAAACCGTCCGTCTACACAACAACAAAATACATTACATTTACGTAATTTAGCAGACGCTCTTATCCAGAGCGACATACAAATTGGTGCATTCACCTTATGATAGCCAGTGGGACAACCACCACTCTCATCAGCCAACATCCTTATAACCAGGAACATTAAAAACCATGTCAACATTTAAAACACCATATAATAGTAAAACACACCCCTGGGGGGATTGGTAATGACTCACAGGGTCATAGAGTGTTCCGTTCACATCTGCACCATAGATGGGCGAGTTAAAGGTCACGTTCTTCCAGTACTTCCTCTCCAGCTCCTCAAAGTCGGCGTAGTGAGGACTGCAGAACCTATGATGGGGGGGAAAGAAACAAAGTTTTTAAATGAGTGCCTGTGAGCCAGAGCCTGTCAAAATCCCAAGAGATCTTGAGAAACACATGAATTACTAACATAAAGCAAATCATACAAACCCCCTGTTTAAAATCATGTTATTAACTTTGTTCTCTGTATAATTTCCTTAGTCAAATAGCATGTCCACAGAGTGACTTTTCCCAATCACAGACCAATTCACAATACAGTATAGCTCATTCATAGACTGTGTAATATATTATGCAACTTTGTTACAGCTGTTACAGGTTTGGTGCAGTCAGACTCACTTGTCGCTGTTGGCCGTCTTGCGGAACTCTCGGACGGTCATGGGCTTCTTCTGGATGTTGTACTGGGTGAACAGGCCTGACTGGCCCGTAACTACCTGCTGGATGGGAGCCGGGATCACCAGATCATCTATATCATCATAGGACTTCCTGGGCTTCCAATCTTTTGGTGGCACGATCTGTAAAAACAGTCAGTTTTAGTATCACAAAGTTACAGTAAAGTATTTCACTCGCAAAAACTTGGGTCAGTTGTATAAACACATGTATTCATCATGTGTTTATTTCTGTGCATAGCTGCTTTCCCTAACTGGAGGCCTGGTAACGCAAATCAGAAAATAATCTTCACAAGGCAGAAGGGGTTGTGTCATGCTCACTTTAGCCAAGCCGGCTTTGTGTGCTCCCTGGGACTCCACGTAAGCGATGTAGCGGCTGAAGTTCTGGAACTCCTCAGCAGTGGGGTGAAAGGTCATGATCCCCTTAGAGCCAGGAGTCTGGGGCCCCGAATCGGACGCCATTCTAAATAGAAGGCCCTTCGGATCAGAATTAAACAGGTTTCAACATCACAAGAATTGTGACATTTTAACAACAGACAGTGATGATGCGTTAGGAAGCTAATACAAAGGACATCTATGCAAGGGGGGGGGGCAGAATGTTGATTCATGACTGGACAGTGTGACAGGTTTGTTTGGACACACCCAGTGAGACCTCACTGTTAGGCTACAGCGTGTTTACAAATTGTTGGTCGATTGTAAATAAGATAACAGAGTAGCTTTGTAAACAAGAGGATGAAACAGTTTGGTCGAAGTTGATTTTCTCCTTTGAACGTGCGACACACCTTCGACCAAAAGAAAAGCAGCAACCTGATTGGTCAAGAGCAGCGTCTATTTAAAGTTTGTTCGGCCTACCCTGAAGTGTAGCTAGTTAGCTAACTATCTTAGATAAGTAGCTAGTAGCTATCAACTTGTAGTTAGCAAATGTTTTAGCCGAATGTTATGCGTGCCATAACATAAACAAGCTAAATAATAACACGTCCATAAGAAATGAGAATGTATGCTAACTAAATACCTAGCTAGTTATTGTTAACTGAATGTCTGCATGATTCATGGATACCTAGCTAGCTAGTTACATGACAGCTAGTTAATAATATTTAGCAAATATCTAGCTAGCAAGCCATCTTATTGCTAACGTCTGCTAGCTAGCCATTGCCATTGTCAACGACGTATTCATGATAAACAATACAAATATGGCGTCAAATTACACCTTTAAAACAAGATAACTTACCAACACTATTAAATAGCTTCGGACGATAAATCTTGCGCAGTTGGTGACTTAATATCGATAGCTCTTAATTCCGATTTTACCCCTAAGAGGACTTGTCCTCCATTACTACCAGTACGCAAGCGCACGCTGGCATGTTTACCACCATACGCGTAGGATCAGACGTAGCCAATCAACGAATGATTTTGACGACGTGCACTATCTTCTTCTTCTTTGGTATCATGGCGTTCGCACAGTTGTTTGTGCATGCCGTCACCTACTGTGCGGGACAGTGTAGTCGATAAAGTTACATTTTGTGATATGAAAATAGAAAGGGGGAAAGTGAAAATATATTTTATATTTCAGATTCTTCAAAGTAGTCAACCTTTGCCTTGATGACAGCTTTGCACACTCTTGGCATTCTCTCAACCAGCTTCATGAGGTAGTCACCTGGAATGCATTTCAATTAACAGGCGCGCCTGTTTAAAAGTTAATTTGTGGAATTTCTTTCCTTTTTAATGCGTTTGAACCAATCAGTTGTGTTGAGACAAGGTAGGGGTGGTATACAGAAGATAGCCCTATTTGGGCGTGCCTGTTTAAAAGTTAATTTGTGGAATTTCTTTCCTTTTTAATGCGTTTGAACCAATCCGTTGTGTTGTGACAAGGTAGGGGTGGTATACAGAAGATAGCCCTATTTGGTAAAAGACCAAGTCCATATTATGGCAAGAACAGCCCAAATAAGCAAAGAGAAACGACAGTCCATCATTACTTTAAGACATGAAGGTCAGTCAATCTGGAAAATGTCAAGAACACTGAAGTGTTGTCGCAAAAACCATCAAGCGCTATGATGAAACTGGCTCTCATGAGGACCGCTACAGGATAAGTTAATTAGAGTTACCAGCCTCAGAAAGTGCAGCCCAAATAAATGCTTCACAGAGTTCAAGTAACAGACATATCTCAACATCAACTGTTCAGAGGAGACTGCGTGAATCAGGCCTTCATGGTCGAATTGCCGCAAAAAAAACACTACTAAAGGACACCAATAAGAAGAAGAGAAACACGAGCAATGGACATTAGACCGGTCGAAATCTGTCCTTTGGTTTGATGAGTCCAAATTTGAGATTTTTGGTTCCTACCGCCGTGTCTGTGAGACGCAGAGTAGGTGAACGGATTATCTCTGCATGTGTGGTTCCCACCGTGAAGCATGGAGGAGGAGGTGTGATGGTGTGGGGGTGCTTTGCTGGTGACACTGTCTGTGATTTATTTAGAATTCAAGGCACACTTAACCAGCATAGCTACCACAGCATTCTGCAGCGATACACCATCCCATCTGGTTTGGGCTTAGTGGGACTATCATTTGTTGTTCAACAGGACAATGACCAAACACACCTCCCGGCTGTGTAAGGGCTATTTTACCAAGAAGGAGAGTGATGGAGTGCTGCATCAGATGACCTGGCCTCCACAGTCACCCGACCTCAACCCAATTGAGATGGTTTGGGATGAGTTGGACCACAGAGTGAAGGAAAAGCAGCCAACAAGTGCTCTGCATATGTTGGAACTCCTTCAAGGCTGTTGGAAAAGCATTCCAGGTGAAGCTGGTTGAGAGAATGTGCAAAGCTGTCATCAAGGCAAAGGGTGGCTACTTTGAAGAATCTAAAAAATAACATATATTTTGATTTGTTTAACCCTTTTTGGGTTACTACATGATTCCATATGTGTTACTTCATAGTTTTGATGTCTTCACTATTATTTTACATCATTTTAGCAGACACTCTAATCCAGAGCAATTTACAGTTAGTGAGGGCATACATTTTTTAATTTATTTTTTCATACTGGCCCCCCGTGGGAATCGAACCCACAACCCTGGCGTTGCAAACGCCATGCTCTACCAACTGAGCTACATCCCTGCCGGCCATTCCCTACCCTGGATGACGCTTGGCCAATTGTGCGCCGCCCCATGGGTCTCCCAGTCGTAGCCGGCTACGACAGAGCCTGGATTCGAACCAGGATCTCTAGTGGCACAGCTAGCACTGCGATGCAGTGCCTTAGACCACTGCGCCACTTGGGAGTGGTCATTATTCTACAATGTAGAAAATAGTAGAAATAAAGAAAAACCCTTGAATGAGTAGGTGTGTCCAAACTTTTGACTGGTACTATATATATATATATATATATATATATATAATTCTAATTAAAGAGTAGATACAAGGTCAATCACCAATCAGGATATTACTTTATTCAAAACGTATTAATAAGGGAGCAGGTCACACCACACATACAAATTAATAGAGTGAGTGCTCTGCAATAATGAGGCTGGTCGACCCCACACTCTCGAGTGTTGGGCCGAGAGCTCTGACATACAGAGATAAACAGAGGTCTTATATAGTAGACCTATAAATGCTTAGTCATGGCTGGTTCCACCACAACTGTCTCAATGTGTCGAACCAACAGGTATCTACTGGATGAGGTGGCCAAATATTCTGAGTCCTCTGTGTTCTCATGCGAGTACTAAGAACTGTTTGTTCTTAGCATAGAGGATAAGGAGAGACTTCGTTTGGAACAGAGATACCTTGTATCCGAACATGCAAGTTTCAGAGCACAGAGGGTGGAGGCAAGAACACGAGATGTGCACAGCCGTGGCGGATCAGGTACAGAGTTATGTCAAAACAGCAACTTACACAACCAGAGCAACAAGACTGTGCACACCCATCATTTATATTAACCTTAAAGTAATGCTAATACAAATTTTTTCTCTCACAACATACAAACTGAGTATGCAAGACATTAGGAACACCTGCTCTTTCCATTACATAGACTGACCAGGTGAATCCAGGTGAAAGATATGATCCCTTTTTGACATCACTTCAATCCGTGTAGATGAAGGGGAGGAGACAGGTTAAAGAAGGATTTTTAAGCCTTGAGACAATTGAGACATGGATTGTGTATGTGGGCCATTCGTAGATTTAAGTGCCTTTGAACGTGTAACGATCCCGGCAGTCTGAGTCGGGTCCTGTCTGGTGACTAGTTTTTCTGTTCGTGATCTCCAGTTTCCCGAGGGTTCGGGAACGCTCCGGGGAGCTCTCTTGATTTCCGCACCTGCATCCCATCAGCAATCTGCACACCTGGTCCTGATCATCACCCTTCTTAGGCTCTGGCCTAACATCCATTCCCTGCCGGATCGTTAGCCATGAACAGTAGGTTTACCAGAGTATCAGTCTTAGAGCCTAGCGTTAGTTTTGTTGTTTTTGCACCTTGTTGGTTTGTTGCTTACTTACCCCCGTTTTGTTCCATCTGCAGTCACCCGTCCGGAACCTTCATCCAACCTCTGCCTGGTGGTCGGCGGCTGCCGACCCAGGATGGGATCAACCACTGCACCCCCAACAACTAATCAACGCCGCCCGCTCTGTTCCCTGGATTATTCAGCATCACTCTTGAATTTGTAATAAACACTCACCTTCGTTTCAACTTACCTTGTCCTGGTCTGCTTCTGGGTTCTGGCTTAGCAACTTCGTGACAGAACGATCCGGCCAGTAATGAACCCAGCGGACCTGGACTCTGTTCGCCATGCCATTACCCAGCAGGAGAAGATGTTGGGCCATCATAGCACGGTACTACAGGAGATCGCGTTGTCAGTTCGGAACCTTTCTACCGGTCTGACGGAGGTCCAGAACCAACGCAAGTGTCCGGTGGAGGATCCACTACCGGTTTCACCCATCTCGCCTGCCGCTTCTGAAGCTGTGTCCTTCCGTGAGCCCAAGGTTCCGACGCCGGATAAATATGAGGGGGAGCTGGGAAGATGCCGTTCCTTCCTTATGCAGTGTGGATTAGTGTTCGATCTACAGCCCTACTCTTATGCCACAGACAAGGCTAGGATAGCCTTTGTGATTGAGTTGCTGCGTGGTCGAGCGCTGGAGTGGGCTTCAGCCGTTTGGGAACGACAGGATCCCTGCATGGCTTCATACCAGGGGTTCACGGCCGAGATGAGGAAGCTCTTCGACCATTCCGTCCGAGGGAGGGACGCAGCTAGGCGCCTGTTTTCGCTTCGCCAAGGAACTCGCAGCGTGGCCGACTTCGTGATCGAGTTCAAGACGTTGGCTGTGGAGAGTGGGTGGAATGAGGAGGCTCTGCAAGCGGCCTTTTACCAGGGTCTGTCGGAGCAGCTCAAGGATGAGTTGATCTCCTATCCGGAGCCTAGTGACCTGGACAGCTTGGTAGCCTTGTCTATTCGGGTGGATAATCGAGTCCGAGAGCGAAGGAGGGAGAAGCAATGGGTTCCGTCCAACCGATCAGCTTCTCAGGTTCCAGTCGGGTCGTCAAACTGCGCGGCTCGCTAAAGTTGGGAGGACTTTTAGCGAGCCAGTTTCGACCTCTCAATACCTCTGTCAGACCCCGTTTCCGGCTACCCTTATGAACAGGAATCAGAGCTTAGCGATTAACGCTTTATCGATTCAGGTGCCGATGGAAGCTTTCTAGATGCCGAGTTGGTGGAACAGCTGGGGCTTTCCAAGGAGCAATTGCCGGAAGCCATTGAAGCTACCACTCTGAACGGCAGTAGTCTGGCACGTATCACGATGAGGACTGAACCGGTTAAGATGCGGTTGTCGGGGAATCATTCTGAGATGATTTCATTCTTCATTCTGCCGTCTTCCCATGTTCCTCTGGTCCTTGGATACCCCTGGCTGAAGGAACACAATCCCACGTTCGATTGGGTGACGGGCAAGGTAACGAGTTGGAGCCTTGATTGTCATGCTAACTGTCTCAAGACTGCCTGCCCCCATTCGGTTCCCAGTCAGGTGATTGAGGCTAAACCCCCCAGATTTGTCCCTGGTTCCCGAGACATATCACGATTTGGGGGAAGTGTTCAGTAAGCAGAAGGCTCTGTCACTCCCTCCCCACCGACCATATGATTGTGCCATCAACCTGTTCCCTGGAGCTGTCTACCCCAAGGGAAGGTTATACAGTATCTCCCGACCTGAACGTGAGGCTTTGGAGACCTACCTCAAGGAGTCCCTAGCTGCTGGTCTCGTTCGTCCCTCGTCATCACCCCTGGGGGCAGGATTCTTCTTTGTGGGTAAGAAGGATGGCTCTCTTCGACCGTGTATTGATTATCGGGGGGTTGAATGACATCACGGTCAAGAACAAGTATCCCCTGCCCTTGATGAGTTCTGCCTTCGACTCCTTACAGGGTGCTACGGTGTTCACCAAGCTAGACCTACGCAATGCGTATCACATGGTCCGATCAGAGAGGGGGACGAGTGGTTGACGGGTTTCAATACACCGATGGGTCACTTCGAGTATCAGGTGATGCCGTTTGGACTGACCAATGCTCCAGCGGTATTCCAGAGTATGGTGAACGACGTCCTGAGAGATATGATCGGTCTCTTTGTGTTTGTTTACCTGGATGACATTCTGATCTTCTCGAAGGAACCTTCCGACCACGTCCAGCATGTCCGGCAGGTTCTGCAGCGATTGTTGGAGAATCGCCTGTTCGTGAAGGCCGAGAAGTGCGAGTTTCACGCCCACACGACATCCTTTCTCGGGTACATCATCTCCAGGGGAGAGATTAGGATGGACCAGGAGAAGGTTAGAGCGGTTCTGGAATGGGCCCAGCCCGGTACGAGATTGCAGCTCCAGAGATTTTTGGGGTTTGCGAATTTCTACCGCAGATTCATCCGGGATTACAGCCGTGTGGCCGCTCCGTTAACTGCCTTGACTTCCAGTATCAGGACCTTCAAGTGGAATCCGGAGGCGGATCGAGCGTTTCTGGATTTGAAGAGGCGATTCACCAACGCACCGATTCTCTCTCAACCGGACACGGCCCGTCAGTTCGTCGTTGAAGTGGACGCGTCTGATGTGGGAGTTGGCGCCATCCTGTCGCAGCGATGCTCCACGGACAGTAAACTCCATCCCTGCGCCTACTACTCTCGTCGCCTTTCGCCTGCGGAGAGGAATTACGATGTGGGTAACCGGGAGCTTCTCGCGGTGAAACTTGCCTTGGAGGAGTGGCGCCACTGGTTGGAGGGGCGGAGCAACCGTTTATTGTCTGGACTGACCACAAGAATCTTGCTTACGTGCAATCGGCTAAACGTCTCAACTCCCGTCAGGCCAGGTGGGCGTTGTTTTTCGGACGATTCAAGTTTTCCCCTGACGTTCCGACCTGGATCTAAGAACGGCAAGGCGGACGCCTTGTCCCGGATGTTCTCCAAGACGGAGGAGAGTGGGTCCAAGACCGAGACAATTCTCCCCCGGAACTGCGTCGTGGGAGCAGTTATGTGGAAGATTGAGGAGGAGGTGCTGGCGGCCCTTCGGACTCAGCCCGGTCCCGGTAACGGTCCACCCGGTCGGGTTGTTTGTGCCTGAGTCGGTTCGTCCTGCTGTCCTCAAATGGTCCCACGCCAGCAAGATGGCTTGTCACCCTGGCGTGGCTCGGACAATGGCGTTTCTTCGCAGACGTTTTTGGTGGCCTGCCATGGCCGAGGATACTCGGGGTTTTGTTGCTGCCTGTCCAGTGTGTGCGCAGAATAAGAGTACCAATCGGCCCAGCTCTGGACTACTTCACCCCCCTTCCTATTCCCCGGCGACCATGGTCGCATCTGGCCCTGGACTTCGTCACTGGGTTGCCCGCTTCTGAGGGGAACACGGTCGTTCTGACTATCGTGGACAGATTCAGCAAGTTCGCCCACTTTGTGCCAATTGCCAAGCTTCCCTCTGCCTCGGAGACGTCCGAGATCCTGGTTAGGGAGGTTTTCAGGGTCCACGGTTTGCCCAGTGATATCGTTTCCGACCGGGGCCCTCAGTTTACCTCTGCTGTCTGGAAGTCCTTCTGTTTGGCCATTGGAGCTACAGTCAGTCTCACATCTGGTTTTCACCCCCAATCCAATGGTCAGGCGGAGAGAGCCAACCAGAAGATGGAATCCACGCTACGCTGCCTGGTCTCTTCCAACCCCACCTCCTGGGTCTCTCAGTTGCCTTGGGTTGAGTATGCCCACAATACTCTCCCTACATCTGCCACTGGGATGTCTCCCTTCCAGTGCCTGTATGGCTACCAACCTCCCCTGTTCCCTTCTCAGGAGAAGGAGCTCTCAGTGCCTTCTGTTCAGGCCCATATTCGTCGTTGCCACCGGACCTGGCATCGGGCCAGAAAGGCACTCCTTAGAGTTTCGGACCGGTATCAGCTCCAGGCGAATCGTCGCGGATCCCCGCTCCCACCTATTCCATCGGAGATAGGGTCTGGTTGGCCACACGGGATCTTCCGTTACGGACTGAGTCTAGGAAGTTGTTACCGAAGTTCATTGGTCCGTTTGTGGTGGAGAAGGTGATCAATCCGGTGGCAGTTCGACTCAAACTCCCGAGACGCTCAGAGTCCATCCCACCTTTCATGTCTCCTGCCTCAAGCCTGTTTTCCTCAGTCCTCTGTTGCCTCCTCCGCCTCCTCCTCCTCCTCCTCGGATGATCGGAGGTGGTCCTGCCTACACGGTGCGTCGCATCATGGATTCCAGACGGCGGGGCCGGGGTTTCCAGTATCTCGTGGACTGGGAGGGGTATGGTCCTGAAGAGAGGAGTTGGATTCCGCGGCGACAGGTCCTAGATGCTGACCTCATCAGTGACTTCTACCGCCTCCATCCTGGCGCTCCGGGAGTCCGCCCGGTGGCGTTCGTCGGAGGGGGGGTACTGTAACGATCCCGGCAGTCTGAGTCGGGTCCTGTCTGGTGACTAGTTTTTCTGTTCGTGATCTCCAGTTTCCCGAGGGTTCGGGAACGCTCCGGGGAGCTCTCTTGATTTCCGCACCTGCATCCCATCAGCAATCTGCACACCTGGTCCTGATCATCACCCTTCTTAGGCTCTGGCCTAACATCCATTCCCTGCCGGATCGTTAGCCATGAACAGTAGGTTTACCAGAGTATCAGTCTTAGAGCCTAGCGTTAGTTTTGTTGTTTTTGCACCTTGTTGGTTTGTTGCTTACTTACCCCCGTTTTGTTCCATCTGCAGTCACCCGTCCGGAACCTTCATCCAACCTCTGCCTGGTGGTCGGCGGCTGCCGACCCAGGATGGGATCAACCACTGCACCCCCAACAACTAATCAACGCCGCCCGCTCTGTTCCCTGGATTATTCAGCATCACTCTTGAATTTGTAATAAACACTCACCTTCGTTTCAACTTACCTTGTCCTGGTCTGCTTCTGGGTTCTGGCTTAGCAACTCGTGACAGAACGAGGTATGGTAGTAGGGGCCAGGTTCACCGGTTGAAGTGTGTCAAGAACTACAACGCTGCTGAGTTTTTCACGCTCAACAGTTTCCCATGTGTATCAAGAATGGTCCACCACCCAAAGGACATCCAGCCAACTTGACACGACTGTGGGAAGCATTGGAGTTAACATGGTCACCTTTCGACACCTTCCCGACGAATTGAGGCTGTTCTGAGGGCAAAAGGGGGTGAAAGTGTTCCTAATGTTTTGTACACTCAGTGTATATACAAACAAGGAATAAATCATTTATCAAAATAAACACTACCCTGTTCCACTAGACGTGCAATATCTAACCTAACGTAGAAGACGTAGAAAGAAACACCTGAGCGGAGTTCCCACAACCGGTTTTCAGCGGAAAAGGAAGCTAGGATGAATTAGCTGTATCCCTGAAAACCGGATGCATCAGGCTGTTGGCAACTCCGCCAAGGGTGTGTGCAATATCAGCCAATATTTGGTAATTTTGTCCAAATAAATTAGATTATACCACTAAAAAATATACACAGTGCCTTCAGAAAGTATTTATACCCTTGACTTATTCCACATTTTGTTCTGTTTCAGCCTGAATTCAAAATGGATTAAATATATATTTTTCTCACCCATCTACACACAGTACCCCATAATGACAAAGTGAAAATATGTTTTTATACATTTTTGCAAACATATTGAAAATTAAATACAGAAATATATCATTTACTTAAGTATTCACCCCACTGAGTCAATACTTTGTAGAAGCACTTTTGGCAGCGATTACAGCTCTGAGTCTTTCTGGGTAAGTCTCTAAGAGCGTTCCACACCTGGATTGTGCAACATTTGCCCATTATTATTTTCAGAATTCTTCAAGCTCTGTCAAATTGGTTGTTAATCATTGCTAGACAACCATTTTCAGGTCTTGCCATGGATTTTCAAGTAGATTTAAGTCAAAACTGTAACTCGGCCACTCAGGAACATTCACTGTCTTCTTGGTAAGCAATTTTGGCTGTGCTTAGCTCCATTCCGTTTCTTTTTTATCCTAAAAAACTCCCCAGTCCTTAATAATTACAAGCATACCCATGACATGATGCAGCCACCACTATACTTGAAAAGATGTGGAGTGATACTCAGTAATGTGTTGTATTGGATTTGCCCCAAACATAACACTTTGTATTCAGGCCAAAAATGGAATTGCTTTCCCCAACATAATTCACTTTTACTTTAGTTGCAAAGAGGATGCATGTTTTGTACAGGCTTCATTCTTTTAACTCTGTCAATTACGATAGTATTGTAGAGTAACTACAATGTTGCTGATCCATCCTTTTTTTGGGAAAACCTCCCTGGTCTGTGTGGTTGAATCAGCGTTTGAAATTCACTGCTCGACTGAGTGACCTTACAGATAATTGTATGTGTGGGGAACAGAGATGATGTAGTCATTCAAAAATCATGTTAAACACTATTATTGCACACAGAGTAAGTCGATGCAACTTATTATGTGACTTGTTAAGCACATTTTCACTCCTGAACTTATTTAGGCTTGCCATAACAAAGGGGTTGAGTACTTATTGACTCAAGACATTTCAGCTTTTCATTTTTTATTAATTTGTAAACATTTCTAAAAACATAATTCCTCTTTGACATTATGGGGTACTGTGTGTAGGCCAGTGACAAAAGAATCTCAATTTAATCCATTTCAAATGCAGGTGTAAGTAACACAACAAAATGTGGAAAAAGTCAAGGGGTGTGAATACTTTCTGAAGGCACTGTAAGAGAGACTTGGTTAAAACTAGATTATCGTTGGTTGATGCATGATCACTGACAACGATGAGACAGCCTATAGGGAGGAGGTCAGATACCTGCCAGTGTGGTGCCAGGACAACAACCTCTCCCTCAACGTGTGCAAGACAAAGGAGCTGATCGTGGACTACAGGAAAAGGAGGGCCGAACCCATTCATATCGACGGGGCTGTAGTGGAGTGGGTCGAGAGCTTCAAGTTCCTTGGTGTCCACATCACCAACAAACTATCACGATCCAAACACACCAAGACCGTCGTGAAGAGGGCAAGACAACGCCTATTCCCCCTCAGGAGACTGAAAAGATTGGGCATGCATGGGTCCCCAGATCCTCAAAAAGTTATACAGCTGCACCATCGAGAGCATCCTGACTGGTTGCATCACCGCCTGGTATGGCAACTGCTCGGCATCCGACCATGAGGCGCTATATAGGGTAGTGTGTACGGCCCAGTAAATGACTAGGGCCTAGCTTCCTGCCATCCAGTACCTCTATACCAGGCAGTGTCAGAGGAATGACCAAAAAATTGTCAAAGACTCCAGTCACCCAAGTCATAGACTGTTCTCTTTGCTACTGCACGGCAAGCGGTACCAGAGCTCCAAGTCTAGGTCCAAAAGGCTTCTTAACAGCTTCCAACCCCAAGCCATAAGACTGCTGAACAATTAATCAAATGGCCACCTGGACTATTTGCATTGACCCCCCCCACCTACATGTACAAATTACCTCAATTACCTCGACTAACCTGTACCCCCGCACATTGACTCGGTACCAGTACCCCCTGTATATAGCCTCGTTATTGTTATTGTATTGTGTTACTTTATTTTTTTAAACTTACGTTTATTTAGTAAATATTTTCTTAATTCTATTTTCTTAAAACTGCATTGTTGGTTAAGGGCTTGTAAGTAAGCATTTCACGGTAAGGTCTACACTTGTTGTATTTAGCGCATGACAAATACAATTTGATTTGATATGATTTGATTTGGTGGCATCTTTCTGTGAGGAGGTGAAAAGGCTTGTCTCTTATGATGGACAAGGAAGTCCCCTTTACGCTATATGATGGGGCAAAAGAATGAACATTGAGCCCACCATAGTCAAACATTTGATGATATAAGATAGCCTAACAGGGGCGGCCCCCCCAGGCCTCAGAGCCAGTAATGTGCACTCAAAGCCATGGTTACTTTTGTCTGTCACAATAAAATTGTCCTAATTCATTCCTTCATGCATTCATTCATTCACATTCATTATCTTTCATGCATTTATTTTCATTCATTCACAGAAGAACAAAAACAACCATATAATGTAAACATTTTTTTTTATTTCATGCCAGTAAAGGCACATTCATACACTCAATTGAACAGTTCGATATATCGGATTTTTATATGCACCTACATTCAGGCAGTGCATGAGTTCTGATGTCTATGAATAAATGCATTAATGACATTTATACATTTTGAACCACAAATGATAGCACACTGGATAGGACCGTTTTAAAAATACATTTAGCGGAGGAAGCAAATGTGTGCCCTGCAGTCCATATAGCTGTCGGAACAATCTATACAGTGCATTAGCAGACTGCATCAGCAGCACTTCATGGTATTTCAGACAGTCTACATGAATACATCTTCTTTTCAACAGCTAGGTCAAACTCATTGGTTCCTCATCCTACTTGTTCCCATTACTTATGCATTATCTTTCTCTACAGTTCATAACTCATCTCGTTTCAAATTGCATAATCATCTCGCATCCTTTCTCAGAATAATGCATATGCACTAAGCAGTGTGCAGCAGTCGGAGACATCGAACCAGATAATTGTGTTACTGTGCTTCATACTTCTTAGTCACAGATTAATGACACACTCTCATTATGAGACAAGAAAACGTTCACAAATGAGAAACCTGAAAACATATGTCCTTTAGGTTATTATCATGGATGACCTTTGACATTGCAAGCACAAACAGATTGACTGGAGGGCAGTGGAGGAAAATGCTTTGCTTTACTATCTGGTAGACAGAAGAACAACATCATTCTTAATGTTGTTACATCAAATTCAGAGGCAAAATTAGTTGCACTATTGGAAGTTGAATAACTAGCATCAGTATTTCAAAATAATTGTTATAGAATACTCTTACATTATTTGGATTGCCTATCACTAAAGCTTTGGTCCAACTTCTCCTCTGTCCATAATGCCGCTTAGATTATACTCTCAGAGGACAGTGGAGGTTTTTGGATTTCTCGACTGTCAAAGCATGTTGACAAGAAAATTCTCACATATCTTAAAAGCCTGTTCATGCAGCAACTTCAAATGGTCCAGTTAGGTTAGATAGTTCATAATGTAGACACACAGTAAGCATAGGGTTCTAAATGCATCATATCGGACAACACGGCTAAATGTTCTTGAGGCAAAATACTCCACTCCATGTTGTGCATCAATTAATCATTATGTTTCAAAAACGAACCTGTACCCAAGCATGAATGAATGCACAGTGTACGACAAGGTTGACAGATACTGACTGTAACTGACAGATATTTAGTTTGCTCAAGGATATGTTTTAACATCTTTACTTTGGCTTGATAATATTTTATGAGGTTGTTGAACTTGTATGGCCCATTTGTTTAGGTGTGTGGTGTATGTCTTGTAGTAACTTATTGCATGTATATTTGCCATAACAATTACCAATCCATTCACCACTTCCATCCAGTCAACACTTTAGTCTATAACCTGCTCAGTAGGGGATGATTACAATGATGACCTCATACAAACTGGATCGCAATGTGGCATGAGCAATCTTACTCCCATAATACACCACAGCCACTCATTGACTTGTATTGTCTGGATAGTTTCACAGTTTTCCAAGTTCATTATTTTCCCCTTTGAAGTGAATCCATAATATGGACCCAGTTTTATAAGATCATCATTTCATCAGGACACCAATCAGCAGTGATATATTACTCACAAGATAATGGATGATAGGTAGCAAGGCGATCCACACACCACTTAATGATCATGCCCTCCTCACTTCAGTTCATAATAACCCACTCACCAACCGAGTTTGGTACTTGAGAGAATTACGAATTGATATTTTGTTTTAATAACATCCTCTGGACCCGAGGTCTGTCTGATTACATACACCACATGATGAAGCACAGACAGCTGTCAAAGGGGAAACAGAAACACGCATCTCTGTCGTTGCATCAGATTCCTCTTCCTTCCATCCTTTCCTTTCTTCTTGCCACAGTGCTAAGTCCTATTCAAATGCCAACTCTAGCTTGGAGCACCAGTTGCCTCCCCTCCACTTCCACAACAAACTCCGGCCCTGTTAATAACAGCTCTCAGCCTGCGAGCAGCCTTAAGACCATGTGCCACCTGCCAAAGACAGGCCCTCGGATTGGGTTTGCTCATGTAAAATGAGACTCTCTATTGGTTATTTGTCCATGGGCTTGTTTGGTTTTGGTGTCTGGGCGACAACACCATTGACTATAACAGTCTTGTCAGGATCAGTCTTGGCTGCGTTCTTTTTGGACATGTCAGGCTCCCATAGGAAAAACTCGTGCAGGAGGGTGTTGACTGTGTCAGGGCACTCCATCATCACCATGTGACTGCCCTCCTCGATGACTTTCAGGAAAGCAAACAGTAGGATCTGAAATTAAAAGGATAATAGTTACAATCAAGACACATAACATTTTTACAATATGATATTAGTCATTGAATATGACGGGCTTGTTATATGATAGGGACTGTCCATAATTCATATAATAATTTAATTTAATTCCTCTTTCATAACAACTTCAAAAGCAATTGATATAATTGACCTGTTATATATGGGTAGTGGAGCTTCCTGACTCAACATGGATTGGTTTTCATTCATTTATGTCTCCTTACCTCTGCCATGCGTTGGTCCTCATCAATAGGCACAAACTTGTCGTACATGCCGTGCACCAACAGGATGGGCACGGTAAGCTCAGCGTGGTACACCTCGTCCCCCTCGGGCCAGTACTGACCGCTCATCATGGCACGCAGCACGAACGGATTCACGTTGAAGGCATTGCCCTGCTTCAGCAGCTGCTTCTCTTTGGCTCCCTGATGGGCAAACCCAGCCCTGAACATGTTGGAAAGACTCATAGCCATCAGTATTACTTGACATTCTAAATAATGTGTTACAGTAAATTCCTCTTACCCTTTGTATGCAGTAGTAGCTAAGCATTGACAGTGTACACTACAGTATACTTTCTGTATGAAGAGTGTCTTAGTTTTGTTTTGTCTACAGCGATAGGTTGTTGTTCTATTTGTAAAGCGATGTGTTGTTATTTTCTCTACAAATGTTATTTTGTCTGGCAATGTGTTTTGGCTTTGTCTGCACTTCAATATTGTTTTGTCAACAAATAGATGAGATGATTTCCTTACTTGAGAAAGCTCCAGGCCAGGAAAGGGGACAGGCAGTGCAGAACACAGGAAGGAAGCTGGAAGATGGAACAGAGGCTGGGCTCCAGAGCTGTAGGCCCTCCTCCATTGATCATCACTACCTTGTGAACCTGGTCTGGATACTCATGGGCCAGGAAGGTACAGAACGATACCCTGAAAAGGGATATAATCAAACGTGTAAAAACAATGTCTTGGGAACCTGCTGTCTAATTGGTCCCTTCATCATCACAACGTCATAACCCTGCCCTCTGATTGGTCCCTTCATCATGACATCGTCATAATCCTGCCCTCTGATTGGTCCCTTCATCATGACATCGTCATAACCCTGTTCTTTGATTGGTCCCTTCGTCATGACATCATCATAACCCTGCTCTCTAATTGGTCCCTTCATTGTGACATCGTCATAACGCTGCTCTCTGATTGGTTCTTCTTCATCAGACATTGTCATTACCAGTTTATGATGTGTTTCAGGGCATGTTCAATTACTGTTATTCATTTACTGTTATAAACTGGGTGGTTCAAGACCTGAATGCTGATTGGCTGACAGCTGTGGTATATCAAGCATACTTACCCATAGGAGTGCCCAATGAGGATGTTGCGTTTACGGGCGTATCTCTTGAAGATGGCCCGCATGTCTTCGGCCAGGGCGTAGAAGGTGTAGGCCGCCGCGATGTGGGGGGCCGTGCTGGCCCCGTGGCCCGCCAGGTCAGGGGCGATGACCTCATACCCCAGCCGCGAGAAGAAGTCCAGCTGGCTGCCCCAGATGTCCAGCGAGCCGCCTACCCCGTGCACGAAAAAGAGCGCCACGTCCGAGTGCGTCCCCTTGCAGCTGGAGATCTCCCTCTCCGAGTCAATCATCACCATGCGCTTGGGCTTGCGGCGGCGCCGGCGAGGCGGGGGTGCTGGTTTCTGCTCCCCAACCATGGACAGGGGAGGCACGGGTTTGGGTTCAGGAGAGGTGGGTACTTCCTTATAGTCGGCCAGTTCCACCTCCACGGTGCTGCAGGGCTCCATGTCTCCATCCTGGCACTGGACGATCTCAGAGTGCAGCACGTCACCCAGGTTCTCAATGACTAGCTGGCCGTTGCGGTAGACAGTGATCTTGCGCTTGCAGTGCACACTGCTGCTGCTGTTGCTGTTTCCACTGCCCTTCTCCTGCTCTGGCTCCTTTACCTGGTCCTCCTCCGTCACTACTGGCGCCAGGCGCTCGGGCATGATGTGGTGAACCCTGAGGACTATCCCAGGCTTCACCTCCACAAACTCGAAGGTGTCAGCTGGCTCGGAAGACTCGACGGGCATCACCAGGCTGGCAGCCTTCCCAGTCAGACAGCACAGGATCCCATCTGTAATGCTGGTCAGCATGGTGCCTGCCTGCAGAGACAAACATCCATGAGGAATGCCAATGAGCTGAAAATATGACATTTTCAAACGGATAGGTAGTAAGGACTGTGGTAAGAACATGAGGTAACCACAGGAGGCTGGTGGCACCTTAATTGGGGAGAAACGGTCTCGTGGTAATGGCTGGAACGAAATAGGTGGAATGGTATCAAATACATCAAACATGGTTTCCATGTGTTAGATGCTCCGTTCCAGCCATTATTATGAGCCGTCCTCCCCTCAGCAGCCTCCACTGGAGGTAACATAATCTGAGTGGTGACAAAGTCTCTGATTATAATTTACTGTATATACACAACAAACATAGTATAACAACCTAAAAGGGAGCTGTCCTCCCCTCAGCACCCTCCACTGGTCAAAACACATAATAGGAAGGATCTGGTAGGCTTAACAGACAACAAAGATCATTGAGCTAAAAGATCCCACTGGAAACTACAAAACAGTTGTTTGTACATGGCATTTGCTCCATGATAAACACCCTAGGTTTTCTCAATCATTAAGCTTTCAATTTAAAAAAGCACCGTCTTAAATGACCAGCTTAACATTGGGTTCAAAGTCAGTCCATAGATAACAGTAAAAACAATACCCACTTCGTACTGAGCCTCAGTGTGGAGAAGCAGAATCAATTCACATAATGACCTAGACACAAACTAAGAATAGACAAGGCTCTTCCAAAATGGCTCCTGGACCCTAGGGTATAAATAGAACGTTAGCAATGGCACAGCTGGGTTCATGCCAACTGCTTACTGACTGTATTTATTACATGTGCCAATGGTGTTTGGTTTTCAGTACACCAGCAGACCACGATTTCCGAAGACGGTTATGTCCAATCATGGCTCAAGAGGTTTTTGGCAGTCAGGTATTGGAGTATTTTATGTCACACTGTTTAAATACAGACACACAGATGATCAACGGTAAGCAGAACGGAAGTGGCATATTTACAATATGTGCTGGAACTTGGATCCAGACTTCATTGTTTCCTATGTACAGTAACTGTGTCTCTGCTAACTAAACAGAATTTAAACTGCTGGTCTATCGTTCAATTATCTTATGTAAAGCTGGAGTTTATGATCTATTTATGCTTACAAATTATGATGCCATGCAATACATTTGATTGAATTGCATTTCCAGTCAATAACGTTCACTGATATTATTAAATCATGCTCATAGCTACTGTCAGTGAGGTCTGGGGAAAGCTGACACAGCTATTTTCAATTCTCAGAAAAGTGTAGCCTACACAGCAGGGAGGCTTTTCTAATGATGAGTTTGTACAAACCCTTCCTATAAAAGCTGACCTGACACACTGGCTTTAATCAACATATATATTTCTCTCCTGTTATTCACACCAAGGTCACACCATTGACTTATATAAATGTCAAGCCACAAACATACACACGCACACACACACACACACACACACACACACACACACACACACACACACACACACAACAATAATGGCAGAGCTCTGAGGGGAAGGGTGAAACTATGACTCAAGTTCCCCCTTCTCTCACTCACTACCCACCTCCAATCACCTTCAATCCCGGATTCATATTCTAGCTTTATACATGATATATTCACAATAAGGGGAGATGTGTGTAAATGATTAATACCCGCTGGTGCATTCATTGTTCTATCTCTTTACTATTACATGTAATTGAAATGTCCATCTGTGTAACGCTTGCTATTAAAATGCTGAATAGGAGCAGCTAAAACTGCTGTGTACGTATATTCCAATTCCCGACCCAGATGTGTATGCTAATCGCTGACGCTGACCTAGCGAACTTTATTAAGAAAATGAGGTGCACTGGGAAATGAGAGACTTCTTTTGCCAAAGACATGTTTTGTTAAGCTTAACGATTTTGAAAGTGCAGGTTTGGCGAAGGCAAGTTAATGAAGTTTGGTTTAATATACAGATGGGACATCAGAAAGCAGGTAATGGGGAGAGAGGAGGGGCCATTGATCCTGGTAAATGATGCCTCTGCATGAGGTGCAGCTTATTGCTCACTCTATCCCTGCCTCCACACACACAGGGGAGTTCATTATCGTATTGAAATGGCACACACAATGTTTGGCTGAGGGGGAGAGGGATGGAGAGAGTGAGTGAGATGAGAGAGAGAGTGAAGGAGAGGGCAGATGGGTAAGGAGAGGGAAGCAGGGACGGAGAAGGTGCGAGAAAGAAGGAAGGAGAGAGAAATTGAGTGAAATTGAGTGAGAAAGAGAGAGATAATTTATTGAGTGTTGTGAAGGTCGGTGCATCCTGTACTATCCTGTTTCTTCCAGGAGTCAAGTGAAAGTTGTGATTGCCTTTCCTTGGTGGATCAAAATGGTGAGCCGCTAGGAGCAGTGAGTGCGTCATTAATCATATGAACAACTGCTACCATCACAACATTCAATAGACACATCTAAATGTGTATATATTTAACATGATGGCCTCTAAATCATTGCATTTTTGTTTAGGGTTCAGGATACTGGATAATATGTGTGTTAGCACTATGAAAGCCATGACATACAGGCATATACTGTATCTCCCTTATGTAATAACATATCATATTGAGGTTATTATATCATCTGATCGTATCAGGCATGATACAAGACTGATCAGAAAGTATGTTGGAGGTGGACTTCCCTCCAGGCGATAAGGTGGCCACCCTTGCAATAAACCTGCGCATGACTGATAAACTGGGAAGAGACTTGCGCTACACTCGTGTGAACACTCTATACGCACATGGGAGCGCACTAAACAACGCACCGTGGTTCGCTCAAAAAGGGTATACTCGGTCCGATTCAATTCGTACTGTGGTGCGGTTCGCTGCAGGTGAGAACGCAGTCCGGACCAAACACAGGAAAATAACCAGAGTCGCGCATTGTTATTGTTTGTTTCACTGCGAGCATTTAATGAAATACACGCAGCATCATAACCTGAGATCTCTGAAACGTTCTGTGAGTAGCAGCGCATTTAAGAGCGCATCCGATGCAGATTAGGGGATACCGGGGCTATACCAGGGATATAGGCTACTGAATATAGAGGTTTCACGTCGCAGTGCTGTTTCCTCCCGTCAGACCAAAGGAATGTTTAGGAATGTTAGTTCGTTTACATTTGGCAATGTGAAACCAACCGGACCAAATGATAAAAAATACAAATGATAATAACAATAGTCGAACTCTGAATCGAACTACAGCTCAAACCTATGCGTGAAAACGACCTTAAATGCAAAGGACCATCCGACTCAACGTTCCCTGACACTTAATCCCACGTATTAAGGTCGAAAGTTAATGTGAGATTTGAATATGAATTCTCGAGCATGGCGCTTGCAACGCCAGGGTTTTGGGTTCGATTCCCATAGGGGCCCAGTACGAAAAAAGTACGAAAATGTATGCACTCACTACTGTAAGTCGCTCTGCATAAGAGCGTCTTGCTAATTGACTAAAATGTAAATGAAGGAGTTTCCAAGTGGACTGCCTCTAAATTCTCTCACCCATGTTACTCAGCCATTTTACTATTTGATCTGCAATGCAGAATTAGGTTGATTATTCAAGCGACATGTTTAACACACATTTGGTACACTATGTGCTCTAGTGTTCCACCAACACTCTAGGCCTACAAGTAGCCTGATACATTCTGATGCATATGTACAGTATTCAAAATACCCGGTTTGGAGGACCATTGAATCTACGATTACAATAATGTATCAAGTCATGTAAAGAAATGCAAATGTGCAATTTATAACTAGTTATGTTAGTACTACCTATAAACACATAATGAACCATTGAGCGCAGTCAAATTCAGGTAATCCAATTGAGCATGCGATAATTATTTTTTCAACTATTTTTTCATAACTGTTATGAAAGATTTAACCATTTGCCAAATTGCCACTACAGTAGCCTATATATATGGTAAGTGGACCATGAGCTAGATACAGTATATGCCAACAACATAAATCAATATTGAGTGGATGTGTTGCGCATTAATGCATCATGATTGACATCTATTTATCTGAATTCCCATTATGAAACATCAAATATACTGTTTCAGATATGGTATCAATATGAAACTACATATAGTAATACCGTTTACTGGTGCATATGCCTATTTAAATTCTTACCTTACTGATGATGATTAAGGATTATGAGAAATATGATGCTCCTCTCCCATAGGACGATAGTCAATAGGTTGTTTATAATTAACTGCAGCTGAAAAATCTGTTGCATTGGTTGCAATATTAGTATAATTCAAAAGCAACCTGCATGCTGGAGAAGTTGATAATTGGCTTTATCTACAGATGGTTTACATCTTACTAATCAAACCAATGGAATAAGGCTTTACATCGAAGTAATGCACACTAGGAAGGTGTGCCAATTGCAATTTTAAAATGACCATAGTAATGACAGATAGCAATGCTTTTTCGATCAGCATCCTTCGGCGCTGCGCACACGGGCGACATTCTACCAACCCTTTTGTCCTTGTTGTTTTCCGCATCCACGGAATTCTCCTCTCAGCTTCCTTCTGCTTTTGAATGACAAGAAATATAGCGAATAGGCTACAAACATTGGTTCTACTAAAGCCAATAGGATGTCTTGTATTCCTGTTGCTAAGGCCGGGTGGGGAAATGATCAACTCAGAGATTCCCATGCCATAGGTGTGTGTGTGTGTGTGTGTGTGTGTGTGTGTGTGTGTGTGTGTGTGTGTGTGTGTTGATAATTATATAAGTAAATGTGACATGTGGCTAGATGGGTGAATGAATGGATGAACCCATACAGATCAAATAGAAATGTAGAACAAATGTGGAATGTAAAAGATATGAGTGAGATGAGCAGAATCAACACTGCAGCATCTGGGACTCAACATGACTCCTTCATCTGTCTGGTCAACCAGATCATTGGCCAGGTCCTTGATAAGGCAGCTATTCAAATTCTTCTAGAGGAGCTAAACCTCTCCAACACAGATAACATTTGTGGGATTCCCTCCATCTCCTCCAGAGAGCTGCCAGTGAGCTCTGTGGCCCCTCAGGATGGCACACTGCATGTCAGTGATGAGGCGCTGACCACCTAGAACACTACGCTCCATCAAGGGGAGTCCTTCTACATCTGCATTGCTTTCTGTTTGGGGTTTTAGGCTGGGTTTCTGTATAGCACTTTGTGACATCTGCTGATGTAAAAAGGGCTTTATAAATAAAATGTGATTGATTGATTGATTGATTGACTGTAGCAGCCTGCAGCCTTCTCCAAGAGGACACAGAGGAATCAGAGAAATAACTGTCCTCCACCAGCCTCTCCACTGCTACAGGTGGAATTGCATTATTCTTCCTGTTCCAAGGCAGAAATGGTCCATAAAATACATTTAAGAGAATTAGAAAAGCACCTGCATGTCAAGCTGGTGCTGGGGGTCATGAAAAAGGTTGCCTACAACCCCCTGAAGTTTCACACCTTAATTATCATCTGAATTGTCAAAGACATTTACATTTTACATTTACGTCATTTAGCAGACGCATATAAAGTTGTATTTAATTTAGCATAAAAAGCACAAAACAACTACACTCCCACGTGTGTAATACAATCATATTCGAATCTCTGGCTATAGGCTAGAACAGGCTATAGAAAATATGTCACTATAAGTAAAATATCGAAATATATGGTGGTAAAAAAAAATATATATATATATATGTTGTAATATGTTTATGAAATAGATAAAAAATAAAAATAAATTACATTCAAATACAAATACTAAAATACCAATGTACTTGTCTAAAATGTTGTCTATCTCCAGACTTTTTTGCCTCTGCGGCTGATGCCATGAAGTGGATTATCTCCATTTCAAACCAACATCTTTGCGTTCAAACGCTTGTGACTAGCACTTCGATTGGATGAAAAACGATAGCCAATCGTAGCTCTGAATGGAACGAGGGTGATTTTGCATTTCGATGACATTCATGTTGTGCCTAGCGCGTACCTCAGTGGCCTAGCTAGCTAAGTCAGTGATAAAACCGTCTAAAATGAATATTATCAGGTCGTCATTTTCCAGGTTTCATGGAGTGATATGCCCCACCAGGTAATTAGCTACGATCTTGAAATTAATATGAAAAGTGTATGTTTTAGAAGTCCTCATGGCATGAAATGTTCAGGTTCCACGTAGGCTAGGTAGCTAGCTAGCTACACTTAGTTAGCTAACGTAATCTGGCTAACTCTCTGGGAATGATGTTGCCACCCTCCATGTCTTACCACATCAAATGTGTTGCTTACATGCTTGGATTTTACTTTAAATAATGTTTGAATGTTAAGTGAACTAGCTATCCATGAACTGATGCTAACTAACCCTCATGACAAAGTCTGCTTTAAAAATCAAACTTAGATAGCTAACTATACATTTTCACAAACCAACAACCATATTTTCCTGAAACTTGAATGCGTTCGCACTCTGCTGAATAGTTTACATGGTTAAATCATAAAACTAATAACGTACGCTTATTATCCAACAGGATTGTTGCACCACAGCTTCCAGGATCCAGTGGCCCCCAGCCACGAGCTCTGAGTGGTTGGGTGCTGTCCCAGGCCTGTGTACCTCCACAGACCTCTCGGTGTGGACCTCTCACATCACAGGCAGAGGGGGCTGGGGTGTTTCAGCAACTCCCCTGGCACCACCAACAGATTCGCACAGGGAAGCGGGGCACAGAGTATCAGCCCAAGAATATAAAGCGGAAGAGGACCCACGGCTGGATCAAGAGGATCAGCACTCAGGGTGGCATCGAGGTGATTCTCCGTAGAATGCTGAAAGGTCGAAAATCCCTGTCACACTAAGCACCCAATGGACAAACATTTTTCGGTTAACTTATTGACGTACCCAGGTTTTGCCACCACTGTTGAAGAAGATGCCTAACAACTTCAAGACTTACTGGCCCAGTTTTGTGTAGAGCTGGATGTCAGTTATTGGGTATGTGAAGGCTGATGTTTGTCCATGTAAATGGATATGTCTTTTACACACTTTGACAAATGTTTTCCCATCATGTATTTCAGCAACTATCTCGCAGAAGCTAAGAAGTAGTGCAGAGCCTTGCTGATACCATCAGTGAATTTGAAATGGCATATGACCTTGTTAAGTCATGCAGGATGAAAGTTATGATAAAAGACCCAAAGTTGCACATGTCAACATACAGTGGTGGGGTTGAACTAGGTCCAGAATTTGAATATTGTACTTTAATAAATAGGTGCTGGGCTATAAACATTTGCGCTATTAAGTTACTGCGAAAATAGATACACCTTCTGACCTTCATCAATTTTAAAGCTAATACACGTTTGTCATTCAAGTCTTTGTCTTGCTCAAATAAAAGCACTCTGTGAGTTTCTGAATAAATAAATACACTTTTTTTTTTGCATGAGTGTGTGTGTAGTTGGTTCAAGTCATTGGGGTTAGAGATGATGCAAGATCGGTAACACAATACATATCAATATTTTTGTGAATAATATCTACATGTTAGGAAATTACACATTTGACATGATACTTGAAATTAAAAATAATGAATTTGTTGCTACTGCACGTTTCTCACCACCTCGTTGCCATCCGTTACATGTGAAGGCATCTGCAGTAGGTGTCAAGCGCCTCTTCCCATTGGCGGGTTGGTTTCTCACGGAAACACTAGTGACCCAATGAACATTGTCCTGTGTCATTCTACGATTGTCCATCCTCTCCTGTAGCCAATGGAGCATCAGGCAAGACGACGAGGAACGCCTATACACGGACTAGCAACAAAAATGGAGTAGAATGACTTGTTAACTTATACCTCAGCTCTTGTTATGCTAAATTAAGTGCTAGCTAGCAATCAAGAACAGTATGCTTGGTTATTCGATGCAACACAGTTTGATTAGCGTCGAAGTCAAACGTAATTTTACAAATAACACATGTCTTTATTTGATTGTAGCATAGTCTAAGCGAATTTGTAAACAACCAGTGCTTTCTTAGCTACGACAAAACACTGGCTATAATAGTAGCTAGCTAACGTAAGCGAGTTGCTTGCTGGACAGACAAGCTTGGCTAGTTAGCTAGCTGGTGGTCTTTGCTAGTTTATGAAATATTTGGAATTGATGCACATATTCCTTGAACTTTGTGTAATCTTGAATATTTGAGAAAGCCAACGCCGAATAGCGCATTTTGCTAGCTAGCTAAGCAGGTTCGTGTTGTTGCAAGCATATTTTCCACGCGCATCAGCTAACATTAGCTAGCAACTTTTGTGTCTGTGTGTTGTCTTCCTGGGGTCAAAAGCCACCATGGATAAGGTAACGTCTCTTTTTTTTCTTTTAGGTAGTTATCAAGCTAAACAAGTCCGCTATGGGGGGTCGGGTTGACTGCTAACTAACGTTAGTTGGCTACCATGTTTTGAATTTGAACTCGCTAACGTTAGCTAGTTAAGTTAGGCAATGTGTTTACTTTTGGATCCTCAACTGGCTTAGTTAACTAACTGGACATGACAGCTAGAAAATAAACATGTTTCATGATATAGGCCAATATGTTGTCCCTCACTAGCTACTCATCTTATTTATTAGCTAGGTAACTAGCTATGTCATTTGTACAATAATTGCTCAGTTGGCTGACCAGGAAGATATTTCCCAATCCTACTGTTCAGACTTGAAGTATCCTCAAAAGTTTGAATAGTGTATGTCAGCGTGGCTAATTTCTCACACTTGCCTTTTTTCCTAAACAGGCAGATTTTTTAAAAGGACTACCTGTCTTCAACAAAAGCAATTTCAGCCGATTTCACGCAGACTCTGTCTGCAAAACTTCAGTAAGTGTTATCGTGCCTTATCATTTCTGTATGTCAAAGCAATCTCAAATGAATGGGATTGTTTTGGTGTTTCACCTGTACTGGAGATCATGAAAAGGCCAAAATAGATATTGTGCCAAAAAAATGCATCACGTAGCTGATCTTTGTTGTTATATTTCTCACCTGATGTTTGAGACTTTCAGTTAGTGGACACATACTTCATTTAGACTCTTTGTCACTGATTTCGGTCTTTGTTTCAGAACCGGAGGCCCTCTGTGTATCTTCCAACTCGGGAGTATCCATCAGAACAGAGTGAGTGTCCCCACAAATTCAAATGGTACTCTGTTGCCACAGTATCTGTGCTGATGTGTACTTCGGATTGGAATAGTGTGGAGTTTGAGTAATAAAGGTTACACATTATTGATCTATAGTTACAACATAAACACATTCTTTGTGATTTATATTGGTTTTGATCTGATCTATATATTTCCTTCAAGTCATTGTCACAGAGAAGACAAATATTCTATTGAGATACCTTCACCAACAGTGGGACAAAAAGGTAAAGTATTGGGAAAGTTGATACCTTGGAAAGTCTTAATGCATTGTTCCTTTACACGATATGGGCACTGTATTGTTGTTTAATGTATGTTAGCTAGTTTTCCAACCCCTCTCCATGTCTTATGTCTCGACAGAATGCGGCCAAAAAGAGAGAGCAGGAGCACACTGAGGGGGAGAACACTGCACCCCCGCGGAAAATTGCCAGAACGGACAGTCAGGAGTTGAATGAGGACTCGTAGAGTGCTGTGTCAGCAACATGCAACACACACACACACACACACACAATTATGGATAAAGAAGCACACAAGCAAAGTGCATTTGACAGACAGGACAGACCACTGCCTACATTGTTCAACATGATCTTGGGATGCTGACAGTTTTCTCTTTGTATTTTATTTACTTTTGCATTTTTCTTTATTTTCCCTTAACTGTCCGTTAACACTTATCTTTTATAAGTCTTCGATCGGCACATAGCTGAAAAGCTCTGCCTTGATAATGAAAGGCACAATAACATTACCACCCCACCCTGTTGCTTGACCATGTTTTTACATGAGGAGCATTTCTATTGCTCTGTTTGCTTTCATTAGTTTACCTGTACTTTGACCTGCATGTTTTAAAGTCATGTCCATTTAATCAATTAAATTGCATGCCATTTATATACATCCTTCTGGGCTTGGAGTGAATAGAATATGTGTATAGACTTTAGATTGAAATAGTCTCAGGTTGTTCTTATGGGGTATGCTGTCTCAAAAGGCTGTATTCCTGAAGGTGTTGATGTCTCTCCTGGTGATTAATTGCCTTAATGGAAATGTGTTTCTTGGTCATTTAAGGACCCTCCCTCTGTTTACATTGTGATGTCAGTGGAGGAAATACACACACTGTTAATGAGTGGGTTGATGGTGTGGATATGGAGAATGATCCCACAGGGTCATATTGGGGCTCATTTAAAGGCATACCAAATGCAAACCTTTAGAGCTCGCCAGCTTGTAGTTGTAAAAAATGGAAATGAGTTACCTCTGGTTTCGTTTGGCCATTCCTATGGGGGGAAAGAATGGGGTTTTGGGATAAACGCTGAAAATAAGGTCTGTGGTAAACACAGGCTTAGGAGATCTTAAACATTTTGTTCTATGAGATAATGAGTAAGTTTACATGACCTTTATGAATTATGAAGTCTTTACGTGCTTGTTTTATTTACATAAATGCTTCAAAATTCACAAAAAGTGACGTTAGCTGATCAATATTATCTCATAGAACAAAACGTATAAGATCTAAGTCTGTGTTTACCACAGACCTTATTTTCGGCATTTATCCAAAACTCCTCCAAAAACCATATTCATTTTCTCATAGGCTTTGGCCAAAGAACCATGACTGAGTTAGTGCCTACAAAAAGACGCCATTACTATTGCTCTCTATACAGTATAAAAACAGACCAATGTTGTAGCCAATACATAACACATGATGCTCGATGTGTTTGTCAAAACTTTGTTTCCCCCTAGACTCTAGCAGCTAGATTGTCATCACATCTAGAATTATATTGATACAGATAAGTGTTTGTGGATATTATAACACTTATGACTGTTAAAATGGCATGGCTCCACAAGTAAACATATAGCTAGCTGCCAAGACTAAACTTGGCTCAGGTATTTTGATGGCTCCACAAGTAAAACCATAGCTGCTAAGTTGCAACTTGGCATGATCGATCTGTGTGAACCTATAGTATATATGTCTTGCTTTAGTCAATATGTGGGATAAATGTGCCATTCAGGTGTATAGAACCTTGTTTCAAAGTGTTCTGCCGTATAAGGCATCCTGTTAAACTGTTGTGGGGCATAGTTGTGTTTGTAACATAATCGACAACTGTAAATACACAAGCGGAGAGTATTGTTCCTGATCCACTCTCTCTATCATTCTGCTGCTATTTACAAAGATCTGGTATTGTCTAGTGAGTCGTTAATCCTGTCCAAAACTATGGCTTATAAAGTTTGTGTATACATGGTTTGCTTCTTCAGACTATTATCAAGTAATAGTTCAAGGACTTGCAGGGTCCTGAACCTTTAGATCATTGGATCATTGTATCTTACCCGAAACAGCGACACCAAATTGTTTGAATGCATGTACAGTATAAACTTTGCAGGCCATTAGTTTAAGGTGGTGTCAGCTCATCTTGTTTGAGTTGATCTTGAGGCTGGCTGACGATCAGCTACCATTATGTTCCTTGGTGAAGCTACAGTGGTATTCACCCCCCCCCCCTTGGCATTGTTCCTATTTTGTTGCCTTACAACCTGGAATTAAAATTGATTAGGGGGTTTGTATCATTTGATTTACACAACATGCCTACCACTTTGAAGATGCAAAATATTTGTTTCTTTTGAGACAAACAAGAAATAAGACAAAAAAACGGAACTTGAGCGTGCATAACTATTCCCCCCCCCCCCAAAGCCACCTTTTGCAGCAATTACAGTTGCAAGTCTCTTGGGGTATGTCTCTATAAGCTTGGCACATCTAGCCACTGGGATTTTTGCCCATTCTTCAAGGAAAACTGCTCCAGCTCCTTCAAGTTAGTATAACAGTAATCCTTCTACACCCCACCTCCCCCAGTGGTGGTTGTCCCACTGGCTATCCTAAGTTGAATGCACCAATTTGTAAGTCGCTCTCGATAAGAGCGTCTGCTAAATTACTTAAATGTAAAGTTGGATGGGTTCTGCTGGTGTACAGCAATCTTTTAAGTCATACAACAGATTCTCAAATGGATTGAGGTATGGGCTTTGACTAGGCTATTCCAAGAAATGTAAATGTTTCCCCTTAAACCACTCAAGTGTTGCTTTAGCAGTATGCTTAGGGTCATTGTCCTGCTGGAAGGTGAACCTTCCGTCCCAGTCTCAAATCTCTGGAAGACTGAAACAGGTTTCCCTCAAGAATTTCCCTGTATTTAGCGCCATCCATCATTCTTTTCAATTCTGACCAGTTTCCCAGTCCCTGCCGATGAAAAACATCCCCACAGCATGATGCTGCCACCACCATGCTTCACTGTGGGGATGGTGTTCTCGGGGTGATGAGAGGTGTTGGGTTTGCTCTAGACATAGCGTTTTCCTTGATGGCCAAAAAGCTCAAAAAGCTCAATTTTAGTCTCCCACATGCCTTTTGGCGAACACCAAACATGTTTGCTTATTTTTTTCTTTAAGCAATGGCTTTGTTCTGGCCACTCTTCATAAAGCCCAGCTATGTGGAGTGTACGGCTTAAAGTGGTCCTATGGACAGATACCCCAATCTCCGCTGTGGAGCTTTGCAGCTCCTTCAAGGTTATCTTTGGTCTCTTTGTTGCCTCTCTGATTAATACCCTCCTTGCCTGGTACGTGAGTTTTGGTGGGCGGCCCTCTCTTGGCAGGTTTGTTGTGGTGCCATATTCTTTCCATTTTTTAATAATGGATTTAATGGTGGTTTGTGGGATGTTCAAAGGTTTGGATATTTTTTTATAACCCAACCCTGATCTGTACTTCTCCACAACTTTGTCCCTGACCTGTTTGGAGTGCTCCATGGTCTTCATGGTGCCGCTTGCTTAGTGGTGTTGCAGACTCTGGGGCCTTTCAGAACAGGTGTATATATACTGAGATCATGTGACACTTAGATTGCACACAGGTGGACTTTATTTAACTAATTATGTGACTTCTGAAGGTAATTGGTTGCACCAGATCTTATTTAGGGGCTTCATAGCAAAGGGGGTGAATACATGTGCACGCACCACTTTTCTGTTATTTATTTTTTTGAATTTTTTGAAACAAGTGAATTTTTTCATTTCACTTCACCAATTTGGACTATTTTGTGTATGTCCATTACATGAAATCCAAATAAAAATAAATTACAGGTTGTAATGCAACAAAATAGGTAAAACGCCAAGGGGGATGAATACTTTTGCAAGGCACTGTAGCTGTCTACATGTGTTAATGTTGAGAGTTCTTTCCACAGGTAGACAAGTGTTTTGTCATTCAGTTCTCAACAGTAAACGGTGTGATGACCTGTATAGACATTGTGTGCTGTGATTTAAACTGTGTGAATGTGGGGCCATGCCATATAAAAGCACTTGTCTGGGGACCTTACTCCTGCAATTTTGAGGTCATATTTTCACCATTGACTTCTTTACATATATTTGTCCAATGGGCAAACGTTTGTTGAGTGTTTCTCTTTAAAACCAACTGCAGCAAGCTAAAAAAACAGCACCTTGATCTCATATGGCAATGATCCTCTGCAAAGATGTGCTTTTAAGAGTATTTTATGTTTCAATTTGGGTTTAATACTTTGGATCATTCGTCTCAATAAAGTGATCTGGGTATTGTGTCAATTTGCTGTTGAACGTTTGTTTCTACTGTCTACTGAGCCTCCATGAGGTTTGTGTTTCCTTCTTATAATATTGGAATTCACCAAAACATATTTTGTTTACACGCAAAGGTGGCTAGTAAATGAATATAAATACAGACGGCAAGAATAGGCAGGCTACGTGATAAAGTTGGCATGGTAACTCACTCAATGAAATGTGTTAAAAACGTGATGCATTACATTTTCTGTGGTCTCATGATGAAGTTTATTGAAGTGCGTTTTGCATCATTGAGGTACATTCACTACTTCATGTAATAAAATAATTCATAGAAAAACAAAGTTAAGAAAAATAGAATATCTCTCACAGTCACAGTGAATGTACTTATTCTGTACTATTGCAGGAATATAAGATGGCTTGTAAGGTGCTGAATAACTGAATACATTTATTTCAGGTATGCAGATGATGTGCCATGCTTTTAAGACATCAAATCTGATTAATGGATTGACAAAATCTTTAATGGAAACTGCCATCCAGATCTAACAGGAATGCTTTATGATTATCAGAACCACAAGTCATGCAGTCTTATAACTATTTAATTACGGAACTTGGGCTTCATTCAAGGGGGTAAACTGTTACAATTTGTACATAGTATCCACTTATACAGTCAGTATATAGAACAGATATAGCCTATATTTACTGTCATTTGGATTGTGGAGAATTATCCCAAAACATGCTGCATTCTGACCTTACATTTCATCATTTAGCTTGTTCAGGATGACCTACAGGAAGTGCATCTAACATGGTGACATTTTAACAAGGATAACAATTTATCATACTCTGCATCTAACATGGTGACATTTTAACAAGGATAACAATTTATCGTACTCTGCATCTAACATGGTGACATTTTAACAAGGATAACAATTTATCGTACTCTGCATCCCTTTCTTACATTTTCAATGTTGCCATGATTAAGGATTAACACTTGGAGCCAGAGTTGTCAGTATCGCTAGATTGTCTCGTTTCTCCCTTCTCGCTGTCAGACAAGGGTAGCACCTCGCCTGACGGAGTTGTGTTCAGGTCCTGCCTGGTGGGCTGAGTGTTAAGAGTGGCCTGGGGGCCAGCATCACCTAGTTTGGACGGTTGAGCCCCGTTCGCACACACCACTGCGCCCTCTGACCTGCTGAAGCTGAACAGCTTCCCTGGGCTGAAGGTCCTGCTGGGGGATTGGGACCTCTCCTGGTTCACGGAAGCAGCCGTCACCACTGTCCCCGGTGCTGGTGTTACTGACAACGGCTCCTTCTTCAACTCCGGAGACTTTCGGAACTTGAAGCTGAGGAAACCTGGTAGTTTTGCTTCTGCCCCGGTTGGGGACTGAGGGGATCGGGCCGTGCCCGTAGAGAACTTTCCTTGCTGGGGGAAGATCTGCTTGAGCTTCATCACGTTGTTGTTGCCCAGCAGAGAGCTGGGTCTCTTGGGCTTGTCCCCAGGCTTGCCCTGGGTCTTGTCGTGGTGGTGCTGGTGCTGGTGGTCGGCCTTGTGGTACTCGCTCTCCTGCCGGGCCTCAGCCTGGAGCTCCGCCTGACGCTGCAGCTCCTCCTCACGCCGCCTCCTCAGCTGCTGCTGGAAGTGCTGCTGGGCCTGATGCTCATGCTTCTGCATACGAACAAGGTAATATACAATATGTGTCAGAAAGAGAGCAGACACTATCTATGACTAGCTTTGGTTTGTGTCATGATTGTGTGAAGTTAGACGCCATATGCTGACAAAAGCTTTCATGACTGTATGAAATCTGTTAAGTCATTAAATTATAATGACAGTGTTATGTAGGCCAACGTTACTGGAGGGTTCAAGTGAAGTGTCAGAGGCATATCCTTTTGATACATTCAGTACAAAAGGATGCCCTGATGGACTCTGACATACTAAAGTGGCTGTATGAAGCCTAATGCAGGCATACACGATTCAAAGATTTAAAAAAATGCAAAGAAAAGACACATAAAGGACACAACCTATGCCACTGTACCTTAAAAGCCTCCCTTCTACGGTACTCTAGTTTGGCCATCTCGTCTGCGACCCATCCAGGGATATCAGGGATGGCCACGTGGATGACGTATTTGAGGAGGATGGCAAAATGCTGTCAATCCCAAAACAACAAAGGACAGACTGAGCAAACAGTGACATAAAAACACAGAAAAGTGTAGATTCATCTATACCAGAGTGGAAAGAGTGTGACGATGCCATGCTGTGTGTGGTGTGTAAAGGGAGCTGCTTGATCAGCTGTATGTTGTGTAAAGGGAGCTGCTTGATCAGCTGTATGTTGTGTAAAGGGAGCTGCTTGATCAGCTGTATGTTGTGTAAAGGGAGCTGCTTGATCAGCTGTATGTTGTGTAAAGGGAGCTGCTTGATCAGCTGTATGTTGTGTAAAGGGAGCTGCTTGATCAGCTGTATGTTGTGTAAAGGGAGCTGCTTGATCAGCTGTATGTTGTGTAAAGGGAGCTGCTTGATCAGCTGTATGTTGTGTAGAGGGAGCTGCTTGATCAGCTGTATGTTGTGTAAAGGGAGCTGCTTGATCAGCTGTATGTTGTGTAAAGGGAGCTGCTTGATCAGCTGTATGTTGTGTAAAGGGGAGCTGCTTGATCAGCTGTATGTTGTGTAAAGGGAGCTGCTTGATCAGCTGTATGTTGTGTAGAGGGAGCTGCTTGATCAGCTGTATGTTGTGTAAAGGGAGCTGCTTGATCAGCTGTATGTTGTGTAAAGGGAGCTGCTTGATCAGCTGTATGTTGTGTAAAGGGAGCTGCTTGATCAGCTGTATGTTGTGTAAAGGGAGCTGCTTGATCAGCTGTATGTTGTGTAAAGGGAGCCTGGCTAGCTCAGTTGGTATAGGCAAAGACTCTTAATCGCAGGGTCGTGAGTTTGAGCCCCACGTTGGGCGCATGCCTTTCAGCAGCTCTTGTTCTTCTCAATTACCTGTCATGTCTTTCTCAATTTTAAATGACAGCCCAATATGTATCTACATTATTGTACAATGCTGCAATTGATATTCTAAACAAAATGCCGTATTTGTGTGAAGGCGGTAGACCGAGGTAAAAACAATGCCCCCCCCCCCCGCATTGTTTTATAGCCTGTACTCTGTGTGATTTATGTACAGCCTCCTTGGTTTTGAGAAAGGTGCTATATAAATAGTACCACAATTGCTGCGATTGTTGTTTGTATTTGTGGCATCGGTCTACCGCTTGTCACGGTGAAGCCATCCATTATGGCTGTCCACTGCATTGTGTTTTACCTCCAGTACCACAATGGAGATGATGACCATCTCTGGGCTCAGCCAGGGGAAGAGACGCTGCAGCTGACCACACTGGCCAATGAGATAACAGTTCACCATGATGGCTATCAAGCCCATGACCTCCATTGCAGTCTGCACACAGAAAGAGAAGAGATTAAAATATCTCAGAGGGAAATTATCTTTATGAATGAAATAGCTGTTGTCATGCTTTTTTAAAGAATTGCATGATTTTAAAATGGTTCTCTGAGTTTAAGCTTAATTGCAGGTGGGGTAAATATATGCCTAAATGTATTTGAATATATGTCCTGGGACATACTGTACCAGGATAAACTCATAATTGGAGAATAGGAGTGTTGATCTATGACGATTTTTGCCTTTTAGATCATAATGAATAAGATTACATGGCACAAGGGGCAGCTGACCCTAGACCAGCACTCCTACTCTGAGATGTCTTTTGAATACGAGCCCAGATGTGAGCGACCACTAACCTGCCACTGTCCGATGCTCTCCACCCTCTGGCCAAAGGGCCTCTGCAGGCCAGTACAGAGCTTCAAGGCGTCACTCCGGATCTCGATAATGTTGTTGATGAGGGCACACATGGCAGCCAATGGGAAGGCAGAGGAGAAGAGCACGACATAGCCAAACTGGATGAACATCTCCTGGTAGTCCTGCAGGGTGTCCTATTGGATCAGAGGTCAAAAATCAAAGTCACATAACTGCTGGGGTTGTCATAGAATAGCATTTGTGTTTAAATCACTTTTTTACTTCAAATCTGAATGCACTGTATGCCGGGCTTCGTATGCACCAACTAATAACTAAAGTCCATTCAAATGCAACTAAACATGTGTACAATATAAACATAATGACCTGTGTTGCACTGATAGGCAGCAGATCAAGTTCATAGCAACAGATCTGACGACTAAGACACACCTCATATGTCTGCATGCAGCTCTCGATCTCCGCTTGGGTGATGATGACAGACTTAGGCTCCTCAGGCGGGTCAATCCAGGACTTTGTGGACTCTTTCTCTGGGATTGGACTTTTCAGTCTCTGGCATACTACCGTGTCATACTCAGTTGGTGGGGAGACACTAGTCTCCTTGGTCTCCTTGGTCTCAGAGGACTCATAGTCACTGTCATCATCACCTATCTCAAAGATGCTGGAAGGATCCATGCCCTCCTCCACCATCGTGGGACTGTCCTCGGGGAAGCTGTCCTCAGGCTGGGTCGCCATGGCAACGTCCCTAGCAACATCCACCTTCTCATTGAAGCTAATCTTCCGCTGCCTCAGTGTGTCATTTATGTCCCACTCTTCCTCTGTGAACCTGTAGCCAGCCTTTAGATCTCCTCTCTTGTTCTGTTCTGTCTGTCCATTCACAGGATGTGTGACAATGCCTTTGGGGCCTAGCAGGGACTGGATAGTCCATGAAGCCTGGGCCTTTCCTAGAGCCAGGCGGCTGTACTTGATCACTATGGCCTGGAGAACCTCCCACACGACCTTGGGGGTAAATACTCCTAGTTTGTGGTGCTCGTACAGATAAGGCTGGAGCACCTCCTTGATGTTCTGGAGGAACTGGCGGAAGATCAGGAGAGTGGCTAGCATCTGTGAAGAGACAGTGTGAGTGATTCTTTTATTGTTGTTCTTTAAGGAGAATAAGTTTGTTCAATCATGTTTTCCATTGTTCAAATCTAACTGACAGATTATACCTCCTTTAGTCGCTCCATGTCCTTGAGGTAGAATCCGATGTAGAAAAGGCTAAGGTAAGAATTTATAAACTCAAACTGCAAAATGAAGAGAATGAATCTGAATGAGACAAGACATTTCTAAACATACACTACCAGTCAAAAGCTTGGACACACCTACTCATTCAAGGGTTTTTCTTTATTCTGTAGAATAATAGTGAAGACATCAAAACTATGAAATAACACATATGGAATCATGTAGTAACCAAAAAAGTGTTAAACAAATCAACATATATTTTACATTTGAGATTCTTCAAAATAGCCACCCTTTGCCTTGATGACAGCTTTGCAAGACATTTCTAAACATACAAAAGTATTAGTCAATAATACACCCCTTTGGATAATAGAGAACAGTAAATAAAAGAATGAAAAGTCTAACTTACAAAAAACATTTTAATGATGAGATTATTCTCATAGGCACTCTGAAGTCTGTAGTTCTCTGTAAGAAAGTGATAAGAATCATCAAAATACATCGCTCCATTTGACACTGATTACTGAACAAACCTGTGTGATCACTTTGTATTAAACCTGAAGAGATCAGAGCCAGTATTCATAAAGCGTTTGTCTTGTAGATTACATGGACAGGGAGGGACCTGATCCTAGATCAGTACTCCTGCTCTGAGATGGACCCTCACTGCTAGCCTGGAAAACCCGACCCTAGGCAACACAGTGACTAGGGCCCGGTTTCAATGATGGACTCTTTTGGCAACACAGTGACTAGGGCCCGGTTTCAATGATGGACTCTTTTGGCAACACAGTGACTAGGGCCCGGTTTCAATGATGGACTCTTTTGGCAACACAGTGACTAGGGCCCGGTTTCAATGATGGACTCTTTTGGCATAGAGGAACTACGTCACTGCCTACGTCGATCAGGGGGGAATCTGGGGACTCTCCCATAAAAACCACGAGGCAGACATGCTCGAACGTCGCGATTCAAAACCAAAGTTTGCAGGCAAAACCGTTGCAGTTGTTTTAGTTAAGGTAGTTGATGCAAACTAGCCTCTCGGAAAATGCACTCATTAAAAATAACCTCTGTGATCTCCATCTTGCTAGCTACTATTTTGTATTTTATTTAAGAGGATAAAGTAGTGATGTAGGTCTATGCCATAAAGAGTCCATAATTGAAACCAGACCCTAGTCACTGTTGCCTAGGGTCGGGTTTTTGAGGCTACCTCACTGCTCCGATCATTCCTCACTTGGTGCTCATATTAGTGAATCTCAGCTGGACAGCTTACCCATATCATTGAGCCAATGGGCGATCTTCCTATACACCTCACCACACACAGTCACAACGATGGCCAGCAAAATTTTTGGAATGAATCTTGTGATACTGGGTAACTCCTTAATTTCCATCACAAACTCCTATAAAAAGAAAGAAGAAGAGATCAACCAAAAAATTGATATATTTAATTACAGAAAGACAGGTAAATCAACCCTTGAGCCATTCTCTTTGATCTTAAAAACGCCTATCGCTGAAAAGTGAATTGGGTTCCTTGTGATTTAAACGGCAGAATGTACAGTATACACTCATGATAACTGACACTAAAGGCTCCTATAGAGCGATTGTAATTGAAAGGAAATGTTCCCGCGTTAGTGGAGACTTAATTCACGGTAAACGCTGCATACAGTGCATTCGGAAAGTATTCAGATCCCTTCACTTTTTCCACATTTTGTTACTAGTCTCCCAGTCCCTGCCGCTGAAATACATCTCCACAGCATGATGCTACCACCACCATGCTTCACCGTAGGGATGGTGCCAGGTTTCCTCCAGACGTGACGCTTGGCATTCAGGCCAAAGAGTTCAATCTTGGTTTCATCAGACCAGACCATCTCGTTTCTCATGATCTGAGAGTCCTTTAGGTGCCTTTTGGAAAACTCCAAGCGGGCTGTCATGTGCCTTTTACTGAGGAGTGGCTTCCGTCTGGCCACTCTACCATAAAGGCCTGATTGGTGGAGTGCTGCAGAGATGGTTCACAGAGGAACTCTGGAGTTCTGTCAGAGTGACCATTGGGTTCTTGGTCACCTCCCTGACCAAGGCCCTTCTCCCCCGATTGCTCAGTTTGGCCGGGCGGTCAGCTCCAGGAAGAGTCTTCTTGGTTCCAAACTTCTTCCATTTAAGAATGATGGAGGCCACTGTGTTCTTGGGGACCTTCAATGCTGCCTCATGGCTTGGTTTTTGCTCTGACATGCACTGTCAACTGTGGGACCTTATATAGACAGGTGTGTGCCTTTCCAAATCATGTCCAATCAATTGAATTTACCACAGGTGGACTCCAATCAAGTTGTAGAAACATCTCAAGGATGATCAATAGAAACAGGATGCGCCTGAGCTCAATTTTGAGTCTCATAGCAAAGGGTCTGAATACTTATGTAAATAAGGTATTTCTGTTTTTTTTTAAATACATTTGCAAACATTTCTAAAAACCTGTTTTCGCTTTGTCATTATGGGGTATTGTGTGTAGATTGATGAGGACTTATTTTTATTTGATCCATTTTAGAATAAGGCTGTAACGTAACAAAATGTGGAAAAAGTCAAGGGGTCTGAATACTTTCCGAATGCACTGTATGTCAGCTCAATCGGAAATTACCTTGACATTTATTTTGCGCTATACTTCTGAACTTCCGCGATACGGATTGAATCGAGCTCTAACACTACTTAGTGTTCTGACGAAGGAGCTTCCTTTGAAATCGTGTCAGCAATAAATATTATTAAAGAGAATTAAGCTGCCGCCTCAACCTTCTTTCAATACTTCAATAGTGGACATGTTTGATTACGATGGCTAAGGGCTCGATTCAATCCGTAGCGCAAAATATCTGCATTGTAGCACGGTTGAAATTGAAAGGTAATTTCCTATTGTGCCGACATATGCAGCGTTTACCATTGCCTTTAAATGTCAATATAGATTTCTGTCTCTTACCTGCATCTCCAGACAGACGAGCATGGCCAGGAAGACAAAGCAGAGACAGAGGAGACAGATGGGGAGGCTGACCATCCACCTGAACATCGTCCTCTTCCAGGGTGGGTAGTAAAACTCCTCACAGCCTGTTATGGGGCTACACCGCTTTACACCCTGAAAAACACACACATGTCCAACACCAACTAAAATGCTAGCGCCCAACGTGGGGCTCGAACCCACAACCCTGATATTAAGAGTTTCATGGGCTACCAACTGAGCTAGCCAGGAACAGACAGCTCCCCCTTTACATTTTAGCAGACGCTCTGATCCAGAGCGACTTACAGTACTGAGTACATAAATGTGCATATATTCCCCTGTGGGAATCGAACCCACAACCCTGGCGCTATCCTCTACCAACCGAGCCACATGGGAACTTTAGAAACCACAAGAGCCATGTGTCCCCCTAAGATATGACAGTAGTTGAGAACCTCAAGAACACCCATTAAAACCCAACGAGGGGCTCAAACCCACGACTAGCTTGGCCGGGAAGGAATATTGACAACTCCCTCTGTAGAGTGCACAGGAGGCATCATGAACGTTGCCAAATTGAGATATGACCAGTAATTGAGGACATCAGGAACACCAGCTAAAACATTTTGCACCCAACGTGGGGCTCAAACCCACGACCCTGAGATTAAGAGTCTCATGCGCTACCGACTGAGCTAGCCGGGCCTGATAGGGGACAGAGACAACTGCCCCTTTAGAAACCCCAGGAGGCATGAACCCTGCCCCCAACCCTTGGAATTCACACCACACTCTCCAAGCCTACAGCTCATGATTACTTATCCCTGTAGACCCGTAAACTCTGACCCTGGGAAAGCTGTATGAGGTTGCTGATGGAATATGTCCTCTGTCCAATAGTCCTGAAGGAACCAAACAGCACTGGTAGTAATCTAAGACCGGGATTCAATCCATGATGCGTTGTAGAGCGCTGTCGAACAATGTGTCTTTTAAAGGCAATGTTCTCAACGTTTGCAGACATTCACGGTAAACAGGGCAGATTTCGGCTCAATCGGAAAGTATCTTTAAATAACAAACGCTGTACAACGCGCCCAGATTGAATCTCGGCCTAACTCTGAATGAATAGGATGCAATAACAGGATGCTCACCCGAAACTGGGGTCTAGGATCTTCAAGGGACTCGGCAGGGATATCCAGTGTCCCCCACCTGTATGCTAGCTCGGCCTCTCTCCGCTTCCACCTCTCTAGGAAGAGTGTCGCCCACACCACGTTGAAGAGGGCAAACACCACACAGCAGATGTCCTGGCTGGTCTGTGGGGGAGTGGAGAAGTGGGTGAGCCACATGAGATACATACAGATTAGGGGAATCTTTATACTATCTATCAACTAAAAATAACACTGGACATGTATCACAGAGCACCGAGATGGTAAGTGCTATGGTGCTATGGTGGGTGAAATATAGTTTTGTAGTATAGGCCAACACATCCATATTTTTCACATGTATTTTAAGGTAGTGATTGAGAGAGAAAACACATACACATAGATTCCAACAAGTGAGTCATTTGTATTGTAAAACTGTGAATTCCTATTGTGTATGATAGCTACATGTAGCCTAGTTTTAGATCTGTTTGTGCTATCTTGCAAACTCCTATGTAATTGTCAGATTAGGGACTAGGCTAAACTACATTGTGTATGATACAGTCTCAGAAAAAAAAGGTGCTACTTAGAACCTAAAAGGGTTGACGAACCCTATTTGGTTCCAGGTATATCCCTTTTTGTTCCAGGTAGAACCCTTTTGGGTTCCATGTAGAACCCTTTCCACAGAGGGCTCTACATGGAACCCAAAAGGGTTCTACCTAGAGCCAAAAAGGCTTGTACCTGGAACCAAAAAGATTATCCTATGGGGACAGCCAACCCTTTTTTCTAAGATTGTACTATTGACAGGTATATTGACCAGTGTGAGGTCTCCATTAGGTAATGTGATGCTGCACCACCTACCTGGTCAGCCTCAGCCAGGATCCACAGTAGGAAGCCGATGACTGCAGGGTACAGCATGGAGTTGGTGTAGAAACCCAGCCAGGCAAAGTACATGCCAATCTTCACCCCAAAGTAATCACAGACGTCATCTGACACACAGACATGACACCAACAACATGGCAGACAAAGACAGACACAATGGGTTATTGGCTTTAGTTAGTAAATTATATTTTTAAGAAATGTGTATTTTTCCATTGATATTGTTTTTGTAGTGCAAATGATATTCTCTTATTCTATGATATAATTAGCATTTAATTGTAACAATTAATAATAATAATATGCCATTTAGCAGACACTTTTATCCAAAGCGACTTACAGTCATGTGTGCATACATTTTTACGTATGGGTGGTCCCAGGGATCGAACCCACTACCCTGGCGTTACAAGCGCCATGCTCTACCAATTGAGCTACAGAGGACCTACAACAGGTGCTGCTCACCCAAAGGCTGTCTCTCACAGACAGCTTGGACCCATGACGTCATCAGCTGACTGAGGATCCGTTGCTCGTGTAGAGGAAACACTTGATAGATTACTCCTCTGGCCATCAGCTCTGGAACTGAGATGAACACATAGTTATCAGTCAATAACAAAGCTGTCTTAGATATTATTGTGATGCTGTAGAGTCAGGCAATGATGAAATACAAAAACAACTGTTTACTGATTGGTTGTCCCTCAAGGAAGTAGAAGTTGTGAAGGACTTCCCCTTGTTTGGCTCGCAGGTTGTCCAGCCAGTACTTGATGATGCTCTGACGCTCCTGAAGAAAATATAAGATCGAACAACCACAGAGTTTGAGGAAACAAGGTAAAAATCAGCAACAGGACATATATCAGAGACGTTTAAATATGTTTGGAGATCATAGCCATAACTGATACGAACCTGTGAGGTGAAAAAGCACAGCTCGCTCTCTATGTTCTCGTAGATATTATCCTCTTCACAGGAAAACCTACGTGTTCCACCTCCATACTGTGGTTTGACCACTTTGCACATCCCCGTCAGCTCTGCACCACGCAGCAAGCTGAGGAGAGGAAGAGAAGGGGGGGGAGTAGGATACAAGCTTTACATTTACATTTTATTTAACAGTCCTGTGTCAGATGCTGTTTACCTGGTCCCATATCTGACTGTTCTGTCTTGCCAACTCCTCCTATGGTCATTGTCAAACCAACCATTACCGCTGCTCTTTAATTATTTTTTATTTTTATTTTTTACTTATCAATTTTTTACTTAACACTTATTTTTCTTAAAAATGCATTATTGTTAAGAGCTTGTAAGTAAGCATTTTACTGTAATGTCTACACCTGTTGTATTTGGCGCATGTGACAAATACAATTTTATTTTATTTTATTTGAACCATTGCAACACAGCACAAACAGGTAAGGTATTGCCTTACCTCCATAACTTGCTACATTTGCACACACTGTATATATATTTTCTGTTGTATTTTTGACTATATGTTTTGTTTACCCCATATGTAACTCTGTGTTGTTGTTTTTATCACACTGCTTTGCTTTATCTTGGCCAGGTCGCAGTTGTAAATGAGAACTTGTTCTCAACTGGCTTACCTGGTTAAATAAAGGTAAAATAAATAAAAATATTTTTTTTTAAACGGATCTGGAACCAGGCCACTATTTACGAATGTGATGTTTACAAATGATGCGTTAACAATGTGAGTACTTCGGATGCCAAATGGTACGTGGTGGTGCTTGTTTCAAACAATCACAGAGAAACAAAATAGTACTTATTAGGTAACTACTATATAATTAACATTTAACCATTACATTTCTGACTTAAATGTCAGGTAAGAAGTGGAGTGTCTTACTTCTCAAATGTGGTTGTAATGAAGAATGCATAGCCCCGTGTGTGTTGATGCTGTCGGATCTGGATTGTAACTTGTGGGATTCCCAGTCGGATATGGTTCAGCAGCCATAGCAAGGTGTGGTCGTCTATGGTGTCTACAAAGGAGGAAATGGTCAGTTTCTATGTCAGCTTTTGTATTTAATTTATTTAAGAGTCTGAGTCTATTTACAGCCACAGCCCAATTGCCATTAATCGCAATCATTCAACGTTTACATTTTTTTTACACTTCACATTCTAGTCATTCATCAGACTGATCACAGACTCTTGGAACATTCAAATAAGGAGGCTGCAACGACAACATTCTTCAAAGCTTGACAGAGGTAGCAACGGTAACCGTGGGAGGGTGGAGCCATGAAAAGGTCAATACAATCAATTAGGTAACCGCCCTAGTGTTTATGGGGTATTCATTTCATCCCATCCTGCAAGAATGAGTGCAATAATTAATATCCAACCCAATTTGATTTGCGATCCATGTGGGAAATGTGCTTTGACTAATGAGATTGATCCATTTGTGTAAACCCACACAGCATGTGTACAGAATCATAGAGTGCCTGACTCTGAAACAAACATACAGGTATTAGATTTTATTCAATAGTCCCTGTAGACTGTTCTGTGTCACGTCAACGAGTGATTGGCTCATTGCCCACATCGGCCAATAAGACTCCCCCTCTAAGTTTCCCATCATGGTTGAAGGGACTGAACCGTGGAAGGTGAATGTGGTGATTTAGCGTACCTGAGAATGTCATTAGTATATCACAGTCTTCCGTGGGCACCATTTTCAGCCAGGATTTATGGGACATGATGTACTGTCTGGCCTGCGAGAGGCGTTTCCCAAACAATTTATCTAAAGGGGAAGAGGTAGAGGGGAGGAGAGAGAGAGAGAGAGAGAGAGAGAGAGAGAGAGAGAGAGAGAGAGAGAGAGAGAGAGAGAGAGAGAGAGAGAGAGAGAGAGAGAGACACAGAGAGAGAGACAGAGAGACAGAGAGAGAGAGAGAGAGAGAGAGAGAGAGAGAGAGAGAGAGAGAGAGAGAGAGAGAGAGAATATTTCACATCAGTCAGTGCGGTGTAATGGGGACATGGGTGACAGAAGGAGAGAGGGAGGATTCTGCCAAAATGTCAAATCCTCACTGTCAGCTTCGCCTGCCCATCAACAAGGCCAAAGCAGTTTGTTACTGCTTTCCCCTGTCTGAAAGTCAGAAATGGGCAGAGATCATCCCAAATCAGAAAGTATCAGACATGATCATTTCCTACATTGGCATGATTAAAAAAGGGATCAGCTCCTCTTGTACAACACAAGCTCTGTGTATTTAAGTTGTTTGTACAACAGAACATTACGCTCACAGTGTTTACTCTACTAAGCTGCAGTACTTGTATGGTAGCTTGGGAGCACTGCTCTTGAAAATCAACCACTACATGGGAGGTACTAACCACAGGCTCTGCCGAGTAAAGCGTCCAACTTAACCAGGTCAAACCATGTGACACACAATAACAACGAGAATCGTTGACTGACAATCCCATAACTGTCCTGTTACCGACATGTCCTGTCCTGTCCTGTAACATTCCCTGCCATCTCTCTCTCTCTCTCACTTTCTCTCTCTCTGTGTCTCTCTCACTTTCTCTCTCTCGGTCTCTCTCTCTGTCTCTCTCTCACTTTCTCTCTCTCTGTGTCTCTCTCTCATGTTCTCTCTCTCTGTCTCTCTCTTTCTGTCTCTCTTACACATTTACACCCACACACACCACTAGGCTGATTCCGAAGGGTTGGGTTAAATGCAGAAGACACATTTCGGTGGAATGCATTCAGTTGTGCAACTGACTAGGTATCCCCATTTCACTTTCCCTCCCCTAACGTGTGAGCCATGTCTAGATTGTGCAGTGAAATTAATCTTGTCACTCTAACCAGGTGCCACTATCGTGCTTTTGTTATGAACAGCATCAACTACTCTATCCTTCCCCATTCTTACACAACTAAATTGTATACTTTTATCTTCACTGTCAACACTGTTTAAACCGATGACAGCACTATACTAGGTACTGCTATCGTGCTGGGACTGCTAGGTCTACTAGTAGCAACATGTCAAAAGCCATCTATCAGCAGATATAGAAAATGGGGTCATGTTCCTTTGTGATTGTACCTACTGACTTTACTGTGGTGCTCTTTTCCTAACCAACACTTTTATTTTATGATCAACACAATTTTGCCCAACATAAATCACAGGCCAATTTTGTGTGTGTGTGTACTGAATGGAGGATACTAGTCTGACAGTAAAAATGGTAGAAATGCAGTCCAAAGCCTATTGAATGTGGGTTATCCCCATGTCCCCTCATCCAATAGCACATCTGGGCCTGTATTCATTAGGCGTCTCAGAGTAGCAGTGCCAATTTATAATCGAAAAGGCAAAACTGATCCTAGATCAGGACTGTCCTCTAAGACGCTTTATGGATACGGGCTCTGAGCATCGCGTCATTATCCCCCACAACCCAAAGGTTGCGAGTTCGAATCTCACCACGGACAACTTTAGCATTTTTGCTAATTAGCAACTTTTCAACTACTTACTACTTTTTAGCTACTTTGCAACTACTTAGCATGTTAGCTAACCCTTCCCCTAACCCTTTGCCTAACCCTAACCCTTCCCCTAACCTTAACCCTTTAACCTAACTCCTAAACTTAACCCTAACCCCTAGCCTAGCTAACGTTAGCGAGCTAGCTAACGTTAGCCACCTAGCTAGAATTCGTAACATAGCATACATTTTGCAAATTTGTAACATATTGTGCGTTTTGCACTTCGTAACATATACTATGAATTGTAATTCGAAACATATCATACGAAATTGGTGATGGACATCCACAAATGAATACACACCATACGAAACGTAATGTATCAAACTAAATGGAGTGTCTCGGATTTACGTGTAGCTCAGTTGGTAGAGCATGGCGCTTGCAACGCCAGGGTTGTGGGTTCGTTTCCCACGGGGGGCCAGTAAGAAAATGTATGCACTCACTAACTGTAAGTCGCTCTGTATAAAAGCGTCTGCTAAAAATGTCCTAAAATAAAAAGAATAATACCAAATGCTCTGAGACCAGGTTGACCTCCATCTCCAAATTCATAATAAAGCCATGTCCTGTGCCATACCGTTTTTTGGCATTGCTGCTCTTGGAGGACTTTCCACAGCCATTGCAAAAAATACCAGTCAGTCAGCTCTCGCCTCTACCAAGTTGTGACAGAATTTGCAAAAACAAAGTGCGGTAAAATGTGTCTGTGATGGTTCTGATAACTGCAGGCTTTCTGGGACATTGTGATATTGTGTACTGAGTATTTGCGTAAGAAATGTGGACTTGTAATAAATGTGTGTGGTTGCTTAATGTTTGCACATTGCACAATGCCGTTTTTTCAGGACAAAGTTGTAATAAAATAACCACTTAAGGCTACTCAACTCCTAAATTAAATATTCAACTTTTAGTCTTACAGTTTCCGTTTAAACCCCCTTATTTGACTGCTAGACCACTGAAATAAATAATGTACATCCATTATTTATTACAATACATAGCCGACATCATAACAATATAATAGACGTAAATGCAGTCGCATTGGACCCATAGGCTAGGCTACACCTGTGGGACAACAAAAGGCAGCCGCCACTTTCGGCCCTGCTCATCGGAATGCGCACAATGCTACCTGACGCGACGCACCAAAAACAAAAACAAACGTGGCATGTAGCCTAATATGAACGGTGTATGTGATTAACCTCAAGTACTGGGGTCAATGGCATTTTGCGTGAATGTTTGAGAATACCGCATCATAGTCTAGTACCACCACAAATAGCATTGATAATTTTACTCCCTACAACCATCTATCTTGAATTCACGCACCCCATGACGACAAATACTCTGTTCCTCAAGACACTCACCCAGGACACCGAACGACATTGAATATGTCTGTTCTTGCTTAGTTCTCTTGTCGTCTTCAGTGGGCACCGTCTTCTCCATCCTCTCCCCTACCCTGTCGCCGTCCGCGGTGCTGTTTACAGAAGCGGCGGGATCAGGTGCTCCAATCGTCACGATCATGGCGCATTAATTCACAGTTCAGTGCGGGTGATGTTCTGAAAAGACAGGGCTGCAACTATGGAAGGTGATGTTGCATGAGCATTGTATGAACAGGGTTAGGGATACCCGCCTACGCTACCTGTTCGTGCTATGACCTGAACCTGGCAGAAAGTGTTTGGTTGTAACAGGTTCTCACTCTCGACCATTCATTTGGAGAAGGTCTGGCCCTGCATTCATAAAGCGTCTCAGACTAGGAGTGCTGATCTATGATCAGGTCCCCATGTCCATGTAACTCATTCATTAATAAGATTTAAAAGGCTGATCCTAGATGAGCACTCCTACTCTGAGACACTTTATGAATACGGGCCCTGATTGTATTGTACTGTAGAGACAAAATGACATAAGCTATTCAGAGTACTTTTATCTCATCAAAATTATGATGTGATCTGCAAGCCATTATTATAGATGGTCACGAAGAGAGAACTCCGCCTTTGCAATAAATATAGCTTGTGATTAAAAAGACCCCTCTGAAATCCACTGAAGGACACCGATTTGTAGGAGATCCTACTTCTCAATTCCATTACGCTTTCAGATCTTGCAGTACAATGTCATGGCCGCTAGAGAGCAGTCGTGTTAATGTGTGAGAAAGATAGAGACTCTTCTTGTTGGTATACAGGGCAAGAGACAGGAAATCCTGTTGAGGTGCCAGGCTGCTTGCTACCTTTAGCCCCCAAACTCCTCCAGGGAACACTGGGTAAAGGATCTGGGCCCGTATTCATAAAGTGTCTCAGTGTCCGAGTGCTGAGGTCCCGCATATCCATATAATCATATTCATTATAATCTTAAAGGCAAAACTGATCCTAGATCAGCACTTGCCTACTCTGAGATGAATATGGGCCCAGAAAGCAGTGCTGCTGCTGAGCTGAGTAAATGCTCTATAATCCACTGTCTCTCCCTACTCTGGCAGAATACCATAGGCATTGAGGCTTTCTGGTTGATGGCTAATCAATTGGGTTGATAGAGTACAGTAAATCTAGTCTGGTGACATGCTAAAAATCCAACTGACTTGCCATTGAGGATGATTGATAATCTTGTTGGGCTTTTGTTTGGGAGAGGTCATGAGTCTATGTACAGGAAAAAGCTTTTCATTGTGTATTACGTATTCATTGTAAATGTTGGTTTAGTCTTCATTTGAATAGGATTGTAACATTCATTTTGCAATGCAAGTGAGGAATTCAGTATACTTTTGAAATTGTTTACAATAACTTGACGATTAGATATGAAAAGATACTAGGCTTCTGAGCAGCGCTACAGTACTGAAAACTCGTACGTGACTGGGTAATCTCAAATTTACAGATGTGATTGATAGTAATGCAATGACGAGTGCTTGACCTGACATGAGAGGCCAAAGTGAGCTCAGGTTGTGTTTGACAGATCCAGGGACACCATCGAGGCCCAATGTTTCCTTCCACCTGCTGCTGCTTCCACTCTTAACCTCAGCCTCAACTATCAGCAAGAGAGAGGTTTTGCCCTCTAATGTTTTTACCAGTCAGGCGGCCATTGGACTGAAAGGGGCCAGGCAAATAGGAAGTGTAATTAGCATTCATGGTCAAGAGGGAACGTTAGTAGCCAGAGACAAAAGGGGTCAGAGTTCTGCAACCCCGGGTAGGAAGGAGGTAGCAATAATAAGCGCCCATTCCATTCCTGCGGTTTGGGTGGAGTGGGGAGATGTGGCCCCCTGGCCTTTCTGGGTCTCAAAAGAGCCCCAGACATAGAGCAAATCCAGAGCAAACCCAACATTCTCAGACACCATTGTGGCTCCAATCTGCGTTTTTAAAAACCTAATTGGCCTCAGATACCTGAGGACGCTCAATAGCAAATGATCGGTGACAGTAGAAGACAAGCATAGATTATTGCAAATAGTACCCATCACGCTGAACCGACAGAGGGATACGTAGGCAATTCTTCATATATCAAATTAAGATGAGTAAACACAGGTTTAAAGGGGACTTTAACCTAAAATACATATTTCAACGTTTTCTACTTTTGTTGGCTGTTGTTGATTGATCCAGTTTTAAAGTCCCTATTTGAGTTATTTGGTTAGTTTCAGCAGCATCTGTCTACTAGCTACTAGCTAACGTTAGCTTCATTAGGCAAAAAATGAACAGAATGCATCCAACAGCACACCTCTGGGCAGAGCTCCACAGGGCTAACTAACTGTAAGTAAGTGGATATTTCCAACCCGCAGTTAGCCAAGTTAGCTAGCTAGGTAGCTAGAGTTATGTTTACAGTTAGCCTAGTTAGATACCGCTCCTACACTCCTAGTTTTGCTAACTACCGTAAACACTGCTTCATGCCTCCAAAATGTTTACATTTTGTTGATTGTGACATATCCACTTAATAGGGTATTCAGGCATGCTTTGTGCTAACCTGCAGTGCAATTTGCACAATCATGCATACGCCTGTGTGAACTCTATCACATGGACATCAAAGTTACAGTACTGTTGATGAGTTTCAGTTATTTTTTATAAAATCTGCATTGTGATAGTGTGAGCAGTTTGGATGTCTCTATCTCAGACATTTTCGATCGAAATATACTATTTTGTCCAGTGTGGCGGAGTGTGCCAAAGTGGAATCAGACCAGAACACAGACCTACAATCTCCTCTTGGCTTCTCTCACGGGGAACTGGAGGTCCAATGGTCCTGACTGGAAAAACACTTGATGTTAAACAAAGGATTTCCTTTTTCCTTTAGACAGGAAGGAGGTCTCACTTACTGAACTCTACCATTTATTAATTGGCACCCAGTCAAACCACTTTAAGCTTTTCAATTAATGGTTGGTTCCCTTCTTGAATTTTATGCAGCAAAAATTCAAGTTAGTTGGGAACAGATTTTTGATGTCCCAATCATAGAGATCCTATTAAATTACTCTAATTATTCTAATTCCTAATTCTATGGTTCCAATACCATGGCATAGGGTTTTTGAACTGATATACAAAACAACAATTGACGCATCAATCCGTTCTTTATAAATTAAACTATTATATAATTCTCGCCACAAAAATAATGCTCATTATATGGGGCATTGAATAGTCAGCCTTGGGCAGACTCTGCCACGAGGAAACAGAATAAATACATCATCTGGAGTCAGGTCCAGGAGTTGTTCATTCATAATGTCTGTGTTCAGATGGACCTATAAACAATACTATTAGGCGATCTGAAAAACCACAATCAATCAATGGAAAATATGATTACACTCTTAGGTAAAATATGATCTTTTTTCAGCAATCTCTGTAGAAATTGTACAAATAGAGAGGTTCAAGACCCTCGTAAGACATCACAGTAATATAGAGGGATGTATTGCAAAAGGAAATAGTAAAATGGTAGTGTACTGGGAAAGATGGTTTAGTCTGTGGACATCTGAGGATTGGAATTAAGATTGGAGGATTGATTGATTGGCCGATACAGTTGGGAGTCCAGTGTGATTAGGAAAGAAAAGTTAATGTTTTCCAAAAAGTCCTTTGGTATATATACAGTGGGGAGAACAAGTATTTGATACACTGCTGATTTTGCAGGTTTTCCTACTTACAAAGCATGTAGAGGTCTGTAATTTTTATCATAGGTACACTTCAACTGTGAGAGACTGAATCTAAAACAAAAATCCAGAAAATCACATTGTATGATTTTTAAGTAATTAATTTGCATTTTATTGCATGACATAAGTATTTGATCACCTACCAACCAGTAAGAATTCCGTCTCTCACAGACATGTTAGTTTTTCTTTAAGAAGACCTCCTGTTCTCCACTCATTACCTGTATTAACTGCACCTGTTTGAACTCGTTACCTGTATAAAAGACACCTGTCCACACACTCAATCAAACAGACTCCAACCTCTCCACAATGGCCAAGATCAGAGAGCTGTGTAAGGACATCAGGGATAAAATTGTAGACCTGCACAAGGCTGGGATGGGCTACAGGACAATAGGCAAGCAGCTTGGTGAGAAGGCAACAACTGTTGGCGCAATTATTAGAAAATGGAAGAAGTTCAAGATGACGGTCAATCACCCTCAGTCTGGGGCTCCACGCAAGATTAGTCTGTGGTCCTCTGTAGCTCAATTGGTAGAGCATGGCGCTTGTAACGCCAGGGTAGTGTGTTCGATCCCCGGGACCACCCATACGTAAAAATGTATGCGCACATGACTGTAAGTCGGTTTGGATAAAAGCGTCTGCTAAATGGCATATTATTATTATTTATTTATCTCACCTCGTGGGGCATCAATGATCATCAGGAAGGTCAGGGATCAGCCCAGAACTACACGGCAGGACCTGGTCAATGACCTGAAGAGAGCTGGGACCACAGTCTCAAAGAAAACCATTAGTAACACAATACGCCATCATGGATTAAAATCCTGCAGCGCACGCAAGGTCCCCCTGCTCAAGCCAGCGCATGTCCAGGCCCGTCTGAAGTTTGCCAATGACCATCTGGATGATCCAGAGGAGGAATGGGAGAAGGTCATGTGGTCTGATGAGACAAAAATAGAGCTTTTTGGTCTAAACTCCACTCGCCGTGTTTGGAGGAAGAAGAAGGATGAGTACAACCCCAAGAACACCATCCCAACCGTGAAGCACGGAGGTGGAAACATACTTTTTTGGTGATGCTTTTCTGCAAAGGGGACAGGACGACTGCGCTGTATTGAAGGGAGGATCGATGGGGCCATGTATCGCGAGATCTTGGCCAACAACCTCCTTCCCTCAGTAAGAGCATTGAAGATGGGTCGTGGCTGGGTCTTTCAGCATGACAACGACCCGAAACACACAGCCAGGGCAACTAAGGAGTGTCTCCGTAAGAAGCATCTCAAGGTCCTGGAGTGGCCTAGCCAGTCTCCAGCCCTGAACCCAATAGAACATCTTTGGAGGGAGCTGAAAGTCTGTATTGCCCAGCGACAGTCCCGAAACCTGAAGGATCTGGAGAAGGTCTGTATGGAGTGGGCCAAAATCCCTGCTGCAGTGTGTGCAAACCTGGTCAAGACCTACAGGAAACATATGATCTCTGTAATTGCAAACAAAGGTTTCTGTACCAAATATTAAGTTCTGCTTTTCTGATGTATCAAATACTTATGTCATGCAATAAAATGCAAATTAATTACTTAAAAATCATACAATGTGATTTTCTGGATTTTTTTTAGATTCCGTCTCTCACAGTTGAAGTGTACCTATAATAAAAAATTACAGACCTCTACATGCTTTGTAAGTAGGAAAACCTGCAAAATCGTCAGTGTATCAAATACTTGTTCTCCCCACTGTATATATATATATATATATATATATATATATATATAGTACCAGTCAAACGTTTGGACACACCTACTCATTCCATGGTTTTTCTTTATTTTTACTATTTTCTACATTGTAGAATAAAACGATGAAACTATGAAATAACACATATGGAATCATGTAGTAACCAAAAAGTGTTTAACAAATCAAAATACATTTTATATTTGAGATTCTTAATTGTAGCCACCCTTTGCCTTGATGACAACTTTGCACACTCTTGGCATTCTCTCAACCAGCATCATGAGGTAGTCACCTGGAATGCATTTCAATTAAGGTGTGCCTTGTTAAAAGTTAATTTGTTGAATTTCTTTCCTTCTTAATGCGTTTGAGCCAATCAGTTGTGTTGTGACCAAGTCCATATTATGGCAAGAACAGCTAAAATAAGCAAAGAGAAACGACAGTCCATCATTACTTTAAGACATGAAGGTCAGTCAATCCGGAAAATGTCAAGAACTTTTAAAGTTTCTTCAAGTGCAGTCGCAAAAACCATCAAACGCTATGATGAAACTTGCTCTCATGAGGACCGCCACAGGAAAGGAAGACTCAGAATTGCCTCTGTTGCAGAGGATAAGTTTATTAGAGTTACCAGCCTCAGAAATGGGCAATTAACTGCACCTCAGATTGCACCTCACAGAGTTCAAGTAACAGACACATCTCAACATCAACTGTTCAGAGGAGACTGTGTGAATCAGACCTTCATGGTCGAATTGCTGCAAAGAAACCACTACTAAAGGATACCAATAAGAAGAAGAGACTTGCTTGGGCCAAGAAACACGAGCAATGGACATTAAACCAGTGGAAATCTGTCCCTTGGTCTGATGAGTCCAAATTTGAGATTTTTGGGTCCAACCGCCGTGTCTTTGTGAGACGCAGAGTAGGTGAAAGGATTATCTCCGCATGTGTGGTTCCCATCGTGAAGTATGGAGGAGGAGGTGTTATGGTGTGGGGGTGCTTTGCTGGTGACACTGTCAGTGATTTATTTAGAATTCAAGACACATTTAACTAGCATGGCTACCACAGCATTCTGCGGTGATACGCCATCCCATCTGGTTTGCGCTTAGTGGGACTATCATTTGTTTTTCAACAGGACAATGACCCAAAACACACCTCCAGGCAGTGTAAGGGCTATTTGACCAAGAAGGAGAGTGATGGAGTGCTGCATCAGATGACCTGGCCTCCACAATCACCCGACCTCAACCCAATTGAGATGGTTTGGGATGAGTTGGACCGCCGAGTGAAGGAAAAGCAGCGAACAAGTGCTCAGCATATGTGGGAACTCCTTCAAGACTGTTGGAAAAGCATTCCTCATGAAGCTGGTTGAGAGAATGACAAGAGTGTGCAAAGCTGTCATCAAGGCAAAGGGTGGCTACTTTGAAGAATCTCAAATATAAAATATATTTTGATTTGTTTAACACTTTTTTGGTTACTACATGATTCCATATGTGTTATTTCATAGTTTTGATGTCTTCACTATTATTCTATAATGTAGAAATTTGTAAAAATAAAGAAAAACCCTTGTATGAGTAGGTGTTCTAAAACTTTTGACCGGTAGTGTATATACAGTATATTACATTTTAATGTTTTCCACCAAGTCCTCCAACCAGGGTAGAGGGGGGTAGGGGCATAATAAAAAATAAATACAAAATAAACAAATATAGATAAGAAAATAGGTGTTAGAAATTATGCAGGTAATGTTATTTGATAGACTTCAATTCTATCTGCTAATTTCATACCCGATCTGTCCCCCCAAAAAACAGTTTGTTCCCATTGTCATTCTTTCTTATTTTTGTATTTTCTACCCCCTTTTTCTCCCCAATTACCATCTTGTCTCATCGCTGCAACTCCCCAACGGGCTCGGGAGAGGCGAAGGTCGAGTCACGTGTCCTCTGAAACATGACCCGCCAAACCGCGCTCCTTAACACCCGCCAGCTTAACTCGGAAGCCAGCCGCACCGCAGGAAACACTGTTCAACAGAAGTCAGCCTGTAGGCGCCCGGCCCGCCACAAGGAGACGCGATGAGCCCCGGCCAAACCCTCCCCTAACCCTAGCAAACATTATTTGTCGTTCTGCTGTTCTACTATAATTGTTCTCAATGTAAAGGCTAGATGGTGTGCCAGATATAATTTGTGCTAATTGAATAGAATAATGCTGTATACATTCTTTATGGGTCGTTTTGGAGTTTCCTTTGAGACAAATTGAAGTGGAACTGACCCTAACCTTAGCCTAGCACAAACCGTCACGTAGTATTCACATATGAAATACATCTGGTTCTGCATGTCCCTAGATGTCATTCAAGCATGTTATGGAATTTTCCCATTGAGGTAACAATGCTGTTTTAGACTGTTAAAGTTGGGATTGCTGGGGTGCTATTTCCAATTGTTTATATATCCCATAAACGATAACAAAAGAAAACATTGTTTGGTGTTATTTCAGGGGATGTTTTTTTGGGAAAGGACAGGACATACTGAAGACTTGATGGATAATTCATCCTTCCGTCTCTCAATGTTTATATAATAGTTGTTTCATGTTCTCATTAAGTGTATGGAAAGCTGTGGTCTGTTGCCAACCTAGGGGCTATTGTTAATTTTGGGTTTTGTATACACCGGTGTTTGTACAGATGCAGGATCTTAATTTGATCACTCAGCACAGCAGGAAATGCAAACTTGTAGTGTATTTGAGTTTTAAAAAGGCTTCTAAAGTTTGGAATTTCCACTTGGAATTTCAGACTTGATTTTCCCTAATGAAAAATGTAATTATAATCCACATAATAATTCACATTTCCCGTTGCTGCAGGATTATTTTACTGCTTTAGCAAAGTGGCTCAAATTAAGATCCCACATCTGTACCTTTCCCTCCCATCTGCCCCAATTGGTCTGACAGGTTGACAGATAAACATAAACATCTTGGTTGGATCCAATGGTCTTCCAGTAAATTATGTCAGTAACGTTATTATACTCACAATGGGTCACGCAAATGGGGACAAACAATTAATATCCGTCTTGGATGGGTTACATAGTTTTTTTTCTGAAATCAGAGTTGTGACATTCAAAGTAGTCCCTTAAACATAGAAGTCATCACACTTCATTCATAGAACCGGGTTTGCAAGAAGTATTCCTTAGTTTTTAATAAAAGTATATACAGTACATTGAAAACAGCTTATTTACTACTTTTATGCCTTTCTCCTGACTAAATAAACATATTCAAATAACATACATTTGTGGGTAGTTATCAAGGACATTCAAAAAAATTGAATACATGTCACAGTAGCAGCAGATTTTATTTTATTATATATTACAATGCAGCTGCTGTTGGTATAAATTATATTATACATATATTGACATACCAGAACTCAATATGAGGAGACTGGGTTTAATAGAAGGAGCAGAGGGTTCCATCTTTCCTCCATTTTCCTCTGTGAAATTTCATGGATTACCCAGATACTCTGCAGGCAAGAAGAAATAACAGAGATCCTTGTTCAGTTCATTGCATAGACTGCAGGCAGCACTTCTCTCATGTCCTTGCCTCGATGGCTTGCTCCCTTACAGAATTTAATTTACAATTATTTCATAAACTTAGCTTATTAGGATGTTTAAGGAATCTTTAGAATCCACAATTGCAGTTTCTATAGGCCAATTCCACTACTTAACATGGAGCTAAAACTCATCTCTAAAGCTCTATGACACATTATAAATCAACATTTGTTTTGTAACATTTAGATTACATTCTAATGTCATAATAAAAATGTGTCTCAGCCATGTTGAATTAAAAGGTCTAGTAAGATGCACATTTTGGCATTTTTAACAACAGAACTTAATACATTTATTAAAGATTCACTTAAATACCCAGAGGGTATGTGAACTCACTCTGAGCCGGAGTTGGGGTTGGAATACTGCTGCAGCTCTCGTAAGTGTTGATTGATATGTGCTGTGGAAACAACAGAACAACAACATAAGCCGTTGTCCATAGTATATCACAGTGTTTATAAGAAGTTATTTTTATATCAAGCCTTTATATCTTACCTAAACTGTAACCGTTCGAGCTGTCCATTCCTGATCCGTTCATCCTTGCGGCGCCTGATGATGACAAAGCACTTGACCCGGCCCTACCCAATCCTGTGTTGCCAAAACCTGCGTTGCCGTTTCCTGTTGCAGAAGCACCCCACCCACCTGTTCCAGCCCCCAATCCTGTTCCAGCAGTTGACCCCCTGTTACCTTGCCCTGTTGCACTCAACCCTTCCCCGCCAAATGCATTCCCAGTTGAGCCAGGGTCACCCATCCCATGCCTGCTACCCCAGGGCCCAGTCTGATTTGGTCCGGACATCCCTGAGTTACCCATGCCGGTCTGAAACATAATAAGACAAAGATAATAATGTTTGGTTACTACCGGTATGTGAAAATACTTCAACATATAACAATGAGTCATCAGTTTATCTAGCATATTCAAAGATAATAATAACACAAACATATCATGTTTATTATAACATGACCACCAATTGTATCTTATAGACTGTGGCACTTTACCAGCCAGTTGGGCCGTTACCTATCTTCGAGTTCCCTGCATTGTTTCTTTGGAATGAGACTGACACCCCCTCTAGTACCATAGTGGGATCCCTGCCAAGTTGATGAGATTGACACCTCCTCTAGTACCATAGTGGGATCCCTGCCAAGTTGAGGAAATTGACACCTCCTCTAGTACCATAGTGGGATCCCTGCCAAGTTGATGAGATTGACACCTCCTCTAGTACCATAGTGGGATCCCTTCCAAGTTGATGAGATTGACACCTCCTCTAGTACCATAGTGGGATCCCTTCCAAGTTGATGAGATTGGCACCTCCTCTAGTACCATAGTGGGATCCCTGCCAAGTTGATGAGATTGACACCTCCTCTAGTACCATAGTGGGATCCCTGCCAAGTTGATGAGATTGACACCTCCTCTTGTACCATAGTGTCTATTCTGATCATACACATTTTATGATCAGAAGTTTCTGTAACGATCCCGGCAGTCTGAGTCGGGTCCTGTCTGTGGACTAGTTTTTCTGCTCGTGATCTCCAGTTTCCCGAGGGTTCTGGAACGCTCCGGGGAGCTCTCTTGATTTCCGCACCTGCATCCCATCAGCAATCTGCACACCTGGTCCTGATCATCACCCTTCTTAGGCTCTGGCCTAACATCCATTCCCTGCCGGATCGTTAGCCATGAACAGTAGGTTTACCAGAGTATCAGTCTTAGAGCTTCTAGCGTTAGTTTTGTTGTTTTTACACCTTGTTGGTTTGTTGTTTACTTACCTCCGTTTTGTTCCATCTGCAGTCACTCGTCCGGAACCTTCATCCAACCTCTGCCTGGTGGTCGGCGGCGGCCGAGCCATGATGGGATCAACCACTGCACCCCCAACAACTAATCAACGCCGCCCGCTCTGTTCCCTGGATTATTCAGCATCACTCTTGAATTTGTAAATAAACACTCACCTTCGTTTCAACTTACCTTGTCCTGGTCTGCTTCTGGGTTCTGGCTTTGTAACTCGTGACAGAACGATCCGCCAGTAATGAACCCAGCGGACCTGGACTCTGTTCGCCATGCCATTACCCATCAGGAGAAGATGTTGGGCCATCATAGCACGGTACTACAGGAGATCGCGTTGTCAGTTCGGAACCTTTCTACCGGTCTGACGGAGGTCCAGAACCAACGCAAGTTTCCGGTGGAGGATCCACTACCGGTTTCACCCATCTCGCCTGCCGCTTCTGGAGCTGTGTCCTTCCGTGAGCCCAAGGTTCCGACGCCGGATAAATATGAGGGGAGCTGGGAAGATGCCGTTCCTTCCTTATGCAGTGTGGATTAGTGTTCGATCTACAGCCCTACTCTTATGCCACAGACAAGGCTAGGATAGCCTTTGTGATTGAGTTGCTGCGTGGTCGAGCGCTGGAGTGGGCTTCAGCCGTTTGGGAACGACAGGATCCCTGCATGGCTTCATACCAGGGGTTCACGGCCGAGATGAGGAAGCTCTTCGACCATTCCGTCCGAGGGAGGGACGCAGCTAGGCGCCTGTTTTCGCTTCGCCAAGGAACTCGCAGCGTGGCCGACTTCGTGATCGAGTTCAAGACGTTGGCTGTGGAGAGTGGGTGGAATGAGGAGTCTCTGCAAGCGGCCTTTTACCAGGGTCTGTCGGAGCAGCTCAAGGATGAGTTGATCTCCTATCCGGAGCCTAGTGACCTGGACAGCTTGGTAGCCTTGTCTATTCGGGTGGATAATCGAGTCCGAGAGCGAAGGAGGAGAAGCAATGGGTTCCGTCCAACCGATCAGCTTCTCAGGTTCCAGTCGGGTCGGGGAGTTGGATCAGAATACGTCGATCATCGGCCACCACACAGGATTAGTGGAGAGGTTCTGTCTCCGATTCTGAACCCATGCAAGTGGGGCGGCACGGGTTAACCAAGGAGGAGCGCCAACACAGACGTAGGACTAACTGTTGCCTCTACTGTGGTGGTTCGGGACATTACCTCGCCACTGGTTCCCGGCGGTCGTCCAAACTGCGCGGCTCGCTAAAGTTGGGAGGACTTTTAGCGAGCCAGTTTCGACCTCTCAATACCTCTGTCAGACCCCGTTTCCCGGCTACCCTTATGAACAGGAATCAGAGCTTAGCGATTAACGCTTTTATCGATTCAGGTGCCGATGGAAGCTTTCTAGATGCCGAGTTGGTGGAACAGCTGGGGCTTTCCAAGGAGCAATTGCCGGAAGCCATTGAAGCTACCACTCTGGACGGCAGTAGTCTGGCACGTATCACGATGAGGACTGAACCGGTTAAGATGCTGTTGTCGGGGAATCATTCTGAGATGATTTCATTCTTCATTCTGCCGTCTTCCCATGTTCCTCTGGTCCTTGGATACCCCTGGCTGAAGGAACACAATCCCACGTTCGATTGGGTGACGGGCAAGGTAACGAGTTGGAGCCTTGATTGTCATGCTAACTGTCTCAAGACTGCCTGTCCCCATTCGGTTCCCAGTCAGGTGATTGAGGCTAAACCCCCAGATTTGTCCCTGGTTCCCGAGACATATCACGATTTGGGGAAGTTTTCAGTAAGCAGAAGGCTCTGTCACTCCCTCCCCCACCGACCATATGATTGTGCCATCAACCTGTTCCCTGGAGCTGTCTACCCCAAGGGAAGGTTATACAGTATCTCCCGACCTGAACGTGAGGCTTTGGAGACCTACATCAAGGAGTCCCTAGCTGCTGGTCTCGTTCGTCCCTCGTCATCACCCCTGGGGGCAGGATTCTTCTTTGTGGGTAAGAAGGATGGCTCTCTTCGACCGTGTATTGATTATCGGGGGTTGAATGACATCACGGTCAAGAACAAGTATCCCCTGCCCTTGATGAGTTCTGCCTTCGACTCCTTACAGGGTGCTACGGTGTTCACCAAGCTAGACCTACGCAATGCGTATCACATGGTCCGGATCAGAGAGGGGGACGAGTGGTTGACGGGTTTCAATACACCGATGGGTCACTTCGAGTATCAGGTGATGCCGTTTGGACTGACCAATGCTCCAGCGGTATTCCAGAGTATGGTGAACGACGTCCTGAGAGATATGATCGGTCTCTTTGTGTTTGTTTACCTGGATGACATTCTGATCTTCTCGAAGGAACCTTCCGACCACGTCCAGCATGTCCGGCAGGTTCTGCAGCGATTGTTGGAGAATCGCCTGTTCGTGAAGGCCGAGAAGTGCGAGTTTCACGCCCACACGACATCCTTTCTCGGGTACATCATCTCCAGGGGAGAGATTAGGATGGACCAGGAGAAGGTTAGAGCGGTTCTGGAATGGGCCCAGCCCGGTACGAGATTGCAGCTCCAGAGATTTTTGGGGTTTGCGAATTTCTACCGCAGATTCATCCGGGATTACAGCCGTGTGGCCGCTCCGTTAACTGCCTTGACTTCCAGTATCAGGACCTTCAAGTGGAATCCGGAGGCGGATCGAGCGTTTCTGGATTTGAAGAGGCGATTCACCAACGCACCGATTCTCTCTCAACCGGACACGGCCCGTCAGTTCGTCGTTGAAGTGGACGCGTCTGATGTGGGAGTTGGCGCCATCCTGTCGCAGCGATGCTCCACGGACAGTAAACTCCATCCCTGCGCCTACTACTCGTCGTCGCCTTTCGCCTGCGGAGAGGAATTACGATGTGGGTAACCGGGAGCTTCTCGCGGTGAAACTTGCCTTGGAGGAGTGGCGCCACTGGTTGGAGGGGCGGAGCAACCGTTTATTGTCTGGACTGACCACAAGAATCTTGCTTACGTGCAATCGGCTAGACGTCTCAACTCCCGTCAGGCCAGGTGGTCGTTGTTTTTCGGACGATTCAATTTTTCCCTGACGTTCCGACCTGGATCTAAGAACGGCAAGGCGGACGCCTTGTCCCGGATGTTCTCCAAGACGGAGGAGAGTGGGTCCAAGACCGAGACAATTCTCCCCCGGAACTGCGTCGTGGGAGCAGTTATGTGGAAGATTGAGGAGGAGGTGATGGCGGCCCTTCGGACTCAGCCCGGTCCCGTAACGGTCCACCCGGTCGGTTGTTTGTGCCTGAGTCGGTTCGTCCTGCTGTCCTCAAATGGTCCCACGCCAGCAAGATGGCTTGTCACCCTGGCGTGGCTCGGACGATGGCGTTTCTTCGCAGACGCTTTTTGGTGGCCTGCCATGGCCGAGGATACTCGGGGTTTTGTTGCTGCCTGTCCAGTGTGTGCGCAGAATAAGAGTACCAATCGGCCCAGCTCTGGACTACTTCACCCCCCTTCCTATTCCCCGGCGACCATGGTCGCATCTGGCCCTGGACTTCGTCACTGGGTTGCCCGCTTCTGAGGGGAACACGGTCGTTCTGACTATCGTGGACAGATTCAGCAAGTTCGCCCACTTTGTGCCAATTGCCAAGCTTCCCTCTGCCTCGGAGACGTCCGAGATCCTGGTTAGGGAGGTTTTCAGGGTCCACGGTTTGCCCAGTGATATCGTTTCCGACCGTGGCCCTCAGTTTACCTCTGCTGTCTGGAAGTCCTTCTGTTTGGCCATTGGAGCTACAGTCAGTCTCACATCTGGTTTTCACCCCCAATCCAATGGTCAGGCGGAGAGAGCCAACCAGAAGATGGAATCCACGCTACGCTGCCTGGTCTCTTCCAACCCCACCTCCTGGGTCTCTCAGTTGCCTTGGGTTGAGTATGCCCACAATACTCTCCCTACATCTGCCACTGGGATGTCTCCCTTCCAGTGCCTGTATGGCTACCAACCTCCCTTGTTCCCTTCTCAGGAGAAGGAGCTCTCAGTGCCCTCTGTTCAGGCCCATATTCGTCGTTGCCACCGGACCTGGCATCGGGCCAGAAAGGCACTCCTTAGAGTTTCGGACCGGTATCAGCTCCAGGCGACTCGCCGCCGGATCCCCGCCTCCCACCTATACCATCGGAGATAGGGTCTGGTTGGCCACACGGGATCTTCCGTTACGGACTGAGTCTAGGAAGTTGTTACCGAAGTTCATTGGTCCGTTTGTGGTGGAGAAGGTGATCAATCCAGTGGCAGTTCGACTCAAACTACCGAGGACGCTCAGAGTCCATCCCACCTTTCATGTCTCCTGCCTCAAGCCTGTTTTCCTCAGTCCTCTGTTGCCTCCTCCGCCTCCTCCTCCTCCTCCTCGGATGATCGGAGGTGGTCCTGCCTACACGGTGCGACGCATCATGGATTCCAGACGGCGGGGCCGGGGTTTCCAGTATCTCGTGGACTGGGAGGGGTATGGTCCTGAAGAGAGGAGTTGGATTCCGCGGCGACAGATCCTAGATGCTGACCTCATCCGTGACTTCTACCGCCTCCATCCTGGCGCTCCGGGAGTCCGCCCGGTGGCGTTCGTCGGAGGGGGGTACTGTAACGATCCCGGCAGTCTGAGTCGGGTCCTGTCTGTGGACTAGTTTTTCTGCTCGTGATCTCCAGTTTCCCGAGGGTTCTGGAACGCTCCGGGGAGCTCTCTTGATTTCCGCACCTGCATCCCATCAGCAATCTGCACACCTGGTCCTGATCATCACCCTTCTTAGGCTCTGGCCTAACATCCATTCCCTGCCGGATCGTTAGCCATGAACAGTAGGTTTACCAGAGTATCAGTCTTAGAGCTTCTAGCGTTAGTTTTGTTGTTTTTACACCTTGTTGGTTTGTTGTTTACTTACCTCCGTTTTGTTCCATCTGCAGTCACTCGTCCGGAACCTTCATCCAACCTCTGCCTGGTGGTCGGCGGCGGCCGAGCCATGATGGGATCAACCACTGCACCCCCAACAACTAATCAACGCCGCCCGCTCTGTTCCCTGGATTATTCAGCATCACTCTTGAATTTGTAAATAAACACTCACCTTCGTTTCAACTTACCTTGTCCTGGTCTGCTTCTGGGTTCTGGCTTTGTAACTCGTGACAGTTTCAGACATTTATGAAGGCATAAATGTATGAAAGCGTGTACTCCTGCATCTCTCATTTACATGATTAGATCTTTTGACCAGCGTCCCAACTCCATCCTTTCACACCAATGACGGAAGCCATTTCTGGCCTCAGTTTGACTTCTAAATAATTTATGTTGTTATCTACCACCACTCTGAGCTGGATGTAAGCCCGGTGTAATACCACGCAATAGAGATTCCCTTACCCTGGAGCCACAGTTGGCCAGTGAGCTGTTGAGGTTATTGATCTTGTCCTTGAGAATGCTGATCTCACCCTCCTTCATCTTCATCGCCGTCTCCTGCAGCTCCTTGTTCCCCTGCAGCCTCCTGCGGTCCATCAGCATTCTCTCCGTCTCTCGGTCGTATTTCTCCTGGGTCTTCTGAAGCTTCTTGTGGTGCTCCAGGGCCATGGCGCTGCGATTGTAGCTACACCAGTCGTAGTCCTCCTTCAGCTGGTCTTTATCCGCCTGCAGCCAGGCGCTGTGGCCCTTGATCTCCGACATCTGAGAGCCCACCTTGTCCAGGTAGTGCTGGAACTTGGTCTCCACCTCGCGGGACAGACCGGTGCAGTTGTTGCGGATCTGGTCCAGGTGGTGGAGCTGCTTCTCGCAGGTGAGCAGGAAGGGGCTGACATTGGGCAGGAGGTTGTCGATCTTCAACAGGAAGGCTTTAGAGACGTCGGAGATGCCGGCCAGTGATTGGACAAAGTCCTCCTTGCACTTCTTCCTGTAGCCCTCCAGTTGTCTCTGCAGGAAGGTCTTGTCCCTCTGGAGGGAGATGGCCTCAAGGGTGAGGGAGTCCCGGTCCATGGCTGTGTTCTCCATCTCCATCCTCATGAACTGCACCGTCTGACTGAAGTTGGAGCTCACTAGCTTTAGCAACTGCTCCAGCTGCTGGACCTGGTTTTCTTGCATTTTCTTGTTGTTGCCTATAAAAGATTTTGAAGAACAAAAAGAAGAAAGAAAAACCTTTTATGTTAATACTTCGGAACCAAGATCAGATTTTGTCCGGGATTCAATCCGAGGAGCACTGTCGACATTGTGCCTTTTAAAGGCAATGTTCCTGCATTTGCGGAGATTGCGTTCACAGTGCAGATGCGGGCTCAATAGAAAATAACCTTTAAATCAAGCTCTCTACAATGCAGCTTGGATTGAATCCCGGGCCTGTGTTGGTTTTAAGTGAATTCAGAATGGCAAGTAAATAATTGTAATTATAATTTAACTATTTGTATTCTCACTTCGGTAACAACAACAACAACAACAACAACAACAACAGTGAAGACAAAAGATCATTGCAAAGTTGTAATTTGCACCATGCTTATTCTTGTCCAAATAAGTACCAGTTAGGAAACCCACTGGGCACAGACGTCAATTCAACGTCTATTCCACGTTGGTTCAACGTAATTTCCTTTAAATGATGTGGAAACAATGTTGGTTCAACCAGTGTGTGCCCAGTGGGAAGCTGATAGGTTTAGGAAAGCTGTGAATGATTAGAATGAGATTCTGAGTGGACGACTGAACAGGAATACTGTATGTAACACTAGAGCAGAGCAGAGCAATTAAAACATTGTTTGTCTTACAGTTGTCTTACCATTTGGTGGCATGGCCCTGTGGCATTGGTTCATGCTAAGTTGATGCTGACAGCTTCCCTTATCCTTTTCACACTGATACTGTGGATATTAATAACAGATATGCATCAGCACCACATTTTGTCTGCCAAATACAATTTGAGTGAAAGTTTCACCTACAGATTTAGGATCTGCAGCAACAGGAAATGTGTATTATATGCATATTTTTTTATTATGGACATATTTTGTAGAGGTTGATCAATTTTCCATTAGGTCAAATCAAGACTGACATTTTTAAGTGGAAATTACAAACTTTAGAATCCTTTTCAATCCTTTTCAAACCTTGAACACACTACACTTTTGCATTTTCTGCTGTGCAGGAACATTTCTGCAACAACAAGATGATCAAATTAAGATACGGCATCTGTACATGCACATTATTGTTGACACTGTTGCTAAAACGTTTTATAAATCTATTTTATAGAAATGATGAACAGTCAAGCTTAAATCTGAATATACAGTGATTAGTGATTGTTAATGTTTATGACTGTTGTAACACTGTTTTAACCTTTTCAGGTATATTTGCTGAAATTATCTGAAACTATCTGAAATTATTGATATGATATATGATATGTATAACAGACTTGAATGTAATGTGTTATTTTATGTTAAATTACACTCAAATCAAATCATTTAGCACATGTTTTGTTTTCCTATCCACTAATACAGCTAAACTGGCATTTTAATATTCAGTAAACCAATCATTGGGATCCCACTGTATGTACTGTGCTGCTGTCATTGTAATGAATATTCAAAATCCACATATTGAAGATCCACCAAAGTATTTAAAAATATGCATGCCTAAAAATCCAACACAACCTCACAAATCCCCTCTAGCATTGACCTGTGAACATCGATAACAAAACCAGTCTCAGTTCTTACCACCAGTCCTTTGAGATTGGCGATGAACATGCCAGACCTGTTTGCCACTTGACGCAGACTCATCATATCCCTGTCGTTGCGCATCTTGTCAGTCAGGGTGGCGTTCAGGAGCTGCGTCAGGTTCTTTCCCTGCTGCCGGAGGTTGACGTTGTCAATGGAGAGGTGGCTGAAGCTCTTCTCCAGGTCCTGGACCCGGCTCTCGGCCGCCGCGTCTGGGGAGCTCCCGTAGACCAGGAAGAGCACCAGGCTGACGATGATGAGGGACTGGATCAGAGAGGAGAAGAAGAAGACGAGCCTCATGTAGTAGCCGCAGCTCTTCCCGCTGGGCTTCTGGATCTTCCTCCTGCTCTCTAAGCCAAACTTGGCCTGGGAGTAGCTGCTGTTGTACATGGCTGTTAAGCCTCTGAGGCACAATACAGAACAGCACAGAACAGTACAGTACAATACAGAACAGTACAGTATAGTACAGAACAGAACAGAACACCCTTACTGAGAAACAGCCAAGCCCAGACAGAATTAGATGGTTCAAATGGGGTCCACTTCTTGAGGACCAAGTAGAGAGCGTTAAACCCCAAGCACTGAACTCTTCTTTCCCAAATTAAATGAAAAATAAATCAATAAGATGTGAGATATCGTAGGCAGACCCTGGTAGTGGAGATAGTATCCCCCTTCTGACCTAAGGTAGCACACACTGACAGCCCAAACAGTAAAGTTCCAGACGTTTCTTCTGCTGAGCGTAATATCGTGTGAGAAGACGGGATTGTGTCTGAGGTGTAAACATGGTCAGGAGTTTATAAACGCCTCGCCACACTTCCCACTCTGGGAACTCCTTCCTTGACCCACTCTCCACCCCTGGACATCATGTCAGGGGTTAGGATAACATCACACATACACACACATATACACACATGTATACAACATCACACAAACACAACATCACACACACACAGACAGACACACACACACACACACACACACAGGAGGTGGTTCAGACCACATTCACCCAACCTTAGCCCCCTGCGGTGCCAGCTGCCCTTTTGTTTGACAGGTAGCCTAGCGGTTAAGAGCTATGGACCAGTAACCGAAAGGTTGCTGGTTTGAATCCCGGAGCCGACTAGCTGAAAATCTGGTGATGTGCCCTTGAGCAAGGCACTTAACCCTAATTGCTGCTGTAAGTTGCTCTGGAAAAGAGCGTCTGCTAAATGACAATGTGAGCACGTGACAAGAGATAGTGGTCCTGAAATGACATGCTCTGAAGGAGATTATAATCTTAGGCAAGTTTTAGGAAAATTCTTCAGGTATAACAGTCCTATTTAACAAGGTGTGCCTAGACTTTACCAGTCTATGTAAGTAAGATGTATTAGTGTACCTAGGTATTAGGTACACTATTGTTTTTTGTATCTTATATGATGATCGTCAATTTTTGTTGATCTAAACACTACGTCAACCTTTATCTTCTCTCTGATTAGTTGTAAGGTCAGGAAAGGCCACTGTTAACAAGTATGTGGCGTGGTTAGGTACATTAATTTTCACACTCTTAACAGGTAAACGCTCCATTAACCTTTGTTCTGATCATTGTTCTGAAGATATTCTCTGCTCTGAAGATTTGATCTGTATGTATTATCTTCCTCCATAACTACCTTTCTCAAAATGGCACATTGTAAAGACCTAATTTCCAAGAAAAACTCAACTGTTCTATGGCATTATGAACATGGTTTCCGGTGCACGGCACCAAAAGTTATGTAATAATAAGCCATTTAGCAGACGCTTTTATCCAAAGCTACTTACAGTCATGTGTGCATACATTTTTACGTATGGGTGGTCCCGGGGATCGAACCCACTACCCTGGCGTTACAAGCGTCATGCTCTACCAATTGAGCTACAGAGGACCACATGTGTCAGGACCATAGCACATGTTGTTCCACAGACATTCTCATCAAGTATCGGAGCCAGCGGCCCTTTGATGCTCTGCGTCTCAACCCAACTTGCTGACGTGGGCAGCTGACAGTCAGTCTCTCAGGAGACAGGAGACCCCAAACACAGCAGCAGAATGAAAGCCAGAACTTTTCCTGCCTGCCAGCCATTGTTGCCTTGCCAACCCTGTCTTTAGAGGAAGCAGTAATTCACCAAGGTATTGGCCATCTCATCTGAGTTGTTACCATCAGGACAGATCACAGATAAAGCTTGGGAACAAAAGCAGGATATCAGGGACAAACACAGAAGTACACACAAAATGTTGAATATTGAGAATGAAATGGGTTGTTTATCTGGAGCATAAACAACTGGTATTCTGGTCAGTGCTGTCAGAATAACATTTTGTTTTTTTTGGACCAAGTGTTGGAACGTTGCGTTTCCCCTAGGGTACCTGCCTCCTAGAAATCTATCAACTCCTTCACTGTAATATTGTAGATGGCCGTTTAGGAATGTCACAGAACAATATGGTACTGTTATATTTTCTACCATATCTAATGCTTTCAGATCTCAGAGGGAGAGTCAACAAGGGCAGGATCATAAACATGGATTGTTATTGAATTAGAATTGGACCTCTTTTTATTTTTTCATGTATCAGGTATTTGCAATTCATAGATTAGAATAACTTTATTCCTGTCCATAACACATACTGCCACCTAGTGTTAACTGCAACTCCTGCAACCAACTTTCCCTCCAACCAATCTACATCAGAGAGAATTTTAGAAATGGACGTGTGATGGAATGACGGAATGAACGGACTTCTTGGAGAAGAAATAAGTAAATATCAACAAAGTTGAAGAATATACAGTACCATTCAAAAGTTCGGACACTCCTACTCATTCCAGGGTTTTTCTTTATTTTTACTATTTTCTACATTGTAGAATAATAGTGAAGACGTCAAAACTATGAAATAACACATATGGAATCATGTACTAACCAAAAAAGTGTTGAACAAATCAAAATATATTGTATATATGAGATTCTTCAAAGTAGTCACCATTTGCCTTGATGACAGCTTTGCACACTCTTGGCATTCTCTCAACCAGCTTCATGAGGTAGTCACCTGGAATGCATTTCAATTAACAGGTGTGCCTTGTTAAAAGTTAATTTGTGGAATTTCTTTCCTTAATGCGTTTGAGCCAATCAGTTGTGTTGTTACAAGGTAGGGGTGGTATACAGAAGATAGCCCTATTTGGTAAAAGACCAAGTCCATATTATGGCAAGAACAGCTCAAATAAGCAAAGAGAAATGACAGTCCATCATTACTTTAAGACATGAAGGTCAGTCAATCCAGAAAATTTCAAGAACATCAAGCGCTATGATGAAACTGGATCTCATGAGGACCGCCACAGGAATGGAAGACCCAGAGTTACCTCTGCTGCAGAGGAGAAGTTCATTAGAGTTACCAGCCTCAGAAATCGGCAATTAACTGCACCTCAGATTGCACCTCAGAGTTCAAGTAAGAGACACATCTCAACATCAACTGTTCAGAGGAGACTGCGTGAATCAGGCCTTCATGGTCGAATTGCTGCAAAGAAACCACTACTAAAGGACACCAATAAGAAGAAGAGACTTGCTTGGGCCAAGAAACACGAGCAATGGACATTAGACCGCTGAAAATCTGTCCTTTGGTCTGATGAGTCCAAATTTGAGATTTTTGGTTCCAACCGCCTTGTCTTTGTGAAACGCAGAGTAGGTGAACGGATGATCTACGCATGTGTGGTTCCCATCATGAAGCTTGTAGGAGGAGGTGTGATAGTGTGGGGGTGCTTTGCTGGTGACACTGTCAGTGATTTATTTAGAATTCAAGGCACACTTAACCAGCATGGCTACCACATCATTCTGCAGCAGTACGCCATCCCATCTGGTTTGTGCTTAGTGGGACAATAATTTGTTTTTCAACAGGACAATGACCCAAAACACACCTCCAGGCTGTGTAAGGGCTATTTTACCAAGAAGGAGAGTGATGGAGTGCTGTATCAGACGACCTGGCCTCCACAATCACCCGACCTCAACCCAATTGAGATGGTTTGGGATGAGTTGGACCGCAGAGTGAAGGAAAAGCAGCCAACAAGTGCTCAGCATATGTGGGAACTCCTTCAAGACTGTTGGAAAAGCATTCCAGTTGACTCCCTCATGAAGCTGGTTGAGAGAATGCAAAGCAGTCATCAAGGCAAAAGGTGGCTACTTTGAAGAATCTAAAATCTAAAATATATTTTGATTTGTTTAACACTTTTTTGGTTACTACATGATTCCATAAATCAAATCAAATTGTATTTGCCACATGCGCCGAATACAACAGGTGTCGACCTTACAGTGAAATGCTTACTTACAAGCCCTTAACCAACAATGCAGTTTTAAGGAAAAAAAAAAAAAGTGTTAAGGAAAAAAATAGATAAGTAAAAAATAACAATACCAAATAATTAAAGAGCAGCAGTAAAATAAAATAACTATATACAGGGGGTACCGGTACAGAGTCAATGTGCAGGGGCACCGGTTATGTGTTATTTCATAGTTTTGATGTCTTCACTATTATTCTACAATGTAGAAAATAGTAAAAATAAAGAAAAACCCTGGAATTAGTAGGTGTGTCCAAACTTTTGACTAGTACTGTTCTGTCGAGGCAGAAAAACAGCACAGAACATCACAGTAAAAAGGTTGTATTGACTTATTCATGGTTGGGCTTGTTTGATCAGATTATTTGTCTTGAATTAGTCATGGCTTGAACCACTTAGATTTTATACAGTAGTGCATTATTTACCAGAACTTCCCCTCAAAACATAAAAAATTTAGACAAACAATAAATTTCGCTTGAGTTACTGTGTACTCGAGACCTAGTAAATGCAGTTAGAAAGTTTTCCTCCACATTGAATTACACAAATCAAGTTAAGGGTCTTCAAAAGAGAAGTGTATTTAGTATATGTATCCCACACGTCAGGCAAACTAACTATAAAGAAAGAGCTACTGTTACAGTGGCTTGCGAAAGCCTTACAACCTGGAATTGAAATTGATTTTTTGGGGTTTGTATCATTTGATTTACACAACATGCCTACCACTTTGAAGATGCAAAATATTTCTTTTTGTGAAACAAACAAGAAATAAGTCACAAAAAACAGAAAACTTGAGCGTGCATAACTATTCACCCCCAAAGTCAATACTTCGTAGAGCCACCTTTTGCAGCAATTACAAGACTGCAAGTCTCTTGGGGTATGTCTCTATAAGCTTGGCACATCTAGCCACTGGGATTTCTGCCCATTCTTCAAGGCAAAACTGCTCCAGCTCCTTCAAGTTGGATGGGTTTCGCTTGTGTACAGCAATCTTTAAGTCATACCACATATTCGCAATTGGATTGAGGTCTGGGCTTTGACTAGGCCATTCCAAGACATTTAAATGTTTCCCCTTAAACCACTCAAGTGTTGCTTTAGCAGTATGGTTTCCCTCAAGAATTTCCCTGTATTTAGCGCCATCCATCATTCCTTAAATTCTGACCAGTTTCCCAGTCCCTGCCAATGAAAAACATCCCCACAGCATGATGCTGCCACCACCATGCTTCACTGTGGGGATGGTGTTCTCGGGGTGATGAGAGGTGTTGGGTTTGCGCCAGACATAGCATTTTCCTTGATGGCCAAAAAGCTCAATTTTAGTCTCATCTGACCAGAGTACCTTCTTCCATATGTTTGGGGAGTCTCCCACATGCCTTTTGGCGAACACCAAACGTGTTTGCTTATTTTTTTCTGCCCACTCTTCCGTAAAGCCCAGCTCTGTGGAGTGTACGGCTTAAAGTGGTCCTATGGACAGATACTCCAATCTCCGCTGTGGAGCTTTGCAGCTCCTTCAGTGTTATCTTTGGTCTCTTTGTTGCCTCTCTGATTAATGCCTTCCATGCCTGGTCTGTGAGTTTTGGTGGGCGGCCCTCTCTTGGCAGGTTTGTTGTGGTGCCATATTCTTTCAATTTTTTAATAATGGATTTAATAGTGCTCCGTGGGATGTTCAAAGTTTCTGGTATTTTTTTATAACCAAACCCTGATCTGTACTTCTCCACAACTTTGTCCCTGACCTGTTTGGAGAGCTCCTTGGTCTTCATGGTGCCGCTTGCTTGGTGGTGCCCCTTGTTTAGTGGTGTTGCAGACTCTGGGGCCTTGCAGAACAGGTGTATATATACTGAGATCATGTGACAGATCATGTGACACTTAGATTGCACACAGGTGGACTTTATTTAACTAATTATGTGACTTTTGAAGGTAATTGGTTGCACCAGATCTTATTTAGGGCTTCATAGCAAAGGTGGTGAATACATATGCACGCACCACTTTCACTTTTCATTTCACTTCACCAATTTGGACTATTTTGTGCATGTCCATTACATTAAATCCAAATAAAAATCCATTTAAATTACAGGTTGTAATGCAACAAAATAGGAAAAACGCCAAGGGGGATGAACACTTTTGCAAGGCACTGTATGTATAAATCCAAAATGAGCATGTGATGCACTAAAGACAATACTGTAGACCGACTGCAACTATCCAGTTATTGTTTTGCTATCAATGATCCCTCAATGAAGTGACCAAGAGCCCACTGCAAGGCCATATGCATGGAATTCCTTTTTAATCCAGCAGTCGGAGACACTACCAGAGTCTATTTTGACCGTGTATTGAAATTCCATGCATTTGGTAATTTAATGTGAACGACTGATATTTTTCAATTTGAGTCATTACATATAATGGCTAATAATTTCAAGTAAATGTAAATAAATATCTGAATATCAGATTGATCCAGAAATTGAGCCATGGAGGTCTCTTATTTTCTGCATTCAGCAAATGACTTACTGCTCTCTGGAGGATCTGATTACCTTTATCACAGCATTGCGCTATACACAGGTCCATTAGCAGAATAGGATCCTGTAGGTGAGTCACAGAGGAGAGTGGGGGTGTGGTAAATGCCTTAGCTGGTTAGCAGACTCTTGTTTTAACCCTCCTGAGACAAATAACCAATGTGGTGCTAAATACTTGTGTAGGAAGTCTGAGTTATATGTAAAATAAAATAAAAACATTTTTGAGTCTACCTTCATGCTTTAAAACACAGTCTTTCATCTAAAGGAGGTTGGCAATGACAAGGCTGGTCATATAGCATACAGCTTATGTTTTCTACATATATTATGCGATTTGCATTATGTGATATGGAAATATTGTACCATTGTTGAGTCTGGAGAATATCAGACATTCATTAATTATCAGTCTGGAGAATATCAGACATTCATTAATTATTAGTCTGTATGATAACATCAAAGCAGGAAGGTTTTTCTATTTCAATAGAAATAATTTCTTATTGAACTATCATGCTTTGAGGCTACTCATTCAGACCAAACGTAATAAAAAAATGTAAAAGACTTGCTGCGGTAAGCGCCGGGCTTCTGTAGCCTTGCGATAAGACTACTGTATTCATAGGGAGAGATAGGTATTTTGAATACTGTATGCATCAGAGGAGGCTGGTGGGAGGAGCTATAGTAGGACAGCTGGAATGGAATAAATGGAACAGAGTCAAACATGGGGTTTCCATGTGTTTGATACCATTTTTACATTTACATTTTAGTCATTTAGCAGACGCTCTTATCCAGAGCGACTTACAGTTAGTGAGTGCATACATTTTTTTTTCATACTTTTTTCGAATCCACAACCCTGCCGTTGCAAACGCCATGCTCTACCAACTGAGCTACACGGGTACCGTTCCAGTGATTCCATTCCAGTCTTGACAATGAGCCCATCCTCCTAGAGCTCCTCCCACCAGCCTCCTCTGTTATGCATATTACATATTTCAAACCATGCCTTTTAAGCCATGGGATTTGGAACTCCGTAATGGAGGGATTGGTTTCCTCCAAACACCTCTACTCTAATCAGAGGGTCTTCTGTGGAAGAAAAGACTGATGAGTCCCCGACCTTAATCCCTCCTCAGTCCAGCAGATGTTTTCCTTTGACTCAGACAAAGGGCTTTGTTTTTATTACCAGGCTTGCCTATTCCTGTGGGGTCAAAGGTGAAGCCGGTCTCGGAGAGAAGCTGTCCCTGCAGGTCAAACAGTTTGACAGTCATTGGAGCGCGATGAAATGTCCCCCTCGTGTAAATGTCCATTATCAGTTTGTGTTGAAAACCTAGGCTACTTTCCATATGCCGCTATGCTTGAGTACACATTCGTCAACACCCAGGATTCGAATAACACATTGACTATTGGGAGTGCCTTAGGCTGGACCAGTGTTGCTATTTCTAATGTTTACGGGGGTGTCCTGGTTTGTTGTTGGAGTGCCCAGCACCCACGTAATCCGAAAACCCTCCAAGACACCCCTGGACCCCCTCATTGACCCACAACAACAACAGCAACAAGTAAGGTATTTTGTGTGGAGGGTTTCTCATGTCAAAACAAAGTAGAGCCTTACAAAAAATGGAGCAAACTATTTCTAGAAGGAAACTGTGCAGTTCTGTCCTCTGTCGTCCGCTAAGGATCAGCCGGCTGGTTGGATCTGCAGTAATGCAATGAAGTCGCCATGCAATCTGTATCTCAAATGACAGAGATCTAATTTATGGCTTTTAGGGGATGTAACTCGTAGTAGTAATGACTAATATCAGGTTACACTTAGTTGGAAAGCCTTGTGGTATGTAATTATGCCATACTACTACCACTGTGTGTGTGTGTGTGTGTGTGTGTGTGTGTGTGTGTGTGTGTGTGTGTGTGTGTGTGTGTGGAGGGGGATGGGGGCTCAGAAGATATTGAAACTGTTGACCTTCCTTTTCTTCCACAACATTTTCAAGATCAACATTTTCATGAGACGAGCTACATAAATTGCGTCATGAAATAACGATAATTTCTTAAATCCGACATTAGTGTTACATTAGCTAAAGCCTGTGAAACTACTCCTGACTTCAACCTCCACAGCAGCAGTTTGCCAAGCTAAATTACTACTAATTAACATGCTGCTACCATAGCAGGGGCTTGGTACATTCCTAAGAGTGCTTGTTCAACCGTCACACCAATTTAGGCCCCTCACTTCAACCTCCCACTGTTATAGCTCAAAACGTGGTGCTGAAAAGATTATGCATTTTAGCCTTTAATGTTTGGCATGTCTCTGATGTCTGATTTAGTATAACACAATGTGTGTGTGTGTGAACTCGTGTGTGTGTGTATCTGTTTAATGCTCACATACTTTGTGTGTGTGTGTGTGTGTGTGTGTGTGTGTGCCTGTGCTGGTGTGTGTGTGTGTGTGTGTGTGCATTGAGGGTGGGGTGCCATGGTCTTTGAACCGCCACTAAGGCAAGACTGCAGAAACACACACACACACAGCCAGGGGGAAGGGTTTGGGCTCAGGAATTTCTTTTAATTATCTGTATGATCTAGACAAAGAAAAAAGATACGTTGGTGTTAGTGACACGTTTTTGGTACGTCTTTTTGTCTCAGTTAAAATCCCATCATAGTAATATGTCTGATCAGATTCATGACGTTTCTCTGCACTTTTAGCCAGGATTGTTTTTCTTCTCTCCCGCTTTTGTTTTATTATCATCAACTAGACCGTCAGGGAGAAGCAGACCCAGAAAGACCAACAGTTTAGGACAGGGATCATCAACTAGACCGTCAGGGAGAAGCAGACCCAGAAAGACCAACAGTTTAGGACAGGGATCATCAACTAGACCGTCAGGGAGAAGCAGACCCAGAAAGACCAACAGTTTAGGACAGGGATCATCAACTAGACCGTCAGGAAGAAGCAGACCCAGAAAGACCAACAGTTTAGGACAGGGACAATCATCAACTAGACCGTCAGGGAGAAGCAGACCCAGAAAGACCAACAGTTTAGGACAGGGATCATCAACTAGACCGTCAGGGAGAAGCAGACCCAGAAAGACCAACAGTTTAGGACAGGGACAATCATCAACTAGACCGTCAGGAAGAAGCAGACCCAGAAAGACCAACAGTTTAGGACAGGGATCATCAACTAGACCGTCAGGAAGAAGCAGACCCAGAAAGACCAACAGTTTAGGACAGGGATCATCAACTAGACCGTCAGGAAGAAGCAGACCCAGAAAGACCAACAGTTTAGGACAGGGGTCATCAACTAGACCGTCAGGAAGAAGCAGACCCAGAAAGACCAACAGTTTAGGACAGGGGTCATCAACTAGACCGTCAGGAAGAAGCAGACCCAGAAAGACCAACAGTTTAGGACAGGGATCATCAACTAGACCGTCAGGAAGAAGCAGACCCAGAAAGACCAACAGTTTAGGACAGGGACAATCATCAACTAGATTCAGACGCAGGCCAATTTTTTTCTTGAGCAAATGGCTGGGGGGCCAGAACATAATTACAAATAATTTGTAGACTGCAAATTAACCACAAGAAGCCCAAACTGATATAATATTTGACTAAAACATAATAATTTCAAACCTTGCTTACATTTGTATACGATCACGTCTCTCTATTATGCGTGTGAATACTTGGGAACCGATTTCCAAAATTTAAATTAGTTGGAGCTGATTTCCTGGTGTTTTTACAGTATTTTATGTCCAACAATGAAAATGATCAATAATAATAAAAAAAATATATACTGTATATATATTTTTTAATGCTCAGAAAACTTGGGGGGCCAAATAAAACCACCCGCGGGCCTCCAGTTGGAGAACCCTGATCTAGGATGACCCTGGGCATAGCGAGGCAGGGGTGAGAAAGTCTGCGTGACCTTTGGGGTTAACCTCAGACACAAATCACCATGTGCTCCACAAAGCAAGGGAGCAAGGGGACAGAGGACCTTTGTGAAATGGCGATGACCAAAACGTGGCGTTTTCTTTTAGCACAATGAGATTGGTCTTAAGCTGACTATTCATTGGCCAGGAGTTAATATCAAAGTGCAGGCTATAATTTGCAGGGTTAATGCATTACACTGAGAAAACATGTGTAGGCCTACCTCATATTACTGAAGTCAAAGGTTGTAGAGGAATCTGTGTTTTGTTATCGACATTATCAGGAGGGATTCAGGTATGAAATGTTCAAATTTCAAGCGGTCTATTGCATAACTTGTCTGTAGGAACAGAGTAAACAAACAAGTCACTTGACAATACGCCATAGAAATCCCACCCTATGTGGTGGGAGCTGAGAGAACCATGTCTTGTGTATTTGTAGGAGGGCTTCGAGTTGTTTGGCATGGTCGGGGGTAGCTCTGGCCGTGTGCTTAGAGTCAGGCCTTGGGGTCATGCCTCTCTCAGAGGAGAGCGAACCTCCACATTCTTTTTCACCGTGTGTGATAAGCCCCACAGCCCACTCTCTGCTCTTTGACTTCAATGTCCATATAAGGCAGCTGGTGCCATGGCAACCACAGGGCTTGAATAGCAGTGTCAAATCCCTGAGCACACACATGCCCCCATCCCCCTCCCTGCACACTCCCTCCCTCCCTCCCGCTCTCTCTCTCTCTGCTAGCTCACACACACAAGCTGAGGAAAACGGAGGGAGAGGGAGAAACCCACAGACACAGAGAGAGGACGGTATATGTGGTGCCTCACAACAGCCAGTCTGTCTAGAGCCTAGCCTTCTTTTTAAATCTTAATTCAATTTTGTGGACTCTGAGGAGAGAAAGCCCCGTCCCTTCCCCCTCAGCCACGGGAAGCACCCACACGGTCGGAGCACAGGGCTAGGCCGCAAGTCGTTAGTGCTCGGTGGGCAAGCACTGACAAAAGACTGGAGGGAGAGGCTAACACGGATGCTTATAAAGCAGCTTCTCTTACTTCTGAGGGGTGGAAAGGACGCTTTTAGGATTTCTAACCTAATCTGTGCTGTCTATTTTTGGAGGGACTGAAACAGACCGGTCAAGCCACTACCACAGATGATATTGCTACAGCCTAGCCCTCTGCAACAACAAACAAGGAAGAGAGGGCACTTACTTGAGTTGAAGATCATTTTGAAGAGAGCCAGATCGACTGGTTGATTTTGTACAACACAGCGGGTAGACCGTAGCCACGGTTGAGACTTGATAGTAGTTATTTGTGTGCCTTGAGGATATAGCCATACAGTGTGCTGTGAAACATCAAGTTGTTTTTCTAGTGGTGACCTGTAAGAGCTCTTTTTGTCAACCAGAATGTTGCTGGTGCTCAGAGGATTGTTGGAAAACCCGTCTCTTGCCTCACTCTGTCTGTACCCTCCCTCTCCATGGCTGTAAGGGTGATCTAGCTAAAAGAAGACGTTGACATATTATATGAATGCACTTCCAACGGTAAGCATACAATACAAGGCTTTTGTATTATTTATCTCTAATGTCAGGATATAAGTAAGATATTGCAGAAAGGCAGCAGGACTCCACATAGACACTATAAGGAAGGCAAACAGCATGACGGTTTTACGAGGGGTGGCCACTGCTTCGTCTCCAGGGCTAGCGAGGTCCTTTTTCAGCCATTGTTGCTAGAGAGAGAAGGCAGAGAGAGAATGGAGTGAGAGAGAATTTCCTTCTCTAATCATGTGCAAAGTGCGAGTGAGTGGGGTGTGTTTTGGTCTCTTTTTGAAAATGTGTGTTTGATTCATTGTTTCCTGTGAAAGGTTCTGTGTCTTGGCTGAAGTGTAAACCATTCGACTGAACAGCAAGCTCTTCTAAAAGACAGCCGTCGAAGGACTTGGGGCCAAATAAATAAATAAAAAAAACACAAAAAGAGTGAATAATTGAAAAAGGAGAAAGAAGAAAAGTGGGCATGTAAAACAAAAGTTTCTAGAGTGAAAGGCGAAACTATTTCCAGGTCATAGTGGAGGGGGAGGAGACAAAACAGCTCTAGTGGGTTTTTTGGGACAAACATTCTACACCACACAAATTTTAAACCCATTTCTACTCTTGTATACGTTAAAAGAGGGTGTGGGTATTTTCCTACCTTTGACTATTTTAGTTTTCCGACGCACTTTGAGGACCAAAAAGCCAAAATATAAAATTTTATGAAAAGGCTGAGAATCTTGAACTCTGAACAGAGGTGCACAAAGGAAGTCAGAAAGTTTAGACAGCAGCAACCAAAATCTTTGGCTGTCTCCCATTCCTTCTGTGGTCTGCTAACCAAGCGATGGCCATGGTGAGTGGGGGCTGGGGAGATCCCAACGGGGGCACCAACGGGCTGGGGGAGAAGGGCTATCTGAGGGGAGAGGAGGAGGACGGTTCGCCCCAGGCCGGGGGCAGCGACATGGAGGTCGGGGACGATGACAAGGCGTGTGTGGTGGACTGTGTAGTGTGTGGGGACAAGTCCAGCGGGAAGCATTACGGTGTGTTCACCTGCGAGGGCTGCAAGAGCTTCTTCAAGAGGAGCATCCGCCGCAACCTCAATTATACCTGCAGGTGAGACTCAATGAATATTTTTTAAATTAGTCCACTGTTGATACAGTCCCAAAATGTTTTATTGCGGTGTGCTATCTAGTGATTTTACATTGTTTTCCCTCATCTCCAAGAAGATGTCGTACAAAAGCATACGTTTTCTTGTACAAAACTGGCCTCGAAGTCAGATAATTGAGTTTCCCCACTGCGATCTAGTCATCCTTACATCAGCCACTCTGCCCATATTAAAAAATCCATGAGCATGATACAATATTAATGCCATGGATCATCTAAGGAAAGACAGTGATTGGGTCATACACACTTATATAATCGGGTTCTGTAAACCAGCAGATACCTAGAATATATTTAAATAGAAGCTTATTTTGTCTCGCATCGTGTTTTATGCTTCAGCTTTTTACATCTACCCTCTAGATACGTTATGCAATCATGTAGATACGGTCTGCAAATGTTTTCTATCAAATTGAAGTGACCTTTCTCCATTAAACTTATAGCAGTACACATACATTACTATAGATTTTTGCCAGAGGTTTGTAGCTGTAACAAGTGTCAGCAAAGTTAAATGTCATTATCATTGCTGTGTGGATTTGCATAAGATGTTCTGATCTATATTTCAGGTCGAATCGAGAGTGCCAGATCGACCAACATCACCGCAACCAGTGCCAGTACTGCCGCCTGGAGAAGTGCTTTCACGTAGGAATGCGCAAAGAAGGTACTTATCCTGTCCACATACAGTAGCACCTTCCTTTAGCTATATTTCTATGTATTCTATGCAGAATATACATGTATGAACAAAGACATGAACTCCAGTCAATAGACTCTGTCCAAAGCCAAATTTCTGTTCTAAAACCCCCCCAATTGTTTTAAAGTTGTACTTTTTTTTACCATTACATTGACCCATAGTGTGTGTCACATAACTATCCTGGCCCTATCATGGCTTGCCATACGTGCAGGCTCGATGCCATGTTCTTTGTCATCTAATCTAGTGCCTGCGTGAGTGAGTGGGATACAACGAACAAGCCACCTGCGGCCCTGTGCACTAGTCAGTCACACACATCTCTGTCTATACCTCAACTGTAGTCTGAAGTCCCAAGTGATGTAGCCCTGTAGATGCAGTGGTTCTTTGGTTGATTGGTTGTTTTTCCATAGACCTTTTGATTAGAAATATGACATACCATCTGTATGGTAGTGGTTCTACTGTTCCACTGGTTGCCATGTCATTTTACACTATATGCCTATTGAAGCCCTAAGTAAAATATAGTATCCCTATGACCTTGATATGAGGCATTTTTGTAAGATAAAGGGGCTGTAGCCTGAAGCTTCATAATGAGCTTCTATCAAAAGTGTTGGAAAATGTATCAAAAGCGTTGGAAAAACTTGTCAATATTCAGCTGACTGGCTTTCTTGATGTCTATAGTATTCTCTCTGGTATGCAATCTGGTTTCCGCTCAGGTTATGGATGTGTCACTGCAAACTTAAAGGTCCTAAATGATTACATTTACATTTACATTTTAGTCATTTAGCAGACGCTCTTATCCAGAGCGACTTACAGGAGCAATTAGGGTTAAGTGCCTTGCTCAAGGGCACATTAACGTCATTTAGCAGACGCTCTTAGCCAGAGCGACTCACAAATTGGTGCGTTCACCCTATAGCCAGTGGGATAACCACTTTACAATTGATTGTAAGCAATGTTGTGCTGCTATTTTTATTGACTTGGCCAAAGCTTTTGATACGGTAGACCATTCCATCCTTGTTGGCCGGCTAAGGAGTATTGGTGTCTCTGAGGGGTCTTTGGCCTGGTTTGCTAACTACCTCTCTCAAAGAGTGCAGTGTATAAAGTTAGAACATCTGCTATCTCAGCCACTGCTTATCACCAAGGGAGAACCCCAAGGCTCGATCCTAGGCCCCACGCTCTTCTCAATTTACATCAACAATATAGCTCAGGCAGTAGGAAGCTCTCTCATCCATTTATATGCAGATGATACAGTCTTATACTCAGCTGGCCCCTCCCTGGATTTTGTGCTAAACGCTCTACAACAAAGCTTTCTTAGTGTCCAACAAGCTTTCTCTGCCCTTAACCTTGTTCTGAACACCTCCAAAACAAAGGTAATGTGTCATAATCCCCACCGGTGTGATTACTACCTCTGATGGTTTAGAGCTTGAGGTAGTCACCTCATACAAGTACTTGGGAGTATGGCTAGACGGTGCACTGTCCTTCTCTCGGCACATATCCAAGCTGCAGGCTAAGGTTAAATCTAGACTTGGTTTCCTCTATCGTAATCGCTCCTCTTTCACCCCAGCTGCCAAACTAACCCTGATTCAGATGATCATCCTACCCATGCTAGATTACGGAGACGTAATTTATAGATCGGCAGGTAAGGGTGCTCTCGAGCGGCTAGATGTTCTTTCCCATTCGGCCATCAGATTTGCCACCAATGCTCCTAATAGGACACATCACTGCACTCTATACTCCTCTGTAAACTGGTCATCTCTGTATACCCGTCTCAAGACCCACTGGTTGATGCTTATTTACAAAACCCTCTTAGGCCTCACTCCCCCCTATCTGAGATACCTACTGCAGCCCTCATCCTCCACATACAACACTCGTTCTGCCAGTCACATTCTGTTAAAGGTCCCCAAAGCACACACATCCCTCTGTCGCTCCTCTTTCCAATTCGCTGCAGCTAGCGACTGGAACGAGCTGCAAAAAACACTCAAACTGGACAGTTTTATCTCCATCTCTTCATTCAAAGACTCAATCATGGACACTCTTACTGACAGTTGTGGCTGCTTCGCGTGATGTATTGTTGTCTCTACCTTCTTGCCCTTTGTGCTGTTGTCTGTGCCCAATAACGATTGTACCATGTCTTGTGCTGCTACCATGTTGTGCTGCTGCCATGTTGTGTTGCTACCATGTTGTTTTCATGTTGGGTTGCTACCTTGCTGTGTTGTCGTGTGTTGCTGCCATGCTATGTTGTTGTCTTAGGTCTCTCTTTATGTAGTGTTGTGTTGTCTCCCTTGTTGTGATGTGTATTTGGTCCTATATTTATATATACTACCGTTCAAAACTTTGGGGTCACTTCGAAATGTCCTTGTTTTCGAAAGAAAAGCAATTTTTTTTGTCCATTAAAATAACATCAAATTGATCAGAAATACAGTGTAGACATTGTTAATGTTGTAAATGGCTATTGTAGCTGGAAACTGCAGATTTTTAATGGAATATCTACATAGGCGTACAGAGGCCCATTATCAGCAACAATCAGTCCTGTGTTCCAATGGCACGTTGTGTTTGCTAATCCAAGTTTATCATTATAAAAGGCTAATTGATCATTGGAAAACCCTTTTGCAATTATGTTAGCACAGCTGAAAACTGTTGTGCTGATTAAAGAAGCAATAAAACTGGCCTTCTTGAGACTAGTTGAGTATCTGGAGCATCAGCAATTGTGGGTTCGATTACAGGTTCAAAATGGCCAGAAACAAAGAACTTTCTTCTGAAACTCATCAGTCTATTCTTGTTCTGAGAAATGAAGGCTATTCCATGCTAGAAATTGCCAAGAAACTGAAGATCTCGTACAACGCTGTGTACTACTCCCTTCACAGAACAGCGCAAACTGGCTCTAACCAGAATAGAAAGAGGAGTGGGAGGCCCCGGTGCACAACTGGGCAAGAGGACAAATACATTAGTGTCTAGTTTGAGAAACAGACGCCTCACAGGTCCTCAACTGGCAGCTTCAGTAAATAGTACCCGCAAAACGCCAGTCTCAACGTCAACAGTGAAGAGGCGAAAACAAGGACATTTCTAAGTGACCCCAAACTTTTGAACAGTAGTGTATATATTAAAAAATATATATAATCCCAGCCCCCATCCTCGCAGGAGGCCTTTTGCCTTTTGGTAGGCCGTCATTGTAAATAAGAATTTGTTCTTAACTGGCTTGCCTAGTTAAGCAATGGTTAAATTAAAAATTAAAATGAGTATAGCCCACAATTATTTACTTTGGCGGTTGCAGAAAACTAGTGGAACTCTGAATGCTGCCTCTTCAGTCTAATATTGATAACTCTTTCCCTTTCTCTCTCATGGTCAAATTACTCACCCAATGGCTTAATACGTTAACTATGGCTGGGAGCATTTAATACGTTAACTATGGCTGGGAGCATTTAATACGTTAACTATGGCTGGGAATATTTAATACGTTAACTATGGCTGGGAATATTTAATACGTTAACTATGGCTGGGAATATTTAATACGTTAACTATGGCTGGGAGCATTTAATACGTTAACTATGGCTGGGAGCATTTAATACGTTAACTATGGCTGGGAGCATTTAATACGTTAACTATGGCTGGGAATATTTAATACGTTAACTATGGCTGGGAATATTTAATACGTTAACTATGGCTGGGAATATTTAATACGTTAACTATGGCTGGGAATATTTAATACGTTAACTATGGCTGGGAATATTTAATACGTTAACTATGGCTGGGAGCATTTAATACGTTAACTATGGCTGGGAGCATTTAATACGTTAACTATGGCTGGGAGCATTTAATACGTTAACTATGGCTGGAAGCAGTATTTGATACAGCCACAATCTTTCATCCTCACAATGAGGGGAAATTATTTCCTTTTCTTTCTACGAGCAATAAATATGAACACAAAGGCCATTGCGTCATCTTTTATTCCCCTTTTGGTAATACAAATCTTTACATAGTAAAAGATGAACACCTCCTGAGGAATATTAATCTTTGAGGAAAACACATTTTAATGTAGAATTCTGCTGTCTTTGTTTTTTATTCCTCGAGTTAACCTTCACTTGGAGAATTCTCAAAAAATGCGAGTCCTCTGTTTCGCCCTCTGTTAGTGAGGAATCTTTCTGTGCCCCATTGTGGCTGCTTTAATCTGGAATTATATGGTGCTAATCTGGTCAAGACCGTCTGTTGATAATCTGCCAAACCTCCTACTGCGAGGGAGCATGCCTGACTCCTTTTCAACTTCTCCCCCCCGCCCTCCCTACTTTTCACCCCAAATCCTAATCCCTTCCGTCCTCCCAATCTCCCTGCACCTTCTTAACTCCAACCCAAACCCATTCCCCTCCCCCTTTGTGCCTCCATCCCCACCCCAGCAGTTCAGCGTGGACGTATCCCCCCCTCACACTCCAGCCTCAGCCCCACGGGCACCCCAGTAGGTGGTGGTAGCGGCATCGGAGTGGCAGAGTTTTACAACAACAACGGCGGGCAGCCCGTGTCGGAGCTCATCTCCCAGCTGCTGCGTGCCGAGCCCTACCCCAGCAGCCGCTACGGCCACCAGTACAACCAACAGGGCCAGGCCACCGGCGCAGGCGGGGCCGTCATGGGCATCGACAACATCTGCGAGCTGGCAGCTAGGCTGCTCTTCAGCACCATCGAGTGGGCCAGGAACATCCCCTACTTCCCAGAGCTGCCCGTGTCAGAGCAGGTGGCTCTGCTCAGGTTGAGTTGGAGCGAGCTGTTCATCCTGAACGCAGCCCAGTCCGCCCTGCCCCTCCACATGGCCCCACTGCTGGCCGCGGCGGGCTTCCACTCCTCGCCCATGTCGGCCGAGCGAGTGGTGTCCTTCATGGACCAGGTGAGGGTGTTCCAGAACCAGGTGGACAAGTTGACCCGGCTCCAGGTGGATTCGGCCGAGTACAGCTGCCTCAAGGCCATCGTCCTCTTCTCACCAGGTGAGCTGTCAGGTTTATTTTATTCCCACTATGTGGATTGAGATAATTGAGTTTAGATATTTTTTTGGGACACGCTGAGACTTTACGACATGCATGTCAGATTTTTTGGCCTACATTCCTGATTTTTCTACCTACATGTCAAGTTTTCAACCTGTTGAGACTTAGATGCATACTTAGATATTCAAACTTTTGACTTGCATGCTGGGACTTTTGACTTGCATATAGGGTTGCAAAGGGAGGGTATATTACTGGAAACTTCCGGTGGCCTTTTGGCTACTTCAGATTATAACAGGTGTCTGCAATTATTTCTGGCCCTCTGTGTGGCCTTTTCGCATGTAAAATATATAAAATAATCAAATAATATATATTTAAAAAAAAAATAAGATTGACATTATCCTAAATATAAACCAACAACTTTAGAAATACCATTGGTGTTTAATATGAGGGTTTCAGAATGAAATATCCATTATACATATTTGTACATACTTTTATTTAATTTACTATGTTTTTGCGCCAAACTGGTAGTCTGACTAACACTAAATACCTCTTGACTTCAGAGTCTGGAATGGCTCTTTGATGTTGTCGGCCCAATGCGTCGATAATGAAGGGGGCTGTGCTTTAACTGGTTCTCCTCTGTGTCTTTCTCACTCACCTGTATAGCCCACATGTATAGCCACACAGGCCGAGCACGCCCCCTTCCATTACAATGGTTGGATTTTTTTATCCATGGAAAACTAAAGGCATATCAACCGTAAATGACTTGGTAATATGAAATACATTTATTTCCATGACAAAATTCAAAAGCAATTTTGGACTGACCAAGTTAGATAAGTTTCATATTTAGATCTGAAATCTTTTGGACATCAGAGCAATCTTGAGGGAATCCTATTTGAGTCTAAAGATATTCATATGATAGGGAAGATATACAAAACCTTGCAGAGAGCATATCCAACAGACAATCTCAGAAAAATAAACTATTGGAATTGAAACTTAAAAAGAAAGTTGTCTGTCATAAGTATTACAATGTAAATGTACTTTTAATCCGTCTGTCTGCATATTTCAAGACATGGCATATGAAGGTGCAGTGAGATACCAGATGGGTTGGACAATACATTTCTCGTCAATCATCTTGAAAAAAGTATACTTAAAAACATGAAATTAACCAATCCTCAATTTTTAACACAATGGAAAGGTCAAATGCTTTATTTTCTAAATGTTGAAAGTGCGTGGGCGACTGAGAGAAACAAAATGGTGTGGTTTGAGGCCATGTAGCGGAGAGTGATGCAAGACCTGGAGATGGGGGTGTGAGCATGTGGCTCTGGGCAGGTGTGATGTAGTTGACGTTTGTGTGGGTCTGTATGCTGTTGTTTGTATGTATATGTTTTGTATTATAAAATAAATAAATACAATTTTACCCAAAATAAATAACTTTCAAATCCAAACAAGGAGCGGTCTCAATCAAGAGAACCAATCTAACCCGTTCCACAATTTCGGAGCAAATATTGCATTAGTAAACGGCCTCCTTTCCAGACCATTGTGGTCACAGCACTTCCTGCGCTGTAAGTCACATGGGTCACGTCAGCAAGGCTACCAAACTGGTAGTAATTGTGAAAACGGTTGTGAAAAGTTGTTGGAAGAGTTACAGAGTTAATTGAAAATAATGCCATTGTTGATTATTTTTATTAATTAGGCTATTTTCTCTTGAACCATATGGGCTATCCACTAGAAACTCATGGACAAAATGGACACAAAAATAGCCTAATTAATTAAATAAATCAACAATGGCATTATTTTCAATATATGAATACATTTTGTAACAGTTATAAATTACCTAAATTACCATAGATTGCCATAGATTACCTGTTAATTACCAAATATACCAAAGATTCCTGTAACTTTGGTAAATTACCGTTAGCTTTGCAACCCTACATATCAATACTTTTCTTCTTGTTTTACTAACATGCTGAGACTTTAACATTTTAATGGGAAAATATACACTGAGTGTACAAATCATTAGGAACACCTGCTCTTTCCATGACATATACTGACCAGGTGAATCCAGGTGGAAGCTATGATCCCTTATTGATGTCACTTGTTAAATCCACTTTAATCAGTGTAGATGAAGGGGAGGAGACAGGTTAAAGAAGGATTTTTAAGCCTTGAGACAATTGAGACATGGATTGTGTATGTGTGCCATTCAGAGGGTGAATGGACTAGACAAAATATTTAAGTGCCTTTGAACGGGTATGGTAGTAGGTGCCAGGTACACCGGTTTAAGTGTGTCAAGAACTGCACCTCTGCTGTGTTTTTGACGCTGTATCAGGAATGGTCCACCACCCAAAGGACATCCAGCAAACTTGACACAACTGTGGGAACCATTGGAGTCAACATGGGCCTGCATCCCTGTGGAACGCTTTCGACACCTTGTAGTCCATGCCCCAACGAATTGAGTCTGTTCTGAGGACAAAACGGGGTGCAACTCAATATTATTATCCTAATGTTTTGTACACTCAGTGTTTCTCTTGATGTTATCTAAGGATACCTAAGCACCTGCTTGTCAAATGACAAAGCCTGAACACAGGTATACTGCACTTACACAAATGACTGATGATTGGCTGAGAGAAATGTATGATAAAATGATTGTGGGGGCTGTTTTTGTTAGACTTCAGTGCAGCTTTTGACATTATCAATCATAGTCTGCTGCTGGAAAAACGAATGTGTTATGGCTTTACACCCCTTGCTATATTGTGGATAAAGAGTTACCTGTCTAACACAACACAGAGGGTGTTATTTAATGGAAGCCTCTCCAACATAATCCAGGTAGAATCAGGAATTCCCCTGGGCAGCTGTCTAGGCCCCTTACTTTTTTCAATCTTTACTAACGACATGCCACTGGCTTTGAGTAAAGCCAGTGTATCTATGTATGTGGATGACTCAACACTATATACGTCAGCTACTACAGCAACTGAAATCACTGCAACAGTTAACAAAGAGCTGCAGTTAGTTTCGGCATGGGAAGCAAGGAATAAGGTAGTCCTAAATATTTCAAAAACGTAAAGCTTTGTATTTGGGACAAATCATTCACTAAACCCTAAACCTCAACTACATCTTGTAATGAATAATGTGGAAATTGAGCAAGTTGAGGTGACTAAACTGCTTGGAGTAACCCTGGATTGTAAACTGTCATGGTGAAAACATTTTGCAACAACAGTGGCTAAGATGGGGAGAAGTCTGTGTCCATAATAAAGCGCTGCTCTGCCTTCTTAACAACACTATCAACAAGGCAGGTCCTACAGGCCCTAGTTTTGTCGCACCTAGACTACTGTTCAGTAGTGTGGTCAGGTGCCACAAAGAGGGACTTGGGAAAATTGCAGTAGGCTCAGAACAGGGCAGCACGGCTGGCCCTTAAAAGTATACGGAGAGCTAACATTAATGACATGCATGTCAATCTCTCATGGCTCAAAGTAGAGGAGAGATTGACTTCATCACTACTTGTTTTTGTAAGAGGTGTCTGTTTAAAATACTAGCACACAGCTCGGACACCCATGCATACCCCTCAAGACATGCCACCAGAGGTCTCCTCACACTCCCCAAGTCCAGTACAGACTATGGGAGGCGCACAGTACTACATAGAGCCATGACTACTACATAGAGCTATTCCACATCATGTAACTGATGCAAGCAGTAGAATCAGATGTAAAAAAAACATGTAAAAATACACCTTATGGAACAACGGGGACTGTGAAGAGACACACACAAAGGTACAGACACATACATACGCACACATTGTGATATTGTTGTATGGTGGTATTAAACATTTTGTATTGCAGATATGTAGTGGTGTAATAATGTTATATGATGTACTGTTTTATATTTTGTTTTATATGTAATGTAAGTGCTTTAATATGTTTGGACCCCAGAAAGAGTAGCTGCTGCCAAGGCAAAAACAAATACTGGTAGATTTGAGGAGTGTGGCACCCTCTCCTGGCACAACAGTATAAGTGCAGAGTACAATCACAGGCCAAAATGTGTTGTAGTGGATATTGTAATTGAAACGTGCACTGCACACTTACCCAAAGAGCGTAACATTTTTACATGTAAACACATTGTCTAGCTCTACATTTTTTTGTGTGCATTATTTTGCTTCAAATTACCTAAATCATCAACAAAACATACAGATGATACAATGTGTAGAAAACAGGAGAACAGAGGAGGTACAACCTGACCTTTTTTAGTTTTGTTGGTGCCAACTGAATTCTGTATGTAGGTCCCCGTCTCAGTTAAGTACTGCTCCCTCCCACTCTGTCCTCACCTCAAGTCTCTGTCACGCCCTCCTTCCCTCTCAGATGCGTGTGGGCTCACAGACCCTGTCCACGTGGAGTCTCTGCAGGAGAAGGCCCAGGTGGCTCTGACAGAATACGAGCGGATGCAGTACCCAGGTCAGCCGCAGCGCTTCGGCCGCCTGCTCCTCCGCCTGCCCGCCCTCCGTGCCGTGCCCGCCAACCTCATCTCCCAGCTCTTCTTCATGCGTCTGGTGGGCAAGACGCCCATCGAGACGCTCATCCGTGACATGCAGCTCTCCGGAAGCTCCATCAGCTGGCCCTACGTCCCTGGTCAGTAACCCCCAAAATGAGGTCTCCTTCTGGGCAGTGACGACAAGGACCGCAGGTTCCTCTGAATCATCATGATCCATCTGTGTGATCCTATACTAGCGCCAGCTGGACATCATGCATACTGTACTGTCTCCATGAACTGAGCTCTCCATACCAACCTAGTGCCAGCTGGGTCTATTGCCAGCACACTGGTGCCAACACACCTACTGTGCCCCGTTATGGCGACCTGAGTCAGCCATGCCATCCGCATGTCATAGTGACTAGGGACACCTTACATATAGACATTACTGTCCCACCAATAGAGGTCACTGGAACCTTGTCTCATTTTCCACATCTCATTGCCTTCGGTGCAATGACTGTCGACATCTACATCAGACCTTGAAATTCTGGAATTCTGGTAGGAAAACTGTATTATGGAGCTATTAGTCTGTTCCATTTAGATCCTTATGGCTGGTTTATACTTGGTCTAACGACATGTCTATAGACAAATAGAATGCGACAAGTGTCTGATCAAAACAACATTTCATGAATGTATAGACCTGTAGACCAGTAGGTTTATAGGTCTGTAGACCGTCGCTGCGACTGTTGGTTTCCTTGTCGGAGACACATAAAAGTTCAACTTTGACCCTGTCGCAGCATCCGTTGTCATGGTTACCTGACTGAGACAGCAACAAGACTCTACAAGTTCTACAATTCTTTGGTAGAATACCCTGCTTTTATTTCGTCACACTCACAACCATAAGCTATTTTCTGTAATTAGATAGCTAGCTTGCAATTACCTTGTAAATAATGATCTTGTTGAGTTTATTTTTCTGTAATAATGAATAAAAATGTGCAAAAGTTAACAACGACAAGTTTGATGTCGGACGTCAATAGACTGTTGATGATGTCACTGCGACAACGTTCTACAGACATGTTGATAGACGGACTATAAACCAGCCTCTTCACTGAAGGGTCTTCACTTAACTTAGAGGGTCCTCCACCATATTTCTCACTCCTACCCCTTCAGATATGCGAACACAAACGTGATAGGAGGAAACGGGAAGGTGCTAGGGGCTGAAATGAAACTGGAACAAGAAATTACACCAAAATCTTTATCGTCCACAGAAATTTCACCAAAAATGTAATCGTCCTTAAAGAGGTTATAGATTTGATATTTGAACTAGTAGATCAGCCAGGCAGATGAAGTGGAGAGACTTACAGATGGACTCAATGACCGTTTCCATGTATCACTCATAGGGATCTTACTTGTTGCATTGGGAAACTTTTAAAAAGCCGCAGTTACATGAATATGGATTGATACTTCACAAGACAACAGAATGCTATTGATTGATTTATTCTTAAGGCAACCTCTCTCATTGTTGTTCACCACAAACCGCCTTCTTTTCAATGACTGCTTTTTCAATATTCAATATTTTATTAGGACACTGCAGTAACAGTAGATCATTCATCTGGACATATTCTTTCAAAATCAACACTGTTTTTTCAATATGGACTGATATTTTAACTACAACAGATGACGAATGCAGCTGATATGAGTGACAGGCTGATTGTTGAAACAATATGTAATCAAAAAGGTTATGGCCAAATGGTTCACCTATGACCATACTGAAAACAAAGAGCAAATGCAGTTGGTACTTTAAAAAGGCCAAGAAATCACATCAAAACCTATTTTACATTACAAGCTATAAGAAGTGTACATATTGTAAATGTAGGGAACCAAAGGCTTAAAAAATGGTGTTGATGGTATAATTTTTAGAGGCCATGTTGTCCTGCTGCATGTCACAATGTTGTTTTTGCTCTGTTCAAAGTTTTAAACGGTGTTTCATCTCTACCAAATGGGATTGGAAAGTAAAGTAAAAAAAAAAATGTTATGTTGAGTTCACAGGTTATTTTTTAAAACCTTTATATTTTATGTAAAAATACCTCTACCATCCCCTGAGATGTGTTAAAAAGACGTGAGTCTCCATGGCGGTGAAAATGACACTACTCTGGTGCAAAACAAGAGGCTACTCCTGAGCCAATTGTGTTCCCATCACAAAGCAATGCATCCCAGGAGCTAACTGTACAACACTTAGGTGATATGGGAGTTTATTGTCATGGCTGTCTGGCAATGGGACTGCGCTTGGAGGCTACGATCCCAAAACATCACACTACCTGTGAGAGACTGAGAATCGGTCCAATAGCCTAGCGGTGACTAGGAATTACCTCATGCCCTTCAAAAGATGTGGGATATCCTTACTCACTCACTCACACACCATATCACCAATACTATTTACAAAAGATAAATGTACTATTATTCATGTTTTACTATCTTTTACTGTTGTTGCTGAGTTCTTTAGATTTGGAATTGTATGTGTATGAAAGCATTATTAAAATACCAAAATGACATGGTGAGTGTGAGGCTTGTTTCTTTCCTTAGTTACATCCATAAGAATGTCAGTTAGATGTGGGCAATATTATTTTATTCAGAAACTACTACTGTAAAGTACATCCTTAATAATAGATGTAATACATAGCATTAAATAGTTTATTAATGTCTGAAAACGATGTATAAACCATGGGAAGACTAATTGATCAACAAGCCTGTTGAATTGCATCGGGCTTTCTTAAAAGAAAAACTACTGTAAACATTTTAAAGAAATGTCTGGAATGAATGTACTGCATGATCACATTGCAAGACAGAATATTCTACAATAATTGTATATTATTGTTCTTCATTAAATACATTAAAGATAGAACATTAGACAGCACACTAATGTGCAAAAAAATTATGCATACTTTTTGTAGTTAGGAATAAGTGAAAACATACTTTTGCAATGTTACACAGAGCAGACGAGACAAGAACAGATCTGTACAAAATGTATAAAACCACAAGAAAACAGAAAAAAATTACATAGGAATATCACTTCTCTTTTTAAGCATAAGAATACATATTAAAAATGTAACAGAATGAATCACTAAAATCACTCAATCATGCCCTACAACAAACATTCACCTAAAGTCAAAGGTTTTCCTTAAAATACACGTTCAATGTGGTTGTTTCAGCCTCATAATCTAAATATACCTAGTGTAAATCATTTTCCGAGAAAGAACCATTCAACTGTTGCATTTTGAACCAGTGTGAAGCGGCATCAGTCAAAGTTACTATTGTTCACCATCAAACAATATCCCATAAGAGCATGTGTTGGTGTCTTTTGTCAAGAACTGCTGGCCTGGTACCATATATTCAGCTGTGTGGAGTAGTTATGGATGGTACAGCAGACCCAGGCTGCTTCAACAAAGGCTATTGTCATAGTTCTTCACTAGGCGCTTGATGTGGAATAGTTTCTGTCTCAACTCTTTGCTCTGCTGCTTCTTGGCCTGATAGTCTGGTGTCTGCAGAGGAGAAATGCCACACTACAGACATTAGATCGCAAATGTACAATGATATATCAATTGGTCAAGATAGTCAGTGAATAATATCATTACATAATGCACATTATATAATATATTCAATTATAATATATTAAAAAAATTACATAATATTATACAATTAATATCTCCCAAAATTAAATAAATGGAGAAAGGAGATGTATAGGGAGTGTTTAATTCTTGATGAACAGTAACATGAGCTATGCCCCCCCGGGCAATTATAACTCACCCGCTTCAAGTCCTTGATACGGTTATATTCATCAGCCACTCCCTAAGATATAAAGGAGATCTCTCAAAGGGTGGTTATTCATAAAAGTTACCGACACGGTCAGTGTATGCGCAACGATGAGACAAATTCTAGGTGAAATGATTGAACGCTTGACTCCTTTTACTGGGAGAGCCAAGTCTTCCTCTTCATCTGATTTTGTTCTCAAAAACTAGTTATAAATAAAAACAATTAAAGTAAGCGTTTGTGTGTGTGCTGTAATGTGGCTTGTTTCAATGAATTAGCAAAATGTTATTATGAGATAACGATGGAGTTTGCTATTTTAACATTTCTACGCCAATATCAGGAGAATATTAGACCGTAAAGAGAGCATAACCATATTGTTTTTGCCAGAAAATGTAATAGCATATGTTTTTTCTTGTTTACCTGGTACTTCATCGTCCGCTCCTCCAGGGTGTCCAGCTCTCGGCTCAGCTTGTGCATCTGTTCACTGATGTCATCCATCTCGGCACACACACGCTTGTAGCTCGCCAGGTCGGAGTCAAACTCTTTCTTATACTGCCGCCGTTGCCTGTCTGATGTTATCTCAGGGTACATACTGAAGAGACACATTACACAGGAATAAAAGAGACACAGGTAATTCCATTTAGATCAATACTGCAATTTTCTTGAATGCTTTCTTGAACGTAGAGAGCTTTGGAACAAAATGGCTTTCTGTCACGCTTTCCCACTAGCATATCTGACACAGCACACACAGCCGATAACAGTTGGAAACAGTCTGTCTGTTTTAAAGTTTAATCTATCACTCCATCCCTCATTCCATCCATCCATCCATCCATCTTCTCAACAAATATGGCCCACCTATGCAAGTGGTCACTTTGGTCTTGGTCCAGTTCGTTACCAGTATCCCCACCAGTTGTGTAGCCTGTCTCACACTGGGTCTCCTCCTGGGAAGGGGGGGTAGGATCCCGTTCCCTCTCCCTGTGAATGGAGGTCTTCTTCAGGCTCTCTGCCTCCACAGAGGGGCTGGAGCTGACCCTGGTGTTCTGGTACAGGGGCTCAGGCACACGCCCATTGGTGTTGTCATAGTAACTGGAGATAATATCAAACTGTCAGTAAAGCTAGTTAACCTTTATAACTACATGATTACATGATGGTGTTATTCTTTGGACCATTCAGTCAAAACTGCATGAACATTGATAAGGGAAAATCATTTATCTGTATTGACAACAAAGCAGAAGTGGAAGGTGTCAAATTGATAACCAGGAGGCAGAGAAAATCTAATTTTAATAAAAAATAATTAATTCATTTTCAAACTGTTATGAACTGTTTTTTATATTGTTTTCCTGTGTCTAATCAGGCTTTACATCTGGGGGTGAGTAGTAGGGTTCTGGTAATATTATTGTTACCAATAAGAATACAGCTGCTCTTGATCATTGTCACGAAGCCACACCCGTCCCACTCATGTTGGAAGTTCAGAATGAGAAAGTGTAGGCTATATAGAAATAATTACACTCAAATTGAAAATCTTTAAACAAAAGAATGAGGATTTTGTTAGCCTAATCAAGGTGTAGATCACATCTCACATTCCAGTGTTTGAACGTGTAAACAAGGCTGCATGGGTTTTCTCTTAATGCAACTCCGTGCAGCCAATGGCAATGTCTGCTTTAAGTATAATGCCAGGAGCCGCTTGTGGATTTGACGCAGTTCCACCTCCGCCGCCGCCAAAACAACCGCTATGCAGATGTCGGTTAAAGCGGATCTGATTGAATAGAGCCCTAAGACTATTCAGCCTAGGTCAAGGCTATTCTCTCTAGGTTGAGACTATTCACTCTAGGTTGAGACTATTCACTCTAGGTCAAGACTATTCACTCTAGGTTGAGACTATGGGAACTCAGTCCAGGCAAACACTATTCACTCCAGGCAGAGACTATGGGAACTCTGGGTCGAGGCTATCCAGTCCAGGCTGAGACTATCCTCCCCAGACTGGCCTATTTACCTAGACTGGACTATTCAATTTAGGTTTAGGTCACTAATCGTTAGACTATATGAAGCCCTATGACTCACACATTGCCATTGTAGGTCTCCTCACTGTAGATGCTGACTGTTCCGTCTCCGTCTGAGGCAACACTGTTCTCTGTCCTGAGGTCAGGGACGGCCTTCTCTGATAAGATTACAGTAGGGGCCCGCTGAGTGCTCTGCCCCTCTGCAACATAGTCCACCTGAAACAACATAACAACATTGCTATTAGCCTAAATATTTCATATGGATATTGGTATAATAGTGCTTGTGAGGGTGTTTTGCTGTGTCCTGCCTCGAACGCTATGAACCAAAAAGTCTCATGCATCTTAACCAGAATGTCAAGGACATTCTCATAATTATACTGAAGTCTTACCCTGTGGACCACTTATACTACCTACACTATATATACAGCAGTATGTGGACACCCCTTCAAATTTGTGGATTCGGCTATTTCAGTCACACCCGTTGCTGAAAGGTGTATAAAATCGAGCACACAGCCATGCAATCTCCATAGACAAACATTGACAGTAGAATGGCCTTACTGAAGCGCTCAGTGACTTTCAACATGGCACCGTCATAGGATGCCACCTTTCCAACAATTCAGTTCGTCAAATGTCTGCCCTGCTAGAGCTGCCCCGGTCAACTGTAAGTGCTGTTATTGTGAAGTGGAAACGTCTAGGAGCAACAACGGCTCAGCCGCGAAGTGGTAGGCCACACAAGCTCACAGAACGGGACCGCCGAGTGCTGAAGTGCGTAAAAATCGTCTGTCCTCAGTTGCAACACTCACTACCGACTTCCAAACTGTCTCTGGAAGCAACGTCAGCACAATAACTGTTCATTGGGAGCTTCATGAAATGGGTTTCCATGGCCGAGCAGCCACACACAAGCCTAAGATCACCATGCGCGATGCCAAGTGTTGGCTGGAGTGGTGTAAAGCTTGCTCTGGAGCAGTGGAAACATGTTCTCTGGAGTGATGAATCACGCTTCACCATCTGGCAGACCGACGGACAAATCTGGGTATGGCGAATGCCAGGAGAACGCTACCTGCCTGAATGCATAGTGCCAACTGTAAAGTTTGGTGAAGGAGGAATAATGATCTGGGGCTGTTTTTCATGGTTCAGGCTAGACCCCTTAGTTCCAGTGCCCGACCTCACTAATGCTCTTGTGGCTGAATGGAAGCAAGTCCCTGCAGAAATGTTCCAACATCTAGTGGAAAGCCTTCCCAGAAGAGTGGAGGCTGTTGTATCAGCAAAGGGGGGACCAACTCCATATTAATGCCCATGATTTTCGAATGAGATTTTCGACGAGCAGGTGTCCACATACTTTTGGTCATGTAGTGTATTTTCAATTTATGTAGTTCTGTCCTTGAGCTGTTCTTGTCTATTAATGATCTGTATTGTGTCATGTTTCATGTTTTGTGTGGACCCCAGGAAGAATTGCTAACAAATACAGTGAGGGAAAAAAGTATTTGATCCCCTGCTGATTTTGTACGTTTGCCCACTGACAAAGAAATGATCAGTCTATAATTTTAATGGTAGGTTTATTTGAACAGTGAGAGACAGAATAACAAACAAAAAATCCAGAAAAACGCATGTCAAAAATGTTATAAATTGATTTGCATTTTAATGAGGGAAATAAGTATTTGACCCCCTCTCAATCAGAAAGATTTCTGGCTCCCAGGTGTCTTTTATACAGGTAACGAGCTGAGATTAGGAGCACACTCTTAAAGGGGAGTGCTCCTAATCTCAGTTTGTTACCTGTATAAAAGACACCTGTCCACAGAAGCAATCAATCAATCAGATTCCAAACTCTCCACCATGGCCAAGACCAAAGAGCTCTCCAAGGATGTCAGGGACAAGATTGTAGACCTACACAAGGCTGGAATGGGCTACAAGACCATCGCCAAGCAGCTTGGTGAGAAGGTGACAACAGTTGGTGCGATTATTCGCAAATGGAAGAAACACAAAAGAACTGTCAATCTCCCTCGGCCTGGGGCTCCATGCAAGATCTCACCTCGTGGAGTTGCAATGATCATGAGAACGGTGAGGAATCAGCCCAGAACTACACGGGAGGATCTTGTCAATGATCTCAAGGCAGCTGGGACCATAGTCACCAAGAAAACAATTGGTAACACACTACGCCGTGAAGGACTGAAATCCTGCAGCGCCTCCAAGGTCCCCCTGCTCAAGAAAGCACATATACAGGGCCGTCTGAAGTTTGCCATTGAACATCTGAATGATTCAGAGGAGAACTGGGTGAAAGTGTTGTTGTCAGATGAGACCAAAATCGAGCTCTTTGGCATCAACTCAACTCGCCGTGTTTGGAGGAGGAGGAATGCTGCCTATGACCCCAAGAACACCATCCCCACCGTCAAACATGGAGGTAGAAACATTATGCTTTGGGGGTGTTTTTCTACTAAGGGGACAGGACAACTTCACTGCATCAAAGGGACGATGGATGGCGCCATGTACCGTCAAATATTGGGTGAGAACCTCCTTCCCTCAGCCAGGGTATTGAAAATGGGTCGTGGATGGGTATTCCAGCATGACAATGACCCAAAACACACGGCCAAGGCAACAAAGGAGTGGCTCAAGAAGAAGCACATTAAGGTCCTGGAGTGGCCTAGCCAGTCTCCAGACCTTAATCCCATAGGAAATCTGTGGAGGGAGCTGAAGGTTCGAGTTGCCAAACGCCAGCCTCGAAACCTTAATGACTTGGAGAAGATCTGCAAAGAGGAGTGGGACAAAATCCCTCCTGAGATGTGTGCAAACCTGGTGGCCAACTACAAGAAACGTCTGACCTCTGTGATTGCCAACAAGGCTTTTGCCACCAAGTACTAAGTCATGTTTTGCAGAGGGGTCAAATATTTACTTCCCTCATTAAAATGCAAATCAATTTATAACATTTTTGACATGCGTCTTTCTGGACTTTTTTGTTGTTATTCTGCCTCACTGTTCAAATAAACCTACCATTAAAATTATAGACTGATCATGTCTTTGTCAGTGGGCAAATGTACAAAATCAGCAGGGATCAAATACTTTTTTCCCTCACTGTACAACAGGACTTTCTGGTAACACTTTTTTTGAACCACCAGTGTATCATGCATGATAGACAGTGCCTTCTAAGGATTGTTATAAGCAGTCATAACAGCTGATGGTCAAGGCTCTTATATAGAAACCTTTCATGCATTCATAAAGGCTGCAAATGTATTCATAATACACACCATAGTTGTCCTCGGATGGTATAGCCCAACATCAAGCACTTCCAGCAATGACCTACAACATCATTAGGAGCAGACAGACTGAACAGTCTGTCGAGACTAAGAGTCAGTGACATGGATCAGATGGGCTGCGAGTCATTACTGTTCCCAGCTGGGATATGTGTAAAACCTCAAAGGCACTGTCTAGCCAAATCCCTGCCCAGTCAGCAAGTAGTAGTATTTATTAATATGGTTTCTTTTAATATTTTTTTTATTATTTTTTTTCCACCTTTATTTAACCAGGTAAGCCAGTTGAGAACAAGTTCTCATTTACAACTGCGACCTGGCCAAGATAAAGCAAAGCAGTGTGATTAAAAACAACAACACAGAGTTACATATGGGGTAAAACAAAACATAAAGTCAAAAATACAACAGAAAATATATATACAGTGTGTGCGAATGTAGTAAGTTATGGAGGTAAGGCTATAAATAAATAGGCCATAGTGCAAAAATAGTTACAATTTCGTAATTAACACTGGAATGATAGATGTGCAAATAGAGATACTGGGGTGCAAATTAGCAAAATAAATAACAATATGGGGATGAGGTAGTTGGGTGGGCTAATTTCAGAATGGCTGTGTACAGGTGCAGTGATCGGTAAGCTGCTCTGACAACTGACGCTTAAAGTTAGTGAGGGAGATAAGAGTCTCCAGCTTCAGAGATTTTTGCAGTTCGTTCCAGTCATTGGCAGCAGAGAACTGGAAGGAATGGTGGCCAAAGGAGGTGTTGGCTTTGGGGATGACCAGTGAGATATACCTGCTGGAGCGCAGACTACGGGTGGGTGTTACTATGGTGACCAGTGAGCTAAGATAAGACGGGGATTTGCCTAGCAGTGATTTATAGATGACCTGGAGCCAGTGGGTTTGGCGACGAATATGTAGTGAGGGCCAGCCAACAAGAGCGTACAGGTCACAATGGTGGGTAGTATATGGGGCTTTGGTGACAAAATGGATGGCACTGTGATAGACTACATCCAATTTGCTGAGTAGAGTGTTGGAGGCTATTTTGTAAATGACATCGCCAAAGTCAAGGATCGGTAGGATAGTCAGTTTTACGAGGGCATGTTTGGCAGCATGAGTGAAGGAGGCTTTGTTGCAAAATAGGAAGCCGATTCTAGATCTAACTTTTGATTGGAGATGCTTAATGTGAGTCTGGAAGGAGAGTTTACAGTCTAACCAGACACCTAGGTATTTGTAGTTGTCCACATACTCTAGGTCAGACCCGCCGAGAGTAGTGATTCTAGTCGGGTGGGCAGGTGCAAGCAGCGTTCGGTTGAAGAGCATGCATTTAGTTTTACTAGTGTTTAAGAGCAGTTGGAGGCTACGGAAGGAGTGTTGTATGGCGTTGAAGCTCGTTTGGAGGTTTGTTAACACAGTGTCCAATGAAGGGCCAGATGTATACAAAATGGTGTCGTCCGCATAGCGGTGGATCCGAGCGTCACCAGCAGCAAGAGCGACATCATTGATATACACAGAGAATAGAGTCGGCCCGAGAATTGAACCCTGTGGCATCCCCATAGAGACGGCCAGAGGTCCAGACAACAGGCCCTCCTATTTGACACATTGAACTCTATCTGAGAAGTAGTTAGTGAACCAGGCGAGGCAGTCATTAGAGAAACCAAGGCTATTTAGTCATATAACCACAATGTTCTTTCAATATGGGGCCAATTTATTTTTTAAAACTAAAATCTACAAAAAAAGAAGCTTATTTTCACGAACACCATTTCTGTGAAATGAAGCGATACTATTGCACCTTGCAGACTGACTGATTAAGAAGCGTGTACTGTAGAGGTTTGCAGCAACACCAAGGCAACTCAATGCTTTAATACATTATACATGACACATGCATTATATATGCTTCCCTGCAAGGCAAGCAGCTCATTGCAATCAGAGGGTGCATCGAGTTAGCACCACACGACAAGAAGCTGCCAGATACTTGGGATAAGATATAGGCCACTGTGGAATAATTGATTGCGAATACGTTTCCTAACAGTTTGAGATATATAGCACGGGATGTAATACATTCTACCAGAGAAAATGGAGGAAGTGGGGCTTCTACGGAGTAAATGAATCACTGCTATACATGTGGGTACCAGAGTGAAGAGCAGAAGGCCTATCACTCTATCAGTGCTCTGGCGAACTCAGTAGGGCAATATTCTCACTGTCTATAATAACTCAACGTAATGAACTCTCCAGGGACCCAGACAGGTCACGTATGAAACCAGCTCCTCACAAGAAGCCATTACTACTGTATGCTCTATTACGAGGTTATAGTATCTCAGTGAATTGTTAGTGCTAGGAAATATAATTTCTGAATAAGTGAATAATAATATATTTATTTGTTATAATCATATATATTTTTGGATTCATGCTTTACAAGCTGCCAATTGCTCTTTCAATGTAACGTTTTTTTTAGTGATAGCCTAAAGAAACATATCCAAATGGCCAATGTGTGCCATATACCTGCTTAAACAACTCAGTGCCTGGATTGGCCGAAACCATTTCGAGTAAATACATAGCAATGATAATAGGACTCCATTACCTTATATGGGTCCTCACAATGCCTGTTATCGCCTGGCTGGTTAATGATCAATCCCAGTGAAACCAGGTGTGCCATAGACAAACACCTGAGAGCCAGTGAGAAGAGGTAATGTTACTCTCCATAAACTACAGCAGAGAGGTAGTGGCTAAGCAGATAACTGGGCCCGAAATATGTATTCCCCAGCAGGTGGAGTTTTTATATGGAGGTGAATGAGAAAGTGTCGAATTTGGTTAACAAAACATTGAATGGCTTATTTACTACATGTGGCTTATTTGATCGAATATACTTTTCTTAATGATTAGGTTGTTAATTACGAGTGTACTGATATATAGTAGGACACGTGACATCCCGGCAATTTTTTGAAAAAACTCTTTATATCGGCGTTGTGCCTGGTCGTCACTAGTTACCACAGCCACAAAGTCATAAACCCCGCCTATTTCTAAAATGTATCGTCTTAAAATGTGATTTTAAACCTAACCACACTGATAGCCTTATGCCTAAACCTAACCTTATATTAAACGCTTGTTTTCATGAACTGTTTTGATAGAGACCATTTTAACTTTGTGGCTGTGGTAACTAGTGGAAACCATTCACTGTTAAAATAGAAAGACTCAAAACACCATCATTGTATAGTGAAACCATGAAAAGTTGTGCACCTAAGCTGAGATCTGGCGTTTGGAGGGTGTTTGAATGTAAACCCCTTCACTTTTTCCTCATCAATCTACATTTTACATCATTTACATTTACGTCATTTAGCAGACGCTCTTATCCAGAGCGACTTACAGTTAGTGCATACATTATTCTTTTTTATTTTCATACTGGCCCCCCGTGGGAATCGAACCCACAACCCCGGCGTTGCAAACGCCATGCTCTACCAACTGAGCTACCTCCCTGCCGGCCATTCCCTCCCCTACCCTGGACGACGCTGGGCCAATTGTGCGCCGCCCCATTGGTCTCCCGGTTGCGGCCGGCTACAGCAGAACCTGGATTCGAACCAGGATCTCTAGTGGCACAGCTAGCACAATACCCCATAATGACAAAGTGAAGAAGTGGCGCCGGAGAAGATGGCTGCCGTTTTACAGCCCTCTAACCAATTGTACTATTATGTGTGTGTTTTCGCGTTATTTGTAATTTATTCTGTACATAATGTTTCTGCCACCGTCTCTTATGACCAAAAAGAGCTTCTGGATATCAGGATAGCGATTACTCACCTCGTATTGGACGAAGATTTTTTCTTCAACGAGTCGGACGCAAAGGATATCCTACAGACACCCGACAAGGCCCAAATCCCCGTCATTTGCATGAGAAAGAGACTGAGATATCGTGGATGTAGGTCGGGGTGCCTTGTAAGGATCCAACGGCGAGCGAGTAAACTGCCTCTTCCATCAATCCTATTAGCCAATGTTCAATCATTTGAGAACAAATTGGATGACCTAAGATTACGCTTATCCTACCAACGGGACATTAAAAACTGTAATATCTTATGTTTCACCGAGTCGTGGCTGAACGACGACATGGACAACATACAGCTGACGGGATATACGCTACATCGGCATGATAGAACGGCTGACTCCGGTAAGACTAAGGAAGTCTCAAGGTTTTGCTCGCCTGAGGTAGAGTATCTCATGATAAGCTGTAGACCACACTATTTACCGAGAGAGTTTTCATCTATATTTTTCGTAGCTGTCTATTTACCACCACAAACCGATGCTGGCACTAAGATTGCACTCAATGAGCTGTATAAGGCCATAAGTAAACAGGAAAACGCTCATCCAGAGGCAGCACTCCTAGTGGCCGGGGACTTTAATGCAGGGAAACTTAAATCCGTTCTACCTAATTTCTACCAGCTTAAATGTGCAACCAGAGGGAAAAAAACTCTAGACCACCTTTACTCCACACACAGAGACGCATACAAAGCTCTCCCTCGCCCTCCATTTGGCAAATCTGACCATAACTCTATCCTCCTGATTCCTGCTTATAAGCAAAAACTAAAGCAGGAAGCACCAGTGACTCGGTTTAATAAATAAGTGGTCAGATGATTCAGATGCTAAGCTACAGGACTGTTTTGCTAGCACAGACTGGAATATGTTCCGGGATTCTTCAGATAGCATTGAGGAGTACACCACATCAGTCACTGGCTTCATCAATAAGTGCATCAATGATGTCATCCTCACAGTGACCATACGTACATACCCCAACCAGAAGCCATGGATTACAGGCAACATCTGCACTGAGCTAAAGGGTAGAGCTGCCGCTTTCAAGGAGTGGGACTCTAACCCGGACGCTTATAAGAAATCCCGCTATGCCCTCCGACGAACCATCAAACAGGCAAAGAGTCAATACCGGACTAAGATTGAATCGTACTACACCGGCTTTGACACTCGTCGGATGTGGCAGGGCTTGAAAACTATTACAGACTACAAAAGGAAGCACAGCCGCGAGCTTCCCAGTGACACAAGCCTACCAGACGAGCTAAATCACTTCTATGCTCGCTTCGAGGCAAGCAACACTGAAGCATGCATGAGAGCACCAGCTGTTCCGGATGACTATGTGATCACGCTCTCCGTAGCCGATGTAAGTAAGACTTTTAAGCAGGTCAACATTCACAAGGCCGCAGTGCCAGACGGATTACCAGGACGTGTACTCCGAGCATGTGCTGACCAACTGGCAAGTGTCTTCACTGACATTTTCAACATGTCCCTGACTGAGTCTGTAATACCAACATGTTTCAAGCAGACCACCATAGTTCCTGTGCCCAAGGACACTAAGATAACCTGCCTAAATGACTACCGACCCGTAGCACTCATGTCTGTAGCCATGAAGTGCTTTGAAAGGCTGGTTATGGCTCACATCAACACCATTATCCCAGAAACCCTAGACCCACTCCAATTTGCATACCGCCCCAACAGATCCACAGATGATGCAATCTCTATTGCACTCCACACTGCCCTTTCCCACCTGGACAAGAGGAACACCTACGAGAGAATGCTGTTCATTGACTACAGCTCAGCGTTCAACACCATAGTGCCCTCAAAGCTCATCACTAAGCTAAGGATCCTGGGACTAAACACCTCCCTCTACAACTGGATCCTGGACTTCCTGACGGGCCGCCCCCAGGTGGTAAGGGTAGGTAACAACACATCTGCCACGCTGATCCTCAACACGGGGGCCCCTCAGGGGTGCGTGCTCAGTCCCCTCCTCTACTCCCTGTTCACCCATGACTGCATGGCCAGGCACGACTCCAACACCATCATTAAGTTTGCTGACGACACAATAGTGGTAGGCCTGATTACCGACAACGATGAGACAGCCTATAGGGAGGAGGTTCGAAACCTGGTCGTGTGGTGCCAGGATAACAACCTCTCTCTCAACGTGATCAAGACAAAGGAGATGATTGTGGACTACAGGAAAAAAAGATGACTGAGTACACCCCCATTCTCATCAACGGGGCTGTAGTGGAACAGGTTGAGAGCTTCAAGTTCCTTGGTGTCCACATCACCAACGAACTATCATGGTCCAAACACACCAAGACAGTCGTGAAGAGGGCATGACAAAGCCTATTCCCCCTCAGGAGACTGAAAAGATTTGGCATGGGTCCTCAGATCCTCATAAAGTTATACAGCTGCACCATCGAGAGTATCCTGACTGGTTGCATCACCGCCTGGTATGGCAACTGCTCGGCCTCCGACCGCAAGGCACTACAGAGGGTAGTGCGTACAGCCCAGTACATCACTGGGGCCAAGCTTCCTGCCATCAAGGACCTCTATACCAGGCGGTGTCAGAGGAAGGCCCTCAAAATTGTCAAAGACTCCAGCCACCTTAGTCATAGACTGTTCTCTCTGCTACCGCACGACCGCACGGCAAGCGATACCGGAGCGCCAAGTCTAGGTCCAAAAGGCTTCTCCCCCCAAGCCATAATATTCCTGAACAGCTAATACATTTGCATTGTTGGTTAAGGGCTTGTAAGTAAGCATTTCACTGTAATGTCTACACCTGTTGTATTCAGGGCGCATGTGACAAATAACATTTGATTTGATTTGATTTGAAAACAGGTTTTTAGAAATGTTTGCAAATGTATTACAAATAAAAAACAGAAATACCTTATTTACATAAGTATTCAGACCCTTTGCTATGAGACTTGAAATTGAGCTCAGGTGCATCCTGTTTCCTTTGATCATCATCCTTGAGATGTTTCTACAACTTGATTGGAGTCCACTTGTGTTAAATTCAATTGATTGGACATGATTTAGGCCTCCTGTAGCTCAGTTAGTAGAGCATGGCGCTTGCAATGCCAGGGTTGTGAGTTCGATTCCCACGGGGGGCCAGTATGAAAAATGTATGCACTCACTAACTGTAAGTCGCTCTGGATAAGAGCGTCTGCTAAATGACTAAAATGTAAAATGTAATGATTTGGAAAGGCACACACCTGTCTATATAAGGTCCCACAGTTGACAGTGCATGTCAGAGCAAAAACCAAGCCATGAGGTTGAAGGAATTGTCCGTAGAGCTCCGAGACAGGATTGTGTCGAGGCACAGATCTGGGGAAGGGTACCAAAACATTTCTGCTGCATTGAAGGTCCCCATGAACACAGTGGCCTCCATCATCCTTAAATGGAAGAAATTTGGAACCACCAAGACTCTTCCTAGAGCTGGCTGCCCGGCCAAACTGAGCAATTGGGGGAGAAGGGCCTTGGTCAGGGAGGTGACAAAGAATCCAATGGTCACTCTGACAGAGCTCCAGAGTTCCTCTGTGGAGATGGGAGAACCTTCCAGAAGGACAACCATCTCTGCAGCACTCCACTAATCAGGCCTTTGTGGTAAAGTGGCCAGACAGAAGCCACTCCTCAGTAAAAGGCACACGACAGCCCGCTGAATGCCAAGCGTCACTTCTGGAGGAAACCTGGCACCATCCCTACGGTGAAGCATGGTTGTGGCAGCATCATGCTGTGGGGATGTTTTTCAGTTGCAGGGAATGGGAGACTAGTCATGATCAAGAGAAAGATGAACAGAGCAAAGTACAGAGAGATCCTTGATGAAAGCCTGCTCCAGAGCGCTCAGGACCTCAGACTGGGGCGATGGTTCACCTTCCAACAGGACAATGACCCTAAGCACACAGCCAAGACAACGCAGGAGTGGCTTCGGGACAAGTCTCTGAATGTCCTTGAGTGGCCCAGCCAGAGCCCGGACTTGAACCCGATCGAACATCTCTGGAGAGACCTGAAAATAGCTGTGCAACGAAGCTCCCGATCCAACCTGACAGAGTTTGAGAGGATCTGCAGAGAAGAATGGGAGAAATTCCCCAAATACAGGTGTGCCAAGCTTGTAGCGTCATACCCAAGAAGACTCGAGGCCAAAGGTGCTTCAACAAAGTACTGCGTAAAGGGTCTGAATACTTACAGTGGGGAAAAAAAGTATTTAGTCAGCCACCAATTGTGCAAGTTCTCCCACTTAAAAAGATGAGAGGCCTGTAATTTTCATCATAGGTACACGTCAACTATGACAGACAAATTGAGAAAAAAAATCAAGAAAATCACATTGTAGGATTTTTTATGGATTTATTTGCAAATTATGGTGGAAAATAAGTATTTGGTCACCTACAAACAAGCAAGATTTCTGGCTCTCACAGACCTGTAACTTCTTCTTTAAGAGGCTCCTCTGTCCTCCACTCGTTACCTGTATTAATGGCACCTGTTTGAACTTGTTATCAGTATAAAAGACACCTGTCCACAACCTCAAACAGTCACACTCCAAACCACTATAGCCAAGACCAAAGAGCTGTCAAAGGACACCAGAAACAAAATTTTTAGACCTGCACCAGGCTAGGAAGACTGAATCTGCAATAGGTAAGCAGCTTGGTTTGAAGAAATCAACTGTGGGAGCAATTATTAGGAAATGGAAGACATACAAGACCACTGATAATCTCCCTCGATCTGGGGCTCCACGCAAGATCTCACCCCGTGGGGTCAAAATGATCACAAGAACGGTGAGCAAAAATCCCAGAACCACACGGGGGGACCTAGTGAATGACCTGCAGAGAGCTGGGACCAAAGTAACAAAGCCTACCATCAGTAACACACTACGCCGCCAGGGACTCAAATCCTGCAGTGACAGACGTGTCCCCCTGCTTAAGCCAGTACATGTCCAGGCCCGTCTGAAGTTTGCTAGAGTGCATTTGGATGATCCAGAAGAGGATTGGGAGAATGTCATATGGTCAGATGAAACCAAAATAGAACTTTTTGGTAAAAACTCAACTCGTCGTGTTTGGAGGACAAAGAATGCTGAGTTGCATCCAAAGAACACCATATCTACTGTGAAGCATGGGGGTGGAAACATCATGCTTTGGGGCTGTTTTTCTGCAAAGGGACCAGGACGACTGATCCGTGTAAAGGAAAGAATGAATGGGGCCATGTATCGTGAGATTTTGAGTGAAAACCTCCTTCCATCAGCAAGGGCATTGAAGATGAAACGTGGCTGGGTCTTTCAGCATGACAATGATCCCAAACACACCGCCCGGGCAACGAAGGAGTGGCTTCGTAAGAAGCATTTCAAGGTCCTGGAGTGGCCTAGCCAGTCTCCAGATCTCAACCCCATAGAAAATCTTTGGAGGGGAGTTGAAAGTCCGTGTTGCCCAGTGACAGCCCCAAAACATCACTGCTCTAGAGGAGATCTGCATGGAGGAATGGGCCAAAATACCAGCAACAGTGTGTGAAAACCTTGTGAAGACTTACAGAAAACGTTTGACCTGTGTCATTGCCAACAAAGGGTATATAACAAAGTATTGAGAATCTTTTGTTATTGACCAAATACTTATTTTCCACCATAATTTGCAAATAAATTCATAAAAAATCCTACAATGTGATTTTCTGGATTTTTTTCTTCTCATTTTGTCTGTCATAGTTGACGTGTACCTATGATGACAATTACAGCCCTCTCTCATCTTTTTAAGTGGGAGAACTTGCACAATTGGTGGCTGACTAAATACTTTTTTCCCCCACTGTATGTAAATGTGATATTTCCGTTTAAAAAAAAAACTTTTTTCTTTGTCATTATGGGGTATTGTGTGTAGATTGATGAGGGAAAAAACAATTTAATCAATTTTAGAATAAGGCTCAAAACAGAATGGAAGTACTCTGAGCCACCCAAAGTGGTTCTTCAATATGAATAATTGTGTTTTTAAGAGAGTGTTTTGAAAACACTTTTTGGTGTTTCAGTGCATGTAAAGGTTTAGGCAGACTGTCTCTCTCATATAATGAAATGTTTTAAAATTGCAAATGGTTTATAGCATAAATATTGAATGATTATATGTTTTGATAGAATTTACTGTCAATATTTTAATAAAACATTTAGAGAAGACACTGGGAATTGAATACTTTTCCTAGGGTAGACTTTGTCACTGATTATAGGATACAGTTGCCAGGCAACTTTGTGAGATTATAATTAATTTTACAATCAGAATGTTTAGGGCTATGTAAGTTATAGCAGAGGTAACATGAGGTCAAATTAAATAAAATGTTATTGGTTGCATACACATATTTAGCAGATGTTATTGCTGGTGTAGCGAAATGCTTTTGTTCCTAGCTCCAACAGTGCAGTAATATCTAACAATACACAACAATACACACAAATCTAAAAGTAAAATCACATGTATAAAGTGAGCCTTCATCACTGGTATTCATGTGAGAAAGTGGATGTGAACCCAGGTCCCCTGCTTGTCCAAACACTGCCTTAGGCCACTCAGCCAGTCCTCAGGAAGAAACTCTTGTGCTGAACCACCTTTGTTACACTGATCACACGGGGCCCGATTCAGGCTTGAGATAAGTAGACTTAACATGGACTCATTAAAACATTTACTACAGTCATCATTTTTTAAAGTGCACGTTAAATCTTATCTCAAGTCTGAATAGGGCCTAAGGATAATGTTTTTTGGTGAAATTCCACCTTTATTTTTTCATACCTTCATATCAGAAGACAAATGTTTAGATTAAAGGCAAAATGTGAATGTCAAACATTGTGCTTCTGTGCTGTTCAGAATTCCCCCAGTCTGAAGCATAGAAGTGAAGGGAGGGCATTTGTGGGCAGGTTTGCCTTCTAGGAAACTTTATGGTCAAGTATAAAAACAGGCAAGTTTGCAGGCACCTTTGTTGTAATCGGGTCCTTCACGAACTCAGACAGGTGAGAGCAAATAAGAACATTTGTTTTGTGTAGCATTTTGGCCGCTAATGCTAATAGTTCAAGTAAAACAGCCATTTTGTTTCATTGATCAGTTTTCTTGATGCTACATGTAGTTGTTAATTGACACGTCATTGTTTGCACCTTTCGTGCACTTGTTTTATATGCAAATTAAGGCCTGCTTTTGAGTTAATACTGCTGGCTTATTTTCCTACTAGCTTTAGGAGTTGTATCTACTGTTTGATGTACTGTATACCCCACATGTTATTTGCTACACTTTATAGCCAGTGCCATTTTAGCATGCTCTAGCTTTGGCCTACCACACCACGTTATTGCATCCCACTTTTGACATTCAATATTATCTTGTTGCTATATTTGCATAACTTAACCAAGTATTTTATTTTTGCATATTGTTATTGATATGTTTAGTAATTATATTAATAATACAATGTATTAATATTCTAGCATTTGATAATCTAATTATACATTCATGTACTATCATTATTGCTTGTTATTTTTTTGCTATTTCTGTCTCCCTGCAGAAAATCATACATATATACTTTGTTACCCACCGGCTGGCCAATCCGACCCAAAGCCAATCAAGACCAGGATCACAGACTAATCCCAACTGAACTGTCAACTGTGAATCATATACTCTAACTCAACTGCACTGCGACTCAATTCATCTGAACAACCTTCCCTACCATGTACCATCATCTGAATTTAAAGACTCAGGTCAGGACATTTAGCATACATAATGGATGACTGGTGGATAGCATTGAGCCCTGGGCTGAAGTGCTTTTTGCCCTCTACAGATGTAGGATCTTAATTTGACAACAAAAGTGATGAAATTAAGATTCTACATCTGTACAAGGTGTCGAAAGTGTTCCACAGGGATGCTGGCCCATGGTAACACCAATGCTTTCCACAGTTCTGTCAAGTTGGTTGGATGTCCTTTGGGTGGTGGACCATTCTTGATACATACGGGTAACTGTTGAGCGTGTGAAACCCAGCAGTGTTGCAGTTCTTGACACAAACCGGTGCCCCTGGCACCTACTACCATACCCTGTTCAAAGGCACTTAAATATTTTGTCTTGCCCATTCACTCTCTGAATCGCACACATACACAATCCATGTCTCAAGGCTTCAAAATTATTCTTTAACCTTTCTCCCCTTCATCTATACTGATTTAAGTGGATTTAACCTCTAAAAGTACATATGGAATTGTTTTAAGATGGTCATACCATGGTTCATTTAGCTATTTGATTTTGAATTTTAGGACCCCTTTAGGTATAAAAACAATCATTTGAAAATATTGAATTTGGCCTTTACTACTAGCCCCTAGAAATAACACATTCATAAATGGCAAAAAAGACAGTCAAATAATAAGTTGTAAGGTTTTGAAGTGTCTGTCCTATATCTAGGAGATATAAGAAAGATCAGGAAATGTTTTTTTTTTTGGACACATATTTAACCTCTTATTTTTGTTGGCACAAAACAACCTCCATACTTCCATTCGTTTGTATGGGTTACATTCAGACGAGTCCTGTGACACTTGTGGGGGGTTGTAGAGCAAAACGGAGAGCACCATTGTATTCGTGAGAGTCTCCCCTTTCCATAGAGTGGAGTAGTTTGTAGGCCAAACCGTTCGGACACTACAGCCTTTTTCGTGAGAAGACCGATTTTTCGGGAGTTCTCATGGTCTGACAAACACCACTGTAGCTCGGACACCTTCCACCGCAGATGCAGAAGGCCGACATAGACGGATGCAGAGGACTGATATGTAGCTCTTGCAAAAAATCTGATATCTCTAGCTTAAACTGAAGGATTTTGATGGAGATTTTTTTATTATGTTACTTAGATTGATGCACGTTTGTGTCAATAGACTCTTAAGGATTAACAAGTGATATCACTAAGGGGTCATAGCTTTCACCTGGCCAGTCTGTCATGGAAAGAGCAGGTGTTCCTAATGTTTTGTGTACAATAAGAGGGATTCCCATTTACAGTATTTGGAAACTCCAGAAGAAGGGATCTAATTCTGCACTAGACAGGATTCGAAACACCATCATAGTGTTTAGGAGCTTTAGAATGAGGAAACAACACCAAAAGAGATGGGATTTAATTCAGCACTACACAGGACTCGAAACACCATAATCGTTTTTTCAACCTTTTCCGGATTCAGCTACCCGATCCGAGCCCGACGGGCCCTGACGTTATTCATTGGGTTAGGGCCGGGTAGGGCCTATTTTGTCATCAAGAACTAGGGTATGGGCAGGGCTCGGGCATCACTAAATTGATCACTAACATTTTGAAGCTGAGTCATTTGCTCGTGCTCTGCTGAGCAGTACAGTCATATCTGACTAAGATCATGGTGTCAGAAGTGCTCTCATTGGCTAGAATGGTTCCACTTGAGCTTGCCTCCTTCCAACTGCCTTCCTTTTTTTAAAAGACATTTATTTTCATTGTTAGAGCGGCTACTAGAGTATCTTGTCAATATAATGGATAATCGGTGACTACAGCCACCCAATGATCACACCACAATGCCATGTTTATTCTTCCAACCACTATCTTGAGAGCTTCTATCACCTTTAAGCTATCCCCCAACAGTGACTTACACCTGTGCTTTTGATCTAGTTATCCAGGTGACAGGTCCCAAAGGAATTAATTATTAAGCACTGGGTCAAACATGTGAACTGTTTGTGATGTAACCAACCACATTATGGATGTTCTTGGCCACTGTGAGTAGGAAAGGAATACTGCAGTGAATTTCAGGCCATTTACCTACCACAAGAAATCAAATGTTCCACTTACCCAGTCCTGTACATCATTTCGTTCAGGTGGTCTGAGCAGAGGTCGGTCCCAGATCATGTTGGGTTTGCCATGGCGCCAGATCTTACTGCGGGTTTTGTAGGCGTAGTATGCAGCTACAAACAGCACCACCACTACTAAGAACCCAAGCACCAACGCCACAGCCTGAAACATAGGATAAATTAGATGGGTCCTTATGACTACATATGACTCATTTCTTTAGGTGATGAAAGAGTATCTATAATTAAATGTAATATGATTAGCTAGCGTGATTGTCATTTATTAGAACATCTATCCAACTGAGAAAACAAAAAGGGGTCAACAGTATTTCATAGCATGTAGCAGTAAACTATTAAGGTTTATAAAGTAAAGATGTACAGTGCCTTCCGAAATTATTGGGACAGTGAAGCATTTTTTATTATTTTGGCTCCATACTCAAAGTTTGGATTTTATATTTTTTTAAATGACAATGAGGTTAAAGTGCAGACTGTCTGCTCTAATTTGAGGGTATTTTCATCCATATCGGGTGAACCGTTTACAACACTTTTTGTACATATTCCCCCCCATTTTAGGGCACCAAAAGTATTGGGACAAATTCACTTGTGTATAAAATTATTAAAAAGTTAAGTATTTGGTTCCAAATTCATAGCACGCAATGACTACATCAAGCTTGGGACTCTACAAACATGTTGGATGCATTTGCTGTTTGCTTTGGTTGTGTTTCAGATTATTTTGTGCCCAATAGAAATGAATGGTAAATAATGTACTGTGTCATTTTGGAGTCACTTTTATTGTAAATAAGAATAGAAAATGTTTCTAAACACTTCTACATTAATGTGGATGCTACCATGATTACAGATGATCCTGAATGAAAGTTACAGACGGAAAAATATCATACCCCCCAAAAAAATGACTTCAAAATGACACATTATTTACCATTATTTTGTGCCCAATAGAAATTAATCTCAAACACAATCAAAACCAACAGCAAATGTAATACACATATAACTGAATTTGTCCCAATACTTTTGGTGCCCTAAAAAGGGGTTGACTATGTGCAAAAAGTGCTGTAAGTTCACCCAATATGTTTGAAAATAACCAAAAGAAGCATAAAAGGCTTCACTGTTCCAATAATTACGGAGGGCATTGAAGTAAAGCTTTGACCCACCTCCTCAGGGTCCATGTAGCAGTAGTGTTGGAGATACTGGTTGTACATAGGGAAACCCCCAGGGAACCCCGCTCCCACACTCCCACTCAGACTGGGGCTTCCCTGCATGTTCTGGCACATCATCAGCATGGGGTTATAGAGCATGCTCTGAGAGCTCTGTGACATGGGGTTGACACCGATCACAAACACAATGTCAATGATGCCCTGCAGCACTGCCAGGACCACGTCACAGACTAGCACTGTCAGGTAAAACCTCCGACCACGCATGGCAGGCGACCGAGAAAAACTCCCCACAAGGAAGCCCAGAGAAACCAGGAAGTTAATGGCTGCCATGGATATCATGGCCGACTTGGCCGAATAGGGGGTCATGTAGGAGCTGGAATAGCCGTAGCTGCCTCCATAGTAGCCACTGCCAATCCCCATTGACCCAGTTCCATAGCCCCTCATTCCTATTCCTGCTCCGTGCATATCCCAGACCAACGTGGAGGCAACACAGGCAAAAATGAGGAAACACAAGATGACTGTGGCTCCCTCCATGGTTTTGACAAGCCCAGGAGCAGAGAACCATTTGTAGAAGTGCTGAGGCCTATCTTCCATATAGAATGAGTCAGGGGGAGGAGGGTAGGGGTCAAAGTTGCTCCTTGGGGAGTGCACACTTCTGTGGGTGTAGAATCCATTGGAGGTAGCAGTGTAGGGAGGGCTATAGATGGGTGGGCTGTCATAGTGCCGCGGCTCATACATGATTCAGAGAGAAGGGAGGCCTGCAAAACAAGAAATACATAATATTATGTCATACTAACTATCATAATAAATCACATCTTATCGCAAATTATATAAATCATATCATGATATCAAATGACATCACGTACTATTACAACCCATTGGAATGACACATAGGATAGACCTGGAATGTCTCTCTTCTCTCCGTGTGTTCGCCCAACCGACAGTATTCTCTTTAGGTTTGTTGCCAACAATGCTCCCTCTCCCTAAGTGACCAGCACAACTCATCAGTCCACTGCAACTCAACCCAGTGGACCTCAATAATTCAGCCAGCCAGCCAGCAGCAGTGTGTACAGTGATACGTAGTGTTTTCCACAAGGCGCTCCACTGTGCTCTCTACCTCTCAGCTGCTTAAGTCCAGGTGTCATGTGTCCTGTCCACATGTGATGAATATACGAGGTCAGGGTACAATATAAGCCATGTAATGATGATAGTGACTATGCCCTTACGGTTACCTCTGACAGTCACCACTCTAACCTGAGCTCCAGTATGTTTAGATCTACACACACACACGTTGGTTTTCAAATCAAATCAATTTTTATTTGTCGCATGCGCTGAATACAACAGCTGTAGACCTTATTGTGAAATGCTTACTTACAAGCCCTTAACCAACAATGCAGTTCATGAAATGGAGTTAAGAAAATATTTACTAAATAAACTAAAGTAAAAATTAAAATAAAATAAAAAGTAAATAGTTTACTATCCAAGTGGGGACCAAAACATTTATTCGCATTCAAAATCCTATTTTCCTTAACCTTAACCCCTAACCCTAGACCTAAAACTAAACCTAACCCTATCTCCTAACCCTAATCATAACCCCTAACCCTAATTCTAACTCTAACCCTAATTTTAACCCTAACCCTAAACCTAACCCCTAAGCCTAAAATAGAATTTTTCCTTTTGGGGACGGAGAAATGCCTCCACTTGTCAAATGTTCCTTGTTTTACTATCCTTGTGAGGACTTTTGGAACCCAAAAGGATAGTAAAGTTAGAACACACACACACACACACACACACACACACCTGTCTTCGCTCTCTGATAGGCAGGATACAGTAAATAATTCAAGAGCTGAACTCATGAAAGGCTGACATGCATCAAAGCAAGCAAGTTCAAGGCTTCAGTCATCCAAAATACACGATACTGCTATATTCACTGGCCACAGTCCATATCATGTATTAAATTATTACTAGTGATGAAAACGAATTAAATGTTTTTGCATACAATTCAAAAAATAGGCCTACACACCACAGTAAAAGCACAATAATATTTGCCCAACTAACAAACCAGGTCAGGTCGCAGTTGTAAATGAGAACTTGTTCTCAACTGGCTTACCTGGTTAAATAAAGGTGAAATAAAAAAATAAAATAAAAACATGCAGGCCTATAAATATAAACATGAAGGTCAAAAATTTTTACACCACTCCTGGAATGATCTCCAAAAGTCCTTAAAGTTGGTGGATTTGTTGCCTTTATGGTAGGGATGGGCAACTACTGATGGGTTGGGGACCACAAAAATAATGTTAAACTTTTTGGTTGTTATTGCACAATGTGATAATGCGAGAAGAAATGTGACTGTTTTTCAATAACATTACAGACGTAGTCAGAGCTTGCCATGGGGCGTAGCGAAAATATAGCAGTTTTAAAGCATTTTGCCATAGGGCGGAGAGAATATTTTAAAATTGTATAACTCATTTCATGCAATTCTACACATTTTTCCATAGGGTGGAGAGAAATGTTTGCAGTTTTGAATATGATATCTGAGTAAGAGTGACTAACAAATTCAATGGGGGCCCATGGTCGGTAATTTGACCATGATTACTACACGTTTAGATCCTGTAGCTGGCTAGACTAATTTAACAAACCCAAAAATGTCAGCTGACATGGGCTAATTGAGTGACAGTCAGTGACTGACATAACAAGAGAAACTGCTGATGCACAACCCAAATTCGAAATTGCACCTTGTGTATTCTACTATTCTAACTCTCAACAGTTGAGACCTCGACTGACTTTCTACAAAACAAAAAACAATGTATTTTATTTTGGGGGGAAATGATCTGCGGGCCTACAAAAGTTGCCCATCCCTACTCTAGTTACAGTGTATTCGGAAGTTATTCAGACCCCTTGACTTTTTCCAGATTTTGTTAAGTTACAGCCTTATTCTAAAATTGATTAAATTGTTGTTTTTTCATCAATCTACACACAATACCCCATAATGACGAAGCGAAAACTGTTTTTTTATGAATATTTGCAAATGTATATATATAAAAAAACATTTACATAAGTATTCAGACCCTTTACTCAGTACTTTGTTGAAGCACCTTTGGCAGTGATTACAGCATCAAGTCTTCTTGGGTATGACGCTACAAGCTTGGCACACCTGTATTTGGGGAGTTTCTCCCTTTCTTCTCTGCAGATCCTCTCAAGCTCTGTCAGGTTGGATGGGGAGTGTCGCTGCACAGCTATTTTCAGGTCTCTCCAAAGATGTTTGATTGGGTTCAAGTCAGGGCTCTGGCTTAAGAACATTCAGAGACTTGTCCCGAAGCCACTCCTGCCTTGTCTTGGCTGTGTGCTTAGGGTCGTTGTCCTGTTGGAAAGTGAACCTTCGCCGCAGTCTGAGGTCCTGAGCGCTCTGGAGCAGGATTTCATCAAGGATCTCTCTGTACTTTGCGCCATTCATCTTTCCCTTGATCCTGACTAGTCTCCCAGTCCCTGCCGCTGAAAAACATCCCCACAGCATGATGTTGCCACCACCATGCTTTACCGTAGGGATGGTGCCAGGTTTCCTCCAGACGTGACGCTTGGCATTCAGGCTAAAGAGTTCAATCTTGGTTTCATCAGACCAGAGAATCTTGTTTCTCTTGGTCTGAGAGTCCTTTAGGTGCCTATTGGAAAACTCCAAGTGGGCTGTCATGTGCTGTTTACTGAGGAGTGGCTTCCGTCTGGCCACTGAGTGCTGCAGAGATGGTTGTCCTTCTGGAAGGTTCTCCCATCTCCACAGAGGAACTCTGGAGCTCTTTCAGCGTGACCATTGGGTTCTTGGTCACCCCCCTGACCAAGGCCCTTCTTCCCCGATTGCTCAGTTTGGCCGGGCGGTCAGCTCTAGGAAGAGTCTTGGTGGTTCCAAACTTCTTCCATTTAAGAATGATGGCGGCCTCTGTGTTCTTGGGGACCTTCAATGCTGCAGAAATGTTTTGGTACCCTTCCCCAGATCTGTGCACAATCCTGTCTCGGAGCTCTACGGACAATTCCTTCGACCTCATGACTTAGTTTTTGCTCTGACATGCACTGTCAACTGTGGGACCTTATATAGACAGGTGTGTGCCTTTCCAAATCATGTTCAATCAATTGAATTTACCAATCAAGTTGTAGAAACATCTCAAGGATGATCAATGAAAACAAGATGCACCTTAGCTCAATTTCAAGTCTCATAGCAAAGGGTCTGAATACTTATGCAAATAAGGTATTTCTGTTTTTGTTTTTTTAAACTGTTTTCGCTGTGTCATTATGGAATATTGTGTGTAGATTGATGAGGAAAAAAAAAATGCAATCAATTTTAGAATAAGGCTGTAACATAACAACATTTGGAAAAAGTCAAGGGGTCTAAATACTTTCCGAATGCACTATATGTAATTGTTGTTTATTGATGTGTTGTTTATTAATGTGTTAGACAGGTCGTCATTGTAAATAAATAAGAATTTGTTCTTCATTTACTTACCTGTATAAATAACGGTGAAATAAAATAAAGTAACAAGGAAAAGCTTAAACGCAATCCTTAAACGTTTAACAGCTTTTCTGCTTACACACACATAAACAAAAAAAGTAACTGCAGAATGATATCCTATATGCTACTTTAATTTTCCACAGCTGACCAGATGGAGTTCTTAAATTTACATTCAAAATTTCGTGTCACCAACACAGCCTATCAAAAATAATTGTAGTGCCAACTGATAATGTTCACTTACCTGAAACGGTCATTGTGCAACAACAACAACAACAAAATAACATTACAGCTATTATCACTTAGAAAATAGGACTACTTTTCGAAGCTTCCTCACGCATGTAGGCTACATCTCCTGAAACTATTAAAAGGTGGACACTGCCTGTTCTAGTGGCTGCTCCAATGCGCATGCCTGTGCGCAAGGGTCTCAACCAGTCTATGGTCTCAACACAGTAGACTTTTCAAAAACTACCACTCTCTCCTTCAAAATGTGGAGACTGGAGAGAAAAGCTGTGTTCGTTCGAATACTCATACTAACCGCACTAACCGTACTATTTGTGACGTAAATTGAGTATATAGTATGTAGTATATACTCATTAAGTATGTAGTATACAGTATGTTAGTATGGGTATTCGAACACAGCTATAGCCTACCTTATACTGTATGTTGCGTATCACGTTTTTCAGATCAGTAATGTGGAGGAGAGATATAAACACTTCTGGAAGTATTTGCACCTGCTGTATAGGCTTATCTGCATAACTCTTGACAGGAATATATTTTTATACAAATATATATTTTTGCTCAAATAAATTACTAAAACAAATGTTTATACATCCATTCTTATGGATAAAAATGTGTCATTACTGCGTTATAGATTCAAGTGGATTGTTTGTGCCCTACTGCCCTTTTAAAAATTTTAATATTTAACAATTCATATAAAGAAAATACAAAAAATACAAAAAAATAATTGATAGTGTGTATGTATAGCCCTGTAAATGCAATGTTAGTCAATGCAATGTGAATTGACCCTGTTAGCATTGTCCGCAAAAGTCCAAAGGTACACAATTGCGCGCTGGGTTGGTTTATGAGTTCATTCACTCCATGACTGAAACTCACACAACAATATTTCTGGGCAAGTAATCTTTACAGTAGTACAAAACATGATGTAGGCTACAATGGAACAACACACAGATACTGATTTGTACAGACAAAAAACACACCAAAAACACAATTGGTGCTGAAATAACGAAACAATCTCACAGAGAATGACAATCAAAGACGTGACAAGAACAGAATAATTATGTTCCTTTTGTTCCCTCTGTGAGCTATTTCTTCAGGTCCGACCCTTTGCCAAGGTGCCCTGGTCGAAATTGCGGATCCTGTTCTTGATGTGGCTTAATTTAGCTTTCAGATAGTCACATCGTCCCTTCTTCTCCAGGAAGGCAGGGTTCTGTGAAGTCACAAAGAAAAACACATCGTGTTGACTGCAGCTCCATCACTCCACATATTTCCCCACAGCCTGATTCTTTTTGTAATGTAAGAGGTGTTAAATGAGAATTTCTAGAGGCCCCATTTCAGCCGCAGCAATATTATCCACATGAACGGGCAGCTTTATTGAAAAAGCAAATATTACCTGGGTGTTTACACAACAGTAACAATTATAATACATCTCAGTTGAACGTTAAAATTATTGCTGAATGATTTTTGGAATTGTTTCAGTGTGAGCGAGGAAACGTGAGAGAAATGTTAGGGATCTCCATTCACCACGTACAAATTTTTTTTGCTCGTACTTCTTCAAAATCCGCTTGATTCTCTTCTGCTCCTACATAATGGACAGAACAAAACACCCATAATTCAATTGGTTAAAAGGATGAAAGATATTCATGTTAAAAAATAGTATTATGCGGATGTCACATGCTATTTTTAGTGGAAGCCTTTGTGCAGGACATGGAATGCAATGTACCTCTCATTGATCAGTGACAGTGACAATAAGATAGCAAAAATGCTCATTATATTGAGTTCAAGTGTAGTTACACTTCCAGAAAAAGGAAAGTATCGTGGTGTATCTATCATAGTGAGATCGAAAACACCATCGAGGCTCAGGCCCAGATTTGCAGAGTTAGATTAAATCACTCACCTCATGACGATTGCCATCTTTGAGGAGTTTGCCCATCATGGCATCCAGCTCTCTGAACTTCATGAAGGTGGCACTGATATCTTTGTGAAGGTCCTTGTACTCCTGATACTGGTCATTAAAAACAGCTTTGTATTTTTCCCTTTCTTCCATAGAGAAGATTTCTGGATATTTACTGATGGGATAGGGTAAGACACAAGGATATGTTAGATAATGTCAACTAAATATCATTATTACACCTAATACAATTTAACCAAATATGAGCACTTCCTGTCGCTCCACGTGTACCTCAGCATGAGAGCCTCACATCCTTAAACAAAATCAGTGTCAGGATATTAGGCATATCCTCTCACTCACATGACATAGTCTGTGATGACTCTGGGCTTCTGGGCGTACCCTGTGGGGTTGGCTCTGTTCCGGCTGCCTGGCTCCTCCTGCTGGAACTCTGTGAGGTGCTGGCGTTTGGTCGCCCTCACTGAGCTGTCCATCTCATCCTCAAACACAATCCTCTTGGTCTGGGGATTAGGAGGTTTGGTCTGGGCCACGGATGCTCCTGAGATGGGCCTCAGATGCTCCTGAAGCCAAAGTTGAAGAATTAGATATCATGCAACAACTCAAAGTATATTAGATACCAAAGCATCCGATGACACATGTACACTGTGCTGAAAGGGTGAAAACAACCTGCCTCATGCTGCCTCATATGATGACTGCAACTGTGTGAAGTTATGTAAAGTACAAGTCAAAAGTTTTGACACACCTACTCATTCAAGGGTCTTTCTTTATTTTTACTATTTTCTACATTGTAGAATAATAGTGAAGACATCAAAACTATGAAGTAACACATATGGAATCATGCAGTAACCCAAAAAGTGTTAAACAATTCAAAATATATTTTATATTTGAGATTCTTCAAATAGCCACCCTTTACCTTGATGACAGCTTTGCACACTCTTGGCATTCTCTCAACCAGCTTCACCTGGAATGCTTTTCCAACAGTCTTGAAGGAGTTACCACATATGCTGAGCACTTGTTGGCTGCTTTTCCTTCACTCTGCGGTCCGACTCATCCCAAACCACCTCAATTGTGTTGAGGTCGGGGGATTGTGGAGGCCAGGTCATCTGATGCAGCACTCCATCACTCTCCATCTTGGTAAAATAGCCCTTACACATTCTGGAGGTGTGTTGGGTCATTGTCCTGTTGAAAACCAAATGATAGTCCCACTAAGCCCAAACCAGATGGGATGGTGTATCGCTGCAGAATGCTGTGGTAGCCATGCTGGTTAAGTGTGCCTTGAATTCTAAATAAATCAGACAGTGTCACCAGCAAAGCACCCCCACACCATAACACCTCCTCCTCCATGCTTTACGGTGGGAAATACACATGCAGAGATCATCCGTTTACCCACACCACGTCTCACAAAAGACACGGCGGTTGGAACCAAAAATCTCCAATTTGGACTCATCAGACCAAACAACACATTTCCACTGGTCTAATGTCCATTGCTCGAGTTTCTTGGCCCAAGCAAGTCTCTTCTCCTTATTGGTGTCCTTTAGTAGTGGTTTCTTTGCAGCAATTCAACCATGAAGGCCTGATTCACACAGTCTCCTCTGAACAGTTGATGTTGAGATGTGTCTGTTACTTGAACTCTGTGAAGCATTTATTTGGGCTGCAATTTCTGAGGCTGGTAACTCTAATGAACTTATTCTCTGCAGCAGAGTTAACTCTGGGTCTTCCATTCCTGTGGCGGTCCTCATGAGAGCCAGTTTCATCATAGCGCTTGATGATTTTTGCAGCTGCACTTGAAGAAACTTTCAAAGTTCTTGAAATGTTCCGTATTGACTGACCTTCATGTCTTAAAGTAATGATAGACTGTCGTTTATCTTTGCTTATTTCAGCTGTTCTTGCCATAATATGGACTTGGTCTTTTACCAAATAGGGCTATCTTCTGTATACCCCCCCCTACCTTGTCACAACACAACTGATTGGCTCAAATGCATTAAGAATGAAATAAATTCCACAAATTAACTTTTTAGAAGGCACACCTGTTAATTGAAATGCATTCCAGATGACTACCACATGAAGTTGGTTGAGAGAATGCCAAGAGTGTGCAAAGCTGTCATCAAGGCAAAGGGTGGCTATTTGAAGAATCTCAAATATAAAATATATTTTGATTTGTTTAACACCTTTTTGTTACTACATGATTCCATGTGTGTTGTTTCATAGTTTTGATGTCTTCACTATTAGCCTACAATGTGAAAAATAGTAAAAATAAAGAAAAACCCTTGAATGAGTAGGTGTGTCCAAACTTTTGACTGGTAGTGTATATATTTAACTGTAGTGTTCAGCTTTATCAATCATATGTGTTTCGTCTCCCTACAGAGATGAAACACATATGGTCGAGAATCATAATGTTCATATAAGTTGTCTTCAATTGACAAACTAAGCTTATTTGGCTACATTGGCTACTCCTCGACTTCCGACCCTTGTTTATCTGACATCAAATACAATAGCTCTGTGGCTTTTTACCCATAGGTGGTTGCTGTGAGAACTGTTAAGATGGACTCGATTTACTAACAGTAATAGACTTGGGCTGAAACAGCCAGCTGCAGGACTATATGAAACAATGGTGTCCCCATACGTATCCACATGGGTAGTTTTGTTGCTGTTGTTTTGAGATCTTAGGCATTTTTTTACTCATTCCCAGTCATAACAGCACGTTCTGTGACCTCTAAGAACTGTTTGATCTGACACCATTCCCATAGTAACTTCCAGATGCCAATGAGCAATAGAAATACCATGAGTCGGGTTCCCTCAGTAATAAGTATCATACCTCAGACAGAGAAAAGCGCAACATAGAGAGAGCGTCAGAGGCTTCTAGGCTAGGTTGTTTAGAATAATGGCTCATCCTTAGGTCGAACTTTAGTGCAATGGAGCACATTAGATTAATACACTTCATTGACCTCACTTGAATGGGGAGGTGAAAGAGGATCAGTGAGCACAAAAAAAAATCAAGAAGAAACATCAACCACCTACCTGGTTCTCAAAGAACTCCATCTCCCTGCGAGTGGCCTCATGCCTCCACATCTTCAGACACACCAGGAAGCTGATGAGGTACATCAGCATGTTGATGAAGATGAAAGCCGTGCCAGCCATCTGTCCCCCGTCAACCCGACACAGGCTGGACATTATGGGGTTAATGCCTATGGTCATGTAACACAACCCCCCACGGTTGAGGTCATTCAGGTACACGATACCAGCCGCCATGTAGAGGAGGAACAGGGCGACGTTGATGATGCCTTCTGTGAGAGGCCACCAGGGGGAGTCCAGGAGAATGGTACGGTAGTACATGGTCAGCCCTATCACCAGTAGGAGGATGGTTATAATCCACGCCACCCCAACCACCGCCATCACGAATGGAGTCATGGGTCCGTTATAGGAGTACCCCGACGTGCCATGCCTGTTGTTATACAGTCCATAGGCGTTTGACCACTCACTGTCCTTATAGATGTAGGCACAGACACAGGCGAGGACCATACCCCCAAAGAGAAGCTCAAACCCAGCCAGGAGTCTCAATAATCCAGGCCAGGATTTCATATAGGAGTACTTTAGTTTGTAGACCTCCACCTTCTCAGCATAGTACTCAGCTGGATGGATACTGGTCAGCTCTGATTCCTCTGGAAGATAATGGAGTAGGTCACTGTCTATGGGACTGTCCCTCAACAAGGGCCTACGGGAACTCTTGCTGGAGGTCCCCAGTGAGTCCTGAGTGTCCCAGTACCTCCTCTCCATTATGGGGCTGACAGGTGGACTCACCCTGGTACCATTGGGCACAATCTTGACCCCAGTGGAACCCAGATCAGAGTCTGCATCACCTTTCCCCAATTTGTGGAGAATACTGCCCCATGATTGGGGGAGGAGGGTTTTCAACCTGTCCTTTAGGGTCCCCTCGTCCCCGCCATCACCCTCTCCATGTACATGTGGAGGAGTGATGGATGAGTGGGCAGTGGAGTTTGCATCATCTGAAAGGTCGTCCTCAAATGTCCTCTGAGGTGTTAGCTCTGCTGGGGCATTGTTCGAGGAGTTTCTCTTCGAAGAGAAGTTCCCATCCACACTCTCAATGTCTCCTCTCTTGAATATTTTACTCCAGTTTTTCATGCTATGGGCTGCTATACAGTAAGTGGGCTTAGTTAATCATTGAGGATGGAAGAAAGATTAAGTTAATTTTCTTGTCATAGAGGAACTGTGTGAATCATAGAGGAACAAAAAACAAAACAGGGTTAGGCCTACCGTAACAGGGATTTAGCATTTTTGAATATGTATGCTGTGTATTTTTTCGCTTGTAATAATTGTTAATATTGACTAACATTTTGACCAATTAATCCAATATTTACATTTTAATTTGAATCATTTGTAGACACTCTTATCCAGAGCGACTTACAGTTAGTGCATTCATCTTAAGGTAGCTAGGTGAGACAACCACCTATCAAAGTCATAGTAAGTACATTTTTCCTCAATAAAGCAGCTAAGTCAGTGTGACACTCTTAGAAAAAAAGGTGCTATCTAGAACCTAAAAGAGTTCTTCAGGTGTCCCCATAATCCAAGTCGATATTCACGTCATAAGAACGAATTCCCCTCGACCACGCCCACAAAATGAGGAAAACAAACATTCTTTCCCATTGACCGCCATTGTAAAAGAGACAACTTCGTTGTCAATTTTTTGTTATACAGAAATAACCAAACATGTGGAAAAGCTGCTGTGTTGTTCATTGTAACTAGGTTCCCACGTAGGGATATAGATATTGTGAGAAGAGCCCTGTGGCTTCAGGCTATTCGGCATGGGAAATGTGGGGACCCAGTGTCCAAGTAGGCTACGCGTAGCTATGTGTGTGGAAAACATTTAATCACAGGTAAGACATTTAACTTGTTTGGTATAGTCTGTTTGTAACTCCACTCACTACTTTCAGCTGTATACATACAGTGGTGGAAAAAGTACCCAATTGTCATACTTGAGTAAAAGTAAAGATACCTTAATAAAAAATGACTCAAGTAAAAGTGAAAGTCACCCAGTAAAATACTACTTATTGTAAGTAAAAGTAAAAAATATATACTTACATTGCAAAAGTAAATGTAATTGCTAAAATATACTTAAGTATCAAAAGTAAAAGTATAAATAATCAAAAATTCCTTATATTAAGCAAACCAGAAGGCACAATTTTCCTTTAAATTTTATTTACGGCTAGCCAGGGGCACACTCCAACACTCAAATGAAGCATTTGTGTTTAGTGAGTCTGCCAGATCAGAGGCAGTAGAGATGATCAGGGATGTTCTCTTGATAAATGTATGATTTGAACCATTTTCCTGTCCTGCTAAGCATTCAAAATGTAACGAGTACTTTTGGGTGTCAGGGAAAATGTATGGAGTAAAAAGTACAGTATTTTCTTTAAGAACGTATTGAAGTAAAAGTTGTAAAAAAATATAAATAGTAAAGTACAGATACCCCAAAAAACTACTTAAGTAGTACTTTAAAGTATTTCTGGCTGTATAGTCTGTTTGTTTGTGTTGTTGGTCTTGGCTAGCTGAATGTTCCAGTCGATATCTGGTTAGCACTCACTCACATGGCTGCTAGCACCATCATGACAAGGGGCATGAGGGAAGCCCTACAATATTACGTTTTTCTAAGAGAACGCTTGAGAGCAGGCAATGTTGAAAAGTAATCATTAGACTTACTTTTCTCAAATGTAGCTTTGCAATTGACTAAAACAAGCAGACAACAAGAAAATTGTGTTTGAAAAAGGTCAAGTTTTTTCTGTGAGCCAATGGGGTAACTTAGGTAACCACAGCTTGTTTTCCCCACAGGCAGGCGGGGCCGCGACATTCTATCTAATACTGACTGGGACTATAGGAGAACCCTTTGAAAAACACTTTTTGGTTCCAGGTAGAACCCTTTTGAGTTCAATGTACAATCCTTTACACAGAGGGTTCTACATGGAACCCAAAAGAGCTCTACCTGGAACCAAAAATGGTTCTACTATGGGGCCAACCGAAGAACCCTTTTGAACCCTTTTCTAAGAGTGTAGAAAATAAAAGTGCGAGTATTAGTGCAAGAAAAACAAGGGTGTTCATTGTTTTTTTCTCTCTTATTTTTCTCTATATGACATCATTTTCTACTCACCCCCCTTTATTATAATGATGTGGCACAGATATGTTATTATAGGTCAGCTAAAAATAGAGCTCCACAAGAATCTTTGATCTTGAGAAAGAAAATGACCGTGGCGGAATGTTTGTAAAACACTTTTTGTCTTTACAGCGCATACAATAGCCTCTCCCTCACAGGAGTCTGAGGAAAACTCATTTATCACATTGTGCAGTCAATGTCAGAAACAGTTTAGGTTCTCAGCGGGAGCATGGTGTTTCCAGCTCCTTGCTCCCAACTCAAAAAAGGAGAACTAAATTGCTTTCTGGTTTAAACCCTGCATTTCTACAGTATGCTACTTGCTACAACTCACAAGACAAAAGAGGCTTAAAACGTAACTTTGGCTCACAATAAACTCACACTTAGGCTTAACGTCTACACAAATGATCAAACTATAACTTCAAAATAAAGTCCTAATTAAATCCCTCTATGATTTTCTTTATGGTGAAAGTCAGGTTTATATAATGTAATGTAGAAGTTAAAAACGTCCTTTAAAATGTAGGCAGCTTACCTTGTTGTTGCTAAGGACAAGTTCCACACTGGTCAGTTCAGAGCAGCAGAACTTTGAGTGCTGTGATGCAGAAACTGTTCTCAAAATGGCTGCCCCTACAGCAGGCCCAGCCAGCCCTTCTCAGGTGACTCAGCTGTGTTATCGCAGGCGGTCGAGCTAAGAGGGAAGCAGAGCTTAAATATTAAACCTGAACAGCCCTTGTGTTGGTGCTGCTGGTTGGCTGGCACCGCTAGGCTAATCTCTGTGGGAGAACGGCTATAAATATTTACATCCTAAACCTAGATCGTGACAACTCTGAGAGAACACTGCTCAAACCTCTGATGCTCAGTGTATTTGACCTCAACAGGTGTTTTGAATGTGTTTTGGAAGAGAATAGTATTTTAGCTCAACAGGTGTTTTTAATGTGTTTTGGAAGAGAATAGTATTTTACCTCAACAGGTGTTTTGAATGTGTTTTGGAAAAGAAAATACTTCCCTATTAAATAATGATGTTTATTCTGAAAAAGGTTATCTCCGGTAATACAAAATCAATTCTGCAAATTCATCAGGGGCATCTCTTCAGTTTGATATCAATCCTACCCTATTAATCACATTACAACCACTATCTAAGATCTGCAAAATAGCTCATCTCATTATCTATAATTCAATTATATTCTCATAACCATAAACAGATCCCAAGTCTGGCACTAGAGGCCAGCATACTCCAGTTATTAGGCTTCTCTCTCTCTCTCTCTCTCTCTCTCTCTCTCTCTCTCTCTCTCTCTCTCTCTCTCTCTCTCCCTCTCTTCTCTCTCTCTCTCTTTCTCCACTCTCTCCATTTCTCATTCCCATTCTTATCCCCAGCTGCACAGAGAGCACAACCTCAGCAGCCATGTTCTTGCCTCTACTGACTGTGTTTCCTCAGTCATGTGTAAAAAGGCTTTGGGCCTGATTCCTCCCCACCTGCTTTGTACATGGCTGGATTACAGGGCTGTCTTTTTCTCAACCTCAGCTTTGTCAGGTTCAGTGGGACGATGCAGGTCCTAAATCCCAATGTGTCTCAATCCAAACCGGCAGCTAGTAACACCTCGCCTGTAGTGAGGTGTTTCCCTCCGGGGTTAGAATGATCTAGGAGCTGCTGAATCTGAGCTAACTAGAGCTTGTTTCCCACAGGAATGCCTACATGGATATAGAGCTGCTGTAGAGCGTAAGGTATGACATTGGAGCCTTATGCTTGTCTCTTTGTCTGTATGTTCTTCAGAATCTGCCATGACTGTAGCATTAGTCAAAACAATGGCCAGCGTTACCTGTATTGACTTGATGCAGCTATCCAGCCATCAGTCAATCAATTTGACTCAATCCTACACCACCATTTCCGTATGGTATAAGATTTCAAAACCTAATGATATCAAGATATCATTCCTGTCTTCTCTCAACTATGCACTTAGTGCAATTCAATTCTGTGGAACTCACTGACGTTCCGACTGACACTATCATGAGTGTGGGTAGGAGAGTGCATTGCGCAGTGACATTGTTTTATCATCCAGCTAGCTTTTCCTCCACGGTCAACAGTATTGTACATGTGTGCACAGTGTGCACATTGAAATGGGGAGAAACCTCAAGGCAAGGACATCTGAAGTAAATAGTCCAAACCCCCCCCCACCTCCCACACACAACCTCCTACCCCCTGACATGAGTGAGCACTGTATCCCCCCACGGTCTTGCCCTCAAGCCACGTCATCTAGTCCTGTCCTCTGCTGTCCTCTGTTCTGACACCACAGGGTCGTGTTCAGTTGGAAACACATAGACATAGAATGCATAGAATGGATGTGAATCTCTTTTCCAGATGGCAGAGGATCTTGTCTGTTCTGTACAATATGCCTCTATTCAGCTGCTGTTGTTGTGTTGATGTTGTATTTTTGTGAAAGGTGAAGGGCACTTGTTCAGTTGAGAACAATGTCCAGAGCACTGCAGATAGAAATGTAACATAGATAGAGAATGAACAGATGGGAACTCTATTCCGCACGACAGAGGATCTGATCTGTTCTATACATTACGTTTCTTCGTAACAAATGTTATGTTTTTGCTCTAAGTGACCTTCCCTGTTTATTAAATGGCATTTATTGGTTTTCGGTGACTTTGATCACTGAATAGAGGTTGATGTATTATTGGATGACAAAACACCAATTCAGACGGCTGACGAGTTATGTCAGTGTTCAATATTACCGTAGATGGACACGTTCTGAAAACCAATTTGCAAAATTGAAACATTTTATGCAAGGCTTTCTGAACGAGAAGTGAGATTTGATCATAGATCTGAATTTATAGCCTTGGTTGAAGTGATCGTGTGAGATGGAGGACATGGAGGACACACTGTTTCATGGATCAGGTCCTGACGCATGGCTCGGGGCGCCGGAATGGGCCTCTCTCTCTCTCTTCACAGCTAAATTAAGCAGAGAAGCCACGGCAGCCTGCCACAGACAAGCTGATTTGTAACATTTCATCCTGTTTCCCTCAGACCTTCTCCGGGTGAGCAGGATGATGGATGCAGAAATGGGAGACTCTCAGTCCAAGAAACATCTCCACAGAAAGCCCCAATCCTCCTCCTCCTCACCACTGTCCATCGAGAAAAAAAACTGAAAATGTGGATAATTTCCTATCCTCTTTGATATCTCCAAGTGTATGCCCAACCACATTAGCCGAAAGGGATTGGAGCAGCATTAGCATATTGCAGCTGGTAGTAACCTCCGGGGCAGACAGGGAGAGGCAGTGGGAACATAATTCAATAAATGACTCCCATAGGGACCTTTTCACACTCCAAGTTCTCGGTGAGAGTTACGTAATACAGAGGGGTGAGTGGCCACACTTATTGGAAAAAAGGCATCATCATTTCTCCCATCGGCCACTCTGTATAGTTAGCGTCGGAGGATCGTTTTATACATGTAGACATAAATAGCCTCGTTAAGCTGGGCCTGTACATTAATGGGTGTGGCCCCGTAGCCTTGCATTGGTGACGACGGCTCATAGTTCCCCTTGGAACCGGGCCTAAGCTGCTGGATGTCCCCCCGAGGACTGTGTATATGTTTCTATCAATAAGGACTTCGGTGATCATGTTTTTAGGACGTTCCCCTCCACAGTGTTCATTTACAACAAAATGGAGAGCGAAATCATAGCTGAAGATAGTTTTTAATGACCAGACGTTCTCCTCTTTGTGGTACAACTGTCACCTGCAAAATAAATAACAACACATACAGAGAACATACCATCACCAATTGCCATCCATTAAAATTGGTTTATTCCGCTACTACAAATGCATTATGTGGCAGTGTACACATAACAATGGTATACATTACTTAGTTTTCATCCTGTTTTACCTAGTTTAAACACAATCAGATGCCAGCTTTGCTTGTTCTTTTAGATAGAAGTAAGAATGATTGTATTCAGATTATTTTCCTCACCAGATATTATCAGCATATTGATATGAATTTCCCTCTCTCGCTTTGTAAAATTGTGGCATTTTTGGCGAGGACTATTTTCAGAAAATGAGGACTCTATTTTGCTGTAACAGCTATTGGAATGATGTTTGGGCAGTTAACATGTAGAAAAACCCTGGGGCATATCATAAAGAAATATAATGTCTAGAACTGAAATTCTCTAGTATAATGTAAAATACAGAGAGCAATACCCTCTCTATACATTACTTTTCTATTTATATTTCTGTAATGTCCTGAAAGTTGCGCCCCGCTGCATCTGCCCCTGCGTTATTACATTTGTCCCATTTGTTCTGTGACATCCACAATGAGGTCATATTCACGGGACACCCACTCTTGCTGCTTCCAAACCCCATGGGGCAAAACGGACATCTGTCAGTAAATAAGGTATGGCTCTAATCTCTCTCTCTCGCTCTCTCTCTCTCTCTCTCTCTCTCTCGCTCTCTCTCTCTCTCTCTCTCTCTCTCTCTCTCTCTCTGCCAGCTGAAGTACCTCCTCTCTCTCTCTCTCTCTCTCTCTCTCTCTGCTTCCTCTCTGCCAGCTGAAGTACCTCCTCTCTCTCTCTCTCTCTCTCTCTCTGCTTCCTCTCTGCCAGCTGAAGTACCTCCTCTCTCTCTCTCGCTCTCTCTCTCTCTCTCTCTCTCTCTCTCTCTGCTTCCTCTCTGCCAGCTGAAGTACCTCTACTCTCTGGAGAGGACATTCAAGCACCTGTGATGTCTGTTTACTGGTGCTATACTAAGTATCATGCCATAAATGTAATCTGAAGAGGGACATGGGGGTTCCCCCATCTTTTGACCAAATCTTCCTACCATCGAAATGGTTGTTGCAGCAAAATTATAGTAAAACATATAATTGAGTATGGAGCTTTTGTTTTTGATGATGACAGATGGAGTTAAATCTCAAACATATGAAGAGGTTAACGCTGGTAGGCCTGGAACAGGTGTGAGCACAATCGAGTAGCCCTCCAATCAACTTGAAGGTGTAAAAGCTGATTTAAAGAGAGACTATACACAGCGGCGGACTTGCCAGATGGGCTGGTCCATTTTTATCTTAGTGGGCCTGTCTAACGTAGTTTTTTTGTGCAAAATGATAATCATCTGGCTAATAATGGGGGCCTCAAGGAATAAAATGGGCCGTTGTGAAGGCCTCAAGGGAAAAAATTGGCCAGTGTGTTAGAAATGGCAGAGCCGATTTCTGGTCCCAGTCCGCCCCTGACTATACAGTAATTGAGTGATATCCCTCAGTTGGAGTGGATGGTTAGTGTGTAGAGGGGCAGTGAAGAGTCATGCTTGATTAACTCAAGTTTTTAAAAAAAAGATTCATGCTTGATTAAGTCCCATTCACAGTAACCTCAACATGTTATTAAACCAAGAGCTTTCTCTCTGGACAGCCTGACCGTTAGTGGATGCTTACAGGTCCGCACTTGGTCGACTGTTTGGTGGAAGACAGACTACAACATGTCTAACTGACTTTCTGACAATGTTTGTTCTCCTTGCTAAAGTCATATCGTAATACTGTGTTTTCTTGATTGATAACGTTCAATTATTATTTTTTAAATGGGAGATCCATTACCCTTTTGAAGGAGGTCAATGTAATAAGTAACGTTGACACCTTGTGGTACTGTGAACCAATTTACTGTCTCTAGTCATCCAAGTAGCTTAGTACTTTATTTGTATTCTTTCAGGATTTTTTTTTGTAATATATTTTTTTCTTCACGTCAATTTAAAACAGGGAATGCATTTGTTATAATGTAACACATTACTGCAACTCTCTAGATTTGCATCTCTAGAAATCCTAGGTTCCTAATAAAAAAAGAAGTTGAAGTTTAAAAAAACAACAACAAAAGTAACATAAATCTAAATGCAAAGTTTTGTATGAGTATGAGTGTGCAGCATCGAGCTGGAAGTGAACTCTCTCGCCCTCAAACACGTTCTCTCTCTTTTTTTCTCTCTCACTCTCTCTCTGACCTATTCCGTTTTTAGTGGTTAGTATAAGTAAAAAAAGAAAAAACGTTTTCAAAACATTAAGAGATATTGTGTAATGGAGGCAATGTTATGCATTACATTAAGACAATTTCTTTGAGTTTTTGAAGAGGAATGTATCTGAAAAAGGAATGCAATGCTTGTATTCAGTGTTAACATCGTAAAAAAACTTGCTCTGAAATTAGTAATTAAATAACCCTCTACTATTTGTACATTCAGGCACTGAAAAATCACATGTCAATATGTAACTAAAAAAAGATAGTCGCTCTCAACTTTCCCTTGGTAAGAACAAGGAAACGGAAACTTCGAAATTGGCATTCGTGTACATTTTCCTACTCAGTAGTAATGTCATGTGCATTCCCCTTGCTCTCTTTTTGTGTGACCCCCCCTCACCTTAAGTGCGATTCAATAATGAACTGACGTCAGAGCCTTCAGAGGCCCTCTTAAACCGTCACCTTGGTTTACGGGGAAAAACCATGACACTTGTCTTGTAAAAGGGAAGTCCACCGGTTTGACGTCTCCCTCTGTGCGGACAAAGGTGTCATCTGTCCTCCTCGGTCCCCGTAGACTGATCTGACCAGGCCAGGCAAGCCCAGGCAGACCCTCCACTGACGGACAACCCCCCCCACTGGGTTAAGGACGCTCCGGTGTGATAGCCAGCTCTCACCCCAGCAACCCTGAACTCAGTCAGTTTAACTATACAAGGGCTTTTACAAAAAAAGCTAACTTGAACAGCCATACAATGGCTAAAACATAAACCATATCTCTACTTGTCTCGGTTTAAGTCGTTTAGGTTGTTGTTTAGAGGATGTGTCAACGTTTTCACTGGTTTGCATTGGAGCAGTTTCTGGTTCAGTCCCGCGCTGGAAGTCCAGTCATAGCTGTGTTGGTTTTTGGATGTGACGTAGAGGGGGGTTTAGGGGGGTTAGGGGAACGTTATGGGGCTCCAAAGGAGGGGTCGTCGTCGGGGGGTAGTGTGGTTTAGGGTCGTTTTGGGCGGTTTCGAGGGCGGTGGCTAGCCGCTGTCGGAGGAGGTGTGCGGCGCCGTTGACGGCGAACGACGCCGGCGGGCGGTGGAGGTCCAGGAGCGCTCGGAACGTTCTGAACGTTCCGAGCGCTCTGAGCCCAGCGAGGTGGGCCGGAAGCGGTGCAGGAAGCTGTCCAGGAATTCCTGCTGCTGCTGGTTTATGGCTTGGGAGATGAGGCAGGGCAGCGCCTGTAGGCTGCCCGTCACCGAGTCCAGCTTTTCCTCCAGCATGCCGATGCGCTTGTCCAGTTCCTCGCTGCGCTCCTGCAGCTCCGACACCAGGTCATACATCACGTTCTGGGTCTGCAGGAGGACGAGAGAGACGAGGTGATGGATCTATTATGGTATAGTGTATTTATTGTGTATATGAAATGTAGTCGTTTGACACTTGCCATAAATTGCACTAAAACATAAATATTGTATTCTATCAGTATTATTGGTCCATAAATTGCTCTCAAAGCATGTAAATGCTGTATGGTATCATTATTACTATACGGTGCATATTTCTGCCTAAGGGCCGATGGAAATTAGCCTGGTAGCTTTGAATTCACATCAGTTGCGAATGACCCCTTAAGAGGTAATAATAGTGAACAAATGAATGAATAAATAAATCATGCTAGAGTAAACAAGTAACTCGAATCTGAATCTAAGGATGTCAATATGAGAGTTGACAGGAAAGAGAACTATCTGGTGTAGAAGGGGTAGCAACTAGGGCAAAAACAAATTGGTGGGGTTATTTTCTTATCAATTTCACCACAGCTATTTTTGAACACTCAATCAATGAAACTGTATTTTTGTTTTTTTTACACTGGAAGGTGATTATGCAACATTATTATACAATATTATAATACAGCATAACACAGCAATACAAGTAAAGTAAAAATACAAAATAATGACAAACGGCAACAGAAATAATGTAGTTATTATTATTAATTTTATATTAGCAACTGATTTTCCAGAGGGAAGCGAAAAACCAGAAACCCATTTAAGCCAATATGGAAAAGATTTCCCTGATCTCTTTTAACAAGACAATCAAGCAAGATCCTAATAATCAAATAATAATCTACATGTAGCCTACCCTATTTAAATACAGTACATTATTGACTGTCGCATTAGGTGGCACAAATTGTGGTCCTCTGTAGCTCAGCTGGTAGAGCACGGCGCTTGTAACGCCAAGGTAGTGGGTTCGATCCCCGGGACCACCCATACACAAAAATTTATGCACGCATGACTGTAAGTCGCTTTGGATAAAAGCGTCTGCTAAATGGCATATTATTTTATTTATTATAGGTGGCTCGGAATGCAAGGCATGAAGTGGCACAAACTGTTCAGTGTTCTGAGCCAGAGGTGGTCATCCGAATGTTTCCCGGGACAACGGTGGTCTTCTCTGATATCACGCAGCGGAGGAGCTGGATGTTCCAGTGGGACCAGAAGATAAACAAGTGCGTAAACAAGTGCCCGGCACTCCGTTAATCAGCCGGTGTGAACGCATTTCACGGAACCCAATCTGCCAACCTGCCATTGAGCACTGTGTCCCTGGGATGTACAACCCAATCTGCCAACCTGCCGTTAAGCACTGTGTCCCTGGGATGTCCCGTAGGGGTGTTGAGAGTTGGTCTCTCCTGTCTCCACCGTTCTCTCCTCCGCAGTAGCAAGACGGAGAAGGGTGCAATTGCGGCCTGCAATTCGGGACGTTCCTGTATTTGGGCATTCCTGCATCTGCAAGAACCCCTCTTTATACTTTAATATGTCAATTTTTAAGCCAGGACTCCGGTACACAGGTGGGAGCAGTCCAGTACAGTAGGATGCGGTTATAACGTTGGACGCTAACCGCTCATAAACCCCACAGAAGAAGAGGCTGGGGCGACAATGCCGGTAGCTAGCTAGCTAGCTAAGGACAATGGTAGACAGTGTCCTCCCCCCCCCCCCGACTGTCGGACACTGTTTCCGCAGTTCTGTTAATGACGGTGAAGGCATGTGTTCAGCAAGCGTTAGTGAAGGACACTGGGTGCTAGTTAGCTAGCCAACTAGGACTCCGGTACACAGCAGGCGGGATGGGTAGCTAGCTAACACACCTGTAGACAGTGTACTTCGCCCCTGCATGTTGCCCCAATGTGTGCTAGCTAGCTAGGAGGACACCTCTACACAGCAGGTGGGAGGTGGGGGCGACACCGGTAGCTAGATAGCTAGTTAGGACACCAGTAGACAGTGTCCTTCGCCCCCGAAAAACTCAGATAATAATCCCTTTTCTTTTGACCCACATTTTAATCACATAGACAATCAGGGGAAATCCAGAATCACAAGGGGGGAGGCGTTCCGGCATATGCCCACATGCAGGAACGCCCCAAATTGCGGGCCCTAATCACACACTATTGGCAAGACGTGCACAGTAATACACACACCCCAGTCCCTGTCCATTGCCACTCAACAATGCTCTTTTTAAGAGCCACCTAATAATAGAAAATAAGCACACATCGTGCGTGCGGGCCGGGACCTTCAGATCCCATGGCGGTGACGTTAACGCTTACGTACGAACCCTGTCATGAACGCATTATCTTGACACTCTATTTAAATGGACAGTCTGGTGATGACAGGAAGCTTTTGTTGTTGTTCATTCACTCAGTACTGATTGAACGTTTATTTATCTTGCTTGGTAAAAAAACAAACAGTCTAAAACAGTTGATGTGTTGAAAACAGTCACATAGCTAACCAAGTTAAAAAGCATGGCATTTTCTTTTGACTGCCCAAAGGTCATGCAAGCAAGCAATTACAGTATGTTGGTGTTGTTTAACGTGGGTGCACCCGCAACCCCTGGCTACTTTTTACTTGGATGGCGACTTCAGGTTTTTGGGAATATATTGAAAAGACACTGTCTTACTCAGTCAGCGCAAATGTGGATTATAATGACAATAAGAAAATTGCGTTGACAGAGGAGGGAGCGTACTGAATCAATGCATAAGGTAAGGGCTGTAACGTTAGCTAGTTACATTGCTAAGAATGCCAGGTTGACTAGTGTATGGAGTAACGTTAGCTAACGGAAGCTAACTCCGTTCTGTAAATATGTGGGCAACCGCGGCATTCAAACGAGGCTGCAATGAAAACTAATAAGACTGTAGCGACTGTGTTGGCATCAAAATCCGGGGTGTGAACTAAGTTTTGATTTAGCGTTTATTGACATGGTAATGCGCCAATAGTATTGGAGAAAAGTTGAGAAAACTGATCCTGCTGACGCTGTACGTTAAAGTGTGACATGTCACGACGTAACGAACGGCACGCATTATTTAACTCATTCTGTGCCGTACAGCCTCTTTCCACCAGGTGTAGCGCTTCTCTCGCAGATTAAAAACAAGAAATTATCAATTGTGAGAGTAATGGTGAGTGTAAAGTGAATTACTCGTGAGTTCATCAATAGTTAATTAAATCAATTGTTAATTTTTCACGTAATCACTGCGAGCCATCATGACTCTCAAAAACCGTGACACCCACAGTTTAATTGTGAAGATAAATTTAGCACCGCCCTGAAAACCCTTTTCAAATTCAACACAAACCTTCAAATAAGTATGTAATGAGACATTATATAAACTCTTTAGTGTTTTATTTACATTTTAGAGGTGATAAATTGGACAAATAGGGTGAAAAAAGCCGGTTCCCCACACAACATATCTCCCCCTTTCACTATGACGCAGTAGCTTTCACTTCCCCACCCGCCATTTTTAAAAAGACCCGCCGGAGCTCCATTGCTTTCTTCAATCATGCAGAGACGGGCAGCATGAAGGTCTCGTCATTGATTTTGCTGGGAAGGGGAGAAATTGTGCTTTACAATGGTTTTCATATTACAGTTGACCTGGAAGTATTACAGTTGAAGTCGGAAGTTTACATACACCTTAGCCAAATACATTTAAACTCAGTTTTTCAAAATTCCTGACATTTAATCCTAGTAAAAATTCCCTGTCTTAGGTCAGTTAGGATCACCACTTTATTTTAAGAATGTGAAATGTCAGAATAATAGTAGAGATAATTATTTATTTAAGCTTTTATTTATTCATCACATTCCCAGTGGGTCAGAAGTTTACATAAACTCAATTAGTATTTGGTAGCATTGCCTTTAAATTGTTTAACTTGGGTCAAACGTTTCGGGTAGCCTTCCACAAGCTTCCCACAATAAGTTGGGTGAATTTTGGCCCATTCCTCCTGACAGAGCTGGTGTAACTGAGTCAGGTTTGTAGGCCTCCTTGCTCGCACACACTTTTTCAGTTCTGCCCACACATTTTCTATAAGATTGAGGTCAGGGCTTTGGGATGGCCACTCCAATACCTTGACTTTGTTGTCCTTAAGCCATTTTGGCACAACTTTGGAAGTATGCTTGGGGTCATTGTCCGTTTGGAAGACCCATTTGCAACCAAGCTTTAACTTCCTGACTGATGTCTTGATATGTTGCTTCAATATATCCACATAATTGTCCTTCCTCATGATGCCATCTATTCTGTGAAGTGCACCAGTCCCTCCTGCAGCAAAGCACCCCCACAGCATAATGCTGCCACCCTCGTTCTTCACGGTTGGGATGGTGTTCTTCGGCTTGCAAGCAACCCCCTTTTTCCTCCAAACATAACGATGGTCATTATGGGCAAACAGTTCTATTTTTGTTTCATCAAACCAGAGGACATTTCTCCAAAAAGTACGATCTTTGTCCCCATGTGCAGTTGCAAACAGTATTCTGGCTTTTTTATGGCGGTTTTGGAGCAGTAGCTTCTTCCTTGCTGAGCGGTCTTTCAGGTTATGTCGATATAGGACTCGTTTTACTGTGGATATAGATACTTTTGTACCTGTTTCCTCCAGCATCTTCACAAGGTCCTTTGCTGTTGTTCTGGGATTGATTTGCACTTTTCATACCAAAGTACGTTCATCTCTAGGAGATAGAACTTCCTGAGCGGTATGACAGCTGCGTGGTCCCATGGTGTTTATACTTGCATACTATTGTTTGTACAGATGAACGTGGTACCTTCAGGCGTTTGGAAATTGCTCCCAAGGATGAACCAGACTTGTGGAGGTCTACAAATTTTTTTCTGAGGTCTTGGCTGATTTCTTTTGATTTTCCCATGATGTCAAGCAAAGAGGCACTGAGTTTGAAGGTAGGCCTCTTATCCAGAGCGACTTACAGGAGCAATTAGGGTTAAGTGCCTTGCTCAAGGGCACATCGACAGATTTTCCCCCTAGTCGGCTCGGGGATTAGAACCAGCGACCTTTCGGTTACTGGCACAACGCTCTTAACCACTAAGCTACCTGCCGTCCAATTGACTCAAATGATATCAATTAGCCTATCAGAAGCTTCTAAAGCCATGACATCATTTTCTGGAATTTTCCAAGCTGTTTAAAGTCAACTTAGTGTATGTAAACTTCTGACCCACTGGAATTGTGATACAGTGAATTATAAGTGAAATAATCTGTCTGTAAACAATTGTTGGAAAAATTACTTGTGTCATGCACAAAGTAGATGTCCTAACCGACTTACCAAAACTATAGTTTGTTAACAAGAAATGTGTGGTGGTTGAAAAACAAGTTTTAATGACTCCAACCTAAGTGTATGTAAACTTGAACTGTACATTTTGGGGGCGCTAAAATAAGGTCAAATGTATGGAACAGCGCGATGTACGAAAGTGCATTAGCTATCTTTAACATTACTGGCTATTGGTAGTTGGCTAGCTAACTGGCAATGGCAGCTACCTTATTTGTGCTTATTTGTTTGTGCTGTGATTGCATGCAAGTGCCAAGGCCAACAGTTTACACAGATGGCTTTAGCCATGTGAAAAAGTTTCCATAGAAAAATAGAGCTAGCTTCCTTTTCTTGTAGCTTGCCTCTCATCAGAATGATGTTAGCTAGCTGCTAGCGCTGTTGCTGTGCAACCTAAGTGCTTTGGTCCGGTTTTAGAACTGAGATTTGGCTGAAAAGATGCTAGCATTGTCAGAAAGGCTAGAAAAAGGTAGCACATTGTTGGTTGTTAATGGACATAAATGAGCACGTGAGAGCGATAAATTATAAATGTAATAAACTGTTGACCCTACAAACTTATTCAGTCCAAAAGCTGGCAAGTGTAACATGCTGACCACACCGCTCGCGTCACGTGAGCGAGCGTTACAAAATACAGTGGCTTGCGAAAGTATTCACCCCCCTTGGCATTTTTCCTATTATGTTGCCTTACAACCTGGAATTAAAATCGATTTTTGGGGGGGTTTGTATCATTTGATTTACACAACATGCCTACCACTTTGAAGATGCAAAATATTTGTTATTGTGAAACAAACAAACAAGAAATAAGACAAAAAAACTTGAGCGTGCATAACTATTCACCCCCCCAAAGTCAATACTTTGTAGAGCCACCTTTGTAGAGCTACCTCTTGGGGTATGTCTCTATAAGCTTGGCACATCTAGCCACTGGGATTTTTGCCCATTCTTCAAGGCATAACTGTTCCAGCTCCTTCAAGTTGGATGGGTTCCGCTGGTGTACAGCAATCTTTAAGTCATACCACAGATTCTCAATTGGATTGAGGTCTGGGCTTTGACTAGGCCATTCCAAGACATTTAAATATTTCCCCTTAAACCACTCAAGTGTTGCTTTAGCAGTATGCTTAGGGTCATTGTCCTGCGGGAAGGTGAACCGCCGTCCCAGTCTCAAATCTCTGGAAGACTGAAACAGGTTTCCCTCAAGAATTTCCCTGTATTTAGCGCCATCCATCATTCCTTCAATTCTGACCAGTTTCCCAGTCCCTGCCGATGAAAAACATCCCACACAGCATGATGCTGCCACCACCATGCTTCACTGTGGGGATGGTGTTTTCGGGGTGATGAGAGGTGTTGGGTTTGCGCCAGACATAGCGTTTTCCTTGATGGCCAAAAAGCTCAATTTTAGTCTCATCTGACCAGAGTACCTTCTTCCATATGTTTGGGGAGTCTCCCACATGCCTTTTGGCGAACACCAAACGTGTTTGCTTATTTTTTTCTTTAAGCAATGGCTTTTTTCTGGCCACTCTTCCGTAAAGCCCAGCTCTGTGGTCCTATGGACAGATACTCCAATCTCTGCTGTGGAGCTTTGCAGCTCCTTCAGGGTTATCTTTGGTGTCTTTGTTGCCTCTCTGTTTAATGCCCTCCTTGCTTGGTCCGTGAGTTTTGGTGGGCGGCCCTCTCTTGGCAGGTTTGTTGTGGTGCCATATTCTTTCAATTTTTTAATAATGGATTTAATGGTGCTCTGTGGGATGTTTAAAGTTTCTGATATTTTTTTTATAACGCAACCCTGATCTGTACTTCTCCACAACTTTGTCCCTGACCTGTTTTGAGAGCTCCTTGGTCTTCATGGTGCCACTTTTTGGTGGTGCCCCTTGCTTAGTGGTGTTGCAGACTCTGGGGCCTTTCAGAACAGGTGTATATATACTGAGATCATGTGACAGATCATGTGACACTTAGATTGCACACAGGTGGACTTTATTTAACAAATTATGTGACTTCTGAAGGTAATTGGTTGCACCAGATCTTATTTATGGGCTTCATAGCAAAGGGGGTGAATACATATGCACGCACCACTTTTCCGTTATTTTTTTTTTTAGAATTTGTTGAAAGAAGTATTTTTTTTCATTTCACTTCACCAATTTGGACTATTTTGTGTATGTCCATTACATGAAATACAAATAAAAATCAATTTAAATTACAGGTTGTAATGCAACAAAATAGGAAAAACGGCAAGGGGGATGAATACTTTTGCAAGGCACTGTAAATGTACACATACATGTTATTCAACCTTGCATCCAAACTGCTCACGCGTGTCAACGAGCATCTCCGTAGCCAGGCGTTAAAATAGAACTTGGTTCTATTTGTGACGCTTGACACGCTGCAAGTCCCGCCTCTCCCATCTCCTCATTGGTTTTTAGGAGCATATACCCACGTGGGTGATTGAAGGATGAACTGAGGTCCACACTCCAGTCCAGTTGATGGTGGTAATGCACCTTAAAGTTGGTTGCCAACCGCCATATAAAGTCCAAAGAAGAAGAAGAAGCCTGAAGGAGGAGAGATTACTAGAAACAAACTCGGTTTACCCTTTTATCTGTTGATTAATTGTCGGAGTAGAGGACCTTGTGCATTTCAGGTAAAATAACAACCCAATGTTTATATCCCAGGACAAATTATTGCCATAAATGTTTAATGCTTTTCGACCTGTCCCCAAATTAATATACAGTGGGGAAAAAAAGTATTTAGTCAGCCACCAATTGTGCAAGTTCTCCCACTTAAAAAGATGAGAGAGGCTGTAATTTTCATCATAGGTAAACGTCAACTATGACAGACAAATTGAGAAGAAAAAAATCCAGAAAATCACATTGTAGGATTTTTAATGAATTTATTTGCAAATTATGGTGGAAAATAAGTATTTGGTCAATAACAAACAAGCAAGATTTCTGGCTCTCACAGACCTGTAACTTCTTCTTTAAGAGGCTCCTCTGTCCTCCACTCGTTACCTGTATTAATGGCACCTATTTGAACTTGTTATCAGTATAAAAGACACCTGTCCACAACCTCAAACAGTCACACTCCAAACTCCACTATGGCCAAGACCAAAGAGCTGTCAAAGGACACCAGAAACAAAATTGTAGACCTGCACCAGGCTGGGAAGACTGAATCTGCAATAGGTAAGCAGCTTGGTTTGAAGAAATCAACTGTGGGAGCAATTATTAGGAAATGGAAGACATACAAGACCACTGATAATCTCCCTCGATCTGGGGCTCCACGCAAGATCTCACCCTGTGGGGTCAAAATGATCACAAGAACGGTGAGCAAAAATCCCAGAACCACACGGGGGACCTAGTGAATGACCTGCAGAGAGCTGGGACCAAAGTAACAAAGCCTACCATCAGTAACACACTACGCCGCCAGGGACTCAAATCCTGCAGTGCAAGACGTGTCCCCCTGCTTAAGCCAGTACATGTCCAGGCCCGTCTGAAGTTTGCTAGAGTGCATTTGGATGATCCAGAAGAGGTTTGGGAGAATGTCATATGGTCAGATGAAACCAAAATAGAACTTTGATGATCCCAAACACACCGCCCGGGCAACGAAGGAGTGGCTTCGTAAGAAGTATTTCAAGGTCCTGGAGTGGCCTAGCCAGTCTCCAGATCTCAACCCCATAGAAAATCTTTGGAGGGAGTTGAAAGTCTGTGTTGCCCAGCGACAGCCCCAAAACATCACTGCTCTAGAGGAGATCTGCATGGAGGAATGGGCCAAAATACCAGCAACAGTGTGTGAAAACCTTGTGAAGACTTACAGAAAACGTTTGACCTGTGTCATTGCCAACAAAGGGTATATAACAAAGTATTGAGAAACTTTTGTTATTGACCAAATACTTATTTTCCACCATAATTTGCAAATAAATTCATAAAAAATCCTACAATGTGATTTTCTGGATTTTTTTCTTCTCAATTTGTCTGTCATAGTTGACGTTTACCTATGATGAAAATTATAGGCCTCTCTCATCTTTTTAAGTGGGAGAACTTGCACAATTGGTGGCTGACTAAATACTTTTTTCCCCCACTGTAGTTGGTTCAGAGTTTGTTTTGATATTTCAACCTGCGTGTCCTGATCGCGTCTGGTGTGGGTGGACAAAATCAACATGCGCTTGCCCGGTCTAGTCAGCATGTAACGGTCACTTTATGGATGCTCTCGTTCAGGGCAATTTATTAAATACGGTATGTGGTTCTCAGTGACGGACGGTATGTGGTTCTCAGTAACGGATGGACGGCTCATGATGAGAGGTGGGGAGTGTGTTGTGCACCTCCAATGATATTGATTTGCGAATTTCCATCGACTTTGGTGTCATATTGGCTTCGATATTATGGTAGGGAGATTTGAATTTAACATTGAATTTAACATTATCGCCCCCACAATAATACAGTGAGTATTGGCAGTGTCTACCTCCTTATATTCCACCGGTCATAATAGTGGGACAATTCAGGATCAAGGATGTCTTGTCAGGATGTTGACTAATACCACAGGACCCTAGCCCCTCAATTAAGCTAACAAGATAATGCATTTCTCTGAGCTTCATTTTTCACCATCGTATATCTGTCATTAGCTGAGTCATAAACTGAGGGGATAATCTACAAACGACTTCACGGACAAACAAAGCCCTGCTGTCTGTTCAACTGAACAGGCTACTAATGACTACTACTGAGAAGGTGAATAACGAACATAAAATAGCAGAGTTGACCTGTTATTTACATGGCTATCCTATGCTTTAGTCCCTAAGCCTAGACAGGCTGCTTTAACCACAGGTGAAGAGAGACGGGTGGGGGTTCGGCAGTGCAAACACACATTAAAGCACCAGCTTCTGAACATTTTAAAATAGAAACCTGGAGTGCAAATGCCACACACATCAATGCTGCGGCCGGCGTACAGCTGCGAACCTTTGAAAAACCCTGCTGCATGGCCTTTATAAGCCAGGGCAGTAGCCTGGATCGGGGCCTTCTTACCTTAGCCAGGTCCACTAGCGTGTTGGCCTGATCGTTGAGTTTCCTCTGCTCCATCTTCACACTGCGCAGTCTGGGCAGAGGCAGTGGGGGTGGAGAGGGGAGAGAGTGGGGATAGGGGGCAGAGGCAGGGGAGGTGGAGAGGGGAGAGAGTGGGGATAGGGGGCAGAGGCAGGGGAGGGGAGGTGGAGAAGGGAGAGAGTGGGGATAGGGGGCAGAGGCAGGGGGGTGGTAGATGGGTGGGTCATCAGGGTGGAGGAGGAAGGTGTAGGGGGGAAGAGCAACACATGTTTGTCAGGTGAACTCTCTGGTAGGACGTGGAGGAGAGAGAGCAGCCTGCATGCATATACAAGCATTCCCAGTCCTGATCATCGCCAAACCAACACATGCAAAAATGTAAACAAAAATCTATGAGTCAAATAAAAGTCCCAACAAAATACCCCACCCTCCCCCCAAAAAATAAAATAAATATAAATAGCATCAAAAATAGAACCTTTCATAAAGGTGACATGCCTTTATGTGTGCTCCCAGCTGTCACACCCTTACAGCTAGCTCAGTGGCAGGACATCAGAGAAACGTCTGTCATTGGGTGAGCTTGCAGTGACTTGTGAGTGACGTGCACTTATGGTGTGGAGGGTGTGTGTGAGGGAAGGGCCATACCCTGTGAATGTGCCTTACAGTATCTATCCCAGTGGCACCTTAAATTCAATCTATGACAATGACCGATAAAACACTGAAGAAAGTGGTTACTTTATATGACTGATTTATGATCTTGATGTACTGTACTGTACTACACTTCCTAAACACTGCATCTGCCTGCTTGATCTGGTCGCCCTTGGAAACAGGATTGCTTATCTCGGATTAGGTAAATAAAGGTTAAAGATTTTTTTTGAATCACTTTCAATTAATATTAAAATACCTTGGGAGGATATTTGTGCATTGGTTTAAAGTAATGACGTCAGTGATGACATCACGCCAGTCAATCAAATGGATCGACATCCTGGTGACTTGATCAGGCAGAAAGTTCCCCAAAGGGCTAATTCTGATGCAAGGACATTCATTGATGTGCACATGAGGAGATCACTGTTTTCGGCTTCATCTAACGGGAGAGGCTATCAGCATGGCCCTGTCTATTCTATCTAGTGTCTGTGAAGGAAAGGCATCTGAGCTGGGTACAAAAATGACTCTAAAGCTGGTTTCCAGGGTACTTCCTACTATGGTGAGTTAAGATAACAGGCCACTTCAGTTGTGTTCTTTATTGTGAGTGTCTGATATGGCTGAGTGTTGATGGCCATAAAAATAAAAAATACCCCAAAACAAAAACAGACTTTTCAAACCCTTGAGATAAGTATTTACCACAAAATCAGGAGCAAGGATGGGTCTGCCAATGCAGGTTAATATAGCCTACATAGTGTAGCTATATTAATCATGGTAACATCATAGATGGCGAATTCATTGATGAATGGATTCCGGCCGAGCCGACAAGCCCCAACAAGCTCATACTGCCAGATGCCTCTGACTTTCTTCAGACACTCCACTGCCATGTCATCATCAGTGGTAATGTTGATGCTTTTTGTCATTCCATTCAGAGGATGGGGGTAAATGGAACATTAAAAGAAAACCAAAACAACCGGCATCCAGCATTTGAAGGTTCATGCATGTCAAAACGCAGACATGGAGAGAGAGAGAATGTAGAGCAAACAGAAGGAGGAACATAGAAGACTCAACTTACTTCTGAGCTCTGCAGTGATAGAGCAAAACAAAGACAGAACACAGTACAAAGTTTTAAACCCCACAACATCCACGAAACAAGTGAACCATTACACTTCTCACTGTAAGCACAGGGTAAGGGTTAGGAAGGGGGAGGGCAGGGGAAGGAGGACCATTACAGTGTGTGTGTGTGTGTGTGTGTGTGTGTGTGTGTGTGTCAGGTGAGTGTGGTGTGTGTGTGTCAATGTTTTAGTACACAACTAAATAAGACATCTAGCTAACCGAACACACAGGATATTGTCACAGGAAATGGCTGAGAGTAGGAAAGGAAGGACATTATAACAAAAGACTGTCAGTGATGCCGCTGGCTAAGAGTGCTGTTAAGAATACACAACAGTGGAGGCTGCTAAGGGGAGGACGGCTCATAAAAAAGACTGGAATGGGGTCAATGGAATCAAACACATCAATCACATGGTTTCCATGTTGTTGATACCATTCCATTGACTCCATTCCAGATATTATTATGAGCCGTCATCTCCTCAGCAGCTTCCACTGATACACATCTACACATAAATACTGTTAGCAGTGCAACTAAAACCACTACTACTGCTACTGGCTCTACAACAAAGAGCAATAAAGACAATAACATGTATTTAACAACTTAACAACAGGTAGTAACATCCACGTAGGCTTCAGGCATGCTTACGATGGAGTCATGTTCTTTGGGAAACAACACTTACTGATGGATGGCCTGTAGAAACTTGCGCTGGTGTTTCCGCACCTTGGCGTGATCGATCTTCTTGACCAACTTAGTGTGTTTGTAGATGAGCCATGTTTCCCTGAGTACATTGGCAGCTGTGTTCTTTACCTGCCGACCAATGAGGAAACGCATGTGAACCCCTCAAGCAAAGGCAGGGTGTCCCGAACAACTGCCTTTTCATAACATAATACTCTATGTGGATTTACTTTTAGGGAATTGAGAAAGGTAAACTGAATTGAGAAAGGTAAACTTGTAGGGAATTGAGAATGGTAAACCGATGAAAAAACTTCTTACCAGGGACATTAATTTGTTTTACCCTGTTCCATCAGGAACCATAAACGACAGTTATTGTATTATTTTAATATAACCTCCCATACAGTAAGTGATGTGACATTTACAGTAATGCTCAGTGGTGGAAGATCAAAGATGCCACTAAAACGAGAGCGTGAGTGACTCACTCGTTTGCAGAGTTGTGTGTCCATCATGAAGTTGTGGACATGCTTCTCAGCCTTGGTCAACTCCAACTTCCTGGCTACCACGGCGACCACCAGCGCAGTGCAGCCAGCTCCCTATTGGTCAGAAACATAGTGAGGCCCAGAAATCAAATAATGTGAAGGGTGACTGCTGAGTTGGGTTATTGTATTAATAGTGTATGTGAGGTGACTGCTTGGAGGGAAACATGTAAAGACGTTGAGCTGCTCTAGAATAAAGCAACAAGTTGCAGAAATTTAAAACATGGCTGTTCCGTGGGAATAATATGTCTATTAGTCATGCAATATTGCATGAAAAACACAGAAAAAAACTCATTTCCAATGACAAGTAACGTACCATGATCCCTGTAAGCAGACATACACCTTTCCCACAGTACGTGTTCGGTACCATGTCTCCGTAGCCAATCGAAAGGAAGGTAATAGAGATGAGCCACATGGCTCCCAGGAAGTTACTGGTCACTTCCTGTGTGTCATGATATCTAAAGTAAGGAAGAGAGAAACAGAGGAAGATACCCATCAGTGACACCGATACTGTAAAGGGAACCTGAGCATGCTGGAGAGGCCGTGAACTAACAGAGGTGGTTGAAGAAGCAAGAAAATACATGTGCATAGTGGTTCACCTTTCGTCATGCCTGCACTACACATCTAAAAAGCACCCAATCCATGTTGGAAATAAAATGGTGAAACATTATGAAGCTGTGCCATCGCATTCCAATATACTGTAGCTTTTAAGTCAATGCTCTGTGGTAAATGAAGATACACATTCAATCATTCAATGAGTTGCCAAATTAAAATGATATGGAAGGGAAAACATAATTGATTTCAATAATCCTTTTAAAGAATCTAATTAAATGCTGATGGCAGTTTGGGAATTCTCCACAGTAAAACACTGAACATATACTGTATATATCCGTGTCTATTAAACAACTTGAGAAGATGGATGATATCAATTGAGAAGCATTTAAAAATAGACATGAATCCAGACACACACCTGCTACTCATTAGCATAGAAATTAAAATATTATGGAAAATGATTGGAATGAAGGAAGTGACATACACTAAGTTATGCAGCTAAGCATTTAAGCGTTATGAGAACCGCAGGCAATTGATCTTTTAAGTTTTACAGGATTTGAATCCAAACTAACCACTGGCAATCTAAAATACTATAACCACTTTGATCAGCACTCATCCCCAACAAATACTAAATCAATGCACCCAAATAATTTGCCTTTCCTCTACAAGAGAGGAAAATACATTTGACCATCGACATCATTTTGTTTAAAGAAAGGAGAGTGTCAATTCTCATTTCTTACAACATGATGGGGAAAAAACAACTTTGGATCTCTAATGTGAAGAGTTTGAACTACCCGAACAAAGGTTTGGTTATGAACATCATCACTTCAAACTTTATCACTTTCATTTCATCATTCTGTTTGTTGAAAATGGCAGAAAATCATGCGATAGCCAATGCCCCTAAAAACATAAAGTCTAAACGGGACCCTTGGGACGTCCCAACTGACTTCACCCCATTGAAGTTGACATTTAAAACAGTTAAGGTAAGGGTTAAGGTTACAGTTAGGTAAGGGTTATGGTTATGGTAAGGGTAGGGGTTAAGGTTAGGGTAAGGACGTCCCAAGGATCCATAATAGCACTAACCCTAAAACCACAGCAGATAGATAAAAAACACCACCTCAAACATCAATATTGATGTTAACCCATCCAGCCCAATCCTACCTTTCTTTACATACTACATCCCTGATTGGCTAAGGCGCGCTGTCTAGGAGGAGTCATAATACTGAGGCTCATTGTTCAGCTGGATTACTAACAGCTCTCAAAAGTACACAGGATGACTACTAAGAATAAAGAGGATGATATTTCTGCTCCCAGAGATTTTCTTTGAAAGGGACCATCATCATACCAATTAGGAATATGCTAATGACTTGATTATGGGCGGCAGGTAGCTTAGTGGTTAAGAGCGTTGTGCCAGTAACCGAAAGGTCGCTGGTTCTAATCCCCGAGCCAACTAGGTGAAAAATCTGTTGATGTGCCATTGAGCAAGGCACTTAACCCTAATTGCTCCTGTAAGTCGCTCTGGATAAGAGCGTCTGCTAAATGACTAAAATGTAAAAATTATCCAGCAGTGACCCAGCATGTGGAATTAAAATGGCAGGAACAATTTAATCTAATCAATGCAGAAATACAGTTTGAAACACCTGGGGCAGATGAACTATGTTGGAACTCCAAAGTTTTCACAAAAGAAAGGCTTCTTGAAAATCTCCTCCTAGACAGTTCACTTTCATTAAGGAACTAACCATGCCTTCAGCAGTTGTTGCTGAACTCTGATCTGCTTAAAGGAAAACTCCACTCAAAAACTATATTTTGTTATTTCTTTCATTAGTTCACTCATGATACAGTCGCAAAATGTTTTGCATGTCAGTAGTCAAGTTTTTAAGATATTGGACTTTCAAGAAACAAAGTGTCACTTGCCACATCATCATGATGATGCAAAATAATGATGATGATGTGGCCGGTGACACTTTGCTTCTTGAAAGTCCAATATCTTGAAAACTTGACTGCTGACATCCAAAACATTTTGGGACTGTATCAACAGTGGACTAATGAAAACAAATACAGAAAGATGGCTTTTGAGTGGATTCCTTTACCTCAACTCTGCTTCATGCTCAATGTTAGGAAAAACAACATTATCCTTTTTTCCTCAGAGTGAACAGTGTGGGTTCAAGCAACCGTATGGCATGCAAAAAAAGCACGTCGATACAATACCATGCAGGCGTTAAAAAGATGTTCGCATCCTGCATGCTGAAAAAGCCAGTATATTGAGAGCAAAGAGAGCGACGACAAAATGAAAACCATCCTTGACAAATATCGCAATATTGTTAAGTGGATGGGGGTTGAATATTTACATAGCCAGTCTCTTATCTGTAAGCTGGAGACGAGTAAAAACCCATTCAGAAGCTCAACGTTATTGACTTCCCTGTCTCTTTCACCTGGATTGTTAAGGGCTGGATTCAATCCGTATCGTGGAAGTATGGTGGAAAATCTGTGTTAAAATGTCAACGTAAAGCCCGACATATGCAGCGTTTACCATGAATGCAGTCTCCACAAAGGAGGGAACGTTGCCTTTAAATTTCAATTGAGCTACAACGTGATACTTCTGCGATACGGATTGAATCCAGCCCGTTAGCCTTCAACAGAGTGCTCTCTGACAAGGCTTAGAGCAAGGGGGACACCACTATAGTGACTAATTCGCTAATTTTAGACAATCTATGACTAAAACAGGCAAATACATGAGTCATTCCAGATCACTAATTCTGAGACAGAACCTTGTGGAAGTCGTGTCTGTCAACATATTACACTGCTTCCTATTTTATCCTCTGATTAATGTGAAGTTAAGTTGTAAAGAAGAGGTGAAATATGTCCTTAAAGTTATTTGCTTCTACGTTGTGTTCATTGTTTATTAGATCATGATGAGTTCCACTCAATCACTCGGTTCATCAGGGTTGGGTAGATATCTGGTTTACACACTGGAACTGTCTCAAATTGCATGGATGCTCTTGACGGCACCAATTACGCCTTTGTAGGAGGAGTACTGTAAGTGCCGTAGTGTCCAAATTATTCCAGGCTGGTGAAAGCGATTAGAGCACGACACAATGCTAGAGGTTTGTTTTCAATGGTGTAACATTGCACAGTGTATGTTTCCCTGTATCGGGATGTATTTGCTTTAAGAATACTCTTATTGTGAATCTCTACATTTATGACTGGACATGGTTTGGTGTGGAATTTTTGTTTTTAGTTGCATACAAAACTGTAGGTAGGTTTTCCCCAAAATCCCTGAATCTTGAAGAGGACACAGACAAATGTCCATAGACTACAGTCATATGGGCACTGGAGGCTACGGACGCAGAGCCAGTCGATGACATTTTGAAGCTCTCAATATACTGTGTAGAGTGTTGGCATAGCATGGACAAGAGCTGGCACCACTTTCGACCTAGTGTGAGACCAGAGGAATTGTCTGAAATAAAATGTCTCCCACCCTTGCAAAACATCCCATAGAAGTAGGCTTCATGTTGTAGACATGTCATTGTTCGTAAGATAACTCCCTCAAACTGTGTTCCCTTACTTTGTCAGCAACTCTATTTGCAAGTACGTACAGATGAGAGCACTAGACCTAAACGACTCCTTCCAGAAAGGGCTTTAATGTGTGTGAGTTACGGGAATACCACTTGATTCACAGTGTTGAAAACAACCTAACGGGTGACACATTGCCATCTATCTCCCGCATCAGCCAACACAAGAGAGACCATTGAAGAATGTCAACATCATAAACAACGTCACTGTTCTTGGTGGTCCTGAAGTACACAACTCACCCCTGTACATCCCGTGTGGCTCAGTTGGTAGAGCATGGCGATTGTAACGCCAGGGTTGTGGGTTTGATTCCCATGGGAGACCAGTATGAAAAAAAGTATGAAAATGTATGCACTCACTACTGTAAGTCGCTCTGGATAAGAGCGTCTGCTAAATTACTAAAATGTAATGGGAATGGGTTAAAAATAGATGCACCATCTTCTGGTCTTTTAACCCTGGCCATCTCTTCATGTCATCTGGTATTTTAACCCTGGCCATCTCTTCATGTCATCTGGTCTTTTAAACCTGGCCATCTCTTCATGTCATCTTGTATTTTAACCCTGACCATTCTCTTCATGTCATCTGGTATTTTAACCCTGGCCACCTCTTCATGTCATCTGGTCTTTTAACCCTGGCCATCTCTTCATGTCATCTGGTATTTTCACCCTGGTCATCTCTTCATGTCATCTGGTATTTTAACCCTGGCAATCTCCCCCAGCATTCTTTATCTCCGTTTTTCACCGTATGTGGATGAGGTCATGCAAGAAACAGATGGTTTGTCCCAGGGACATACAGTGGCAATGGCTGACGATGTGTCTTCGAAGCCAGGGTTTCCCAAACTCGGTCCTGGGGCCCCCCTGGGTGAACGTGTTGTTTTTTGCCCTAGCACTACACAGATTTGAATACCCTGGTCTATGCTGTATATTCCAGGTTGAAGCTTAAGCTTTAGATTTTGGGAAGGACCGAGTTTGGGAAACCCTGCTCTAAGCTATTTGAGGGATGACATGAACAAGGGATTCAATCAAAAATGACATGAGTGTTCTGAATCTCCCAAACCCTGTTGTCAGATGTAGTACTAAAAAGTAACATATGAACATTTGCCAAAAACATTGGTTGGAAATAATTGCTAGAGATATCAATAACTCTTACCTATAAAGACAACATTATACAGGAATAATGCCAAATAAAGCAGTATTTGTTGCTTGTATGACATGCTGCATGCAAGTCTGATTAAACCTCAAATTGAGAAAAACTGGTTTAACCGGCTACTGAGAACGCAATACTGTATATTGAGCAGCAAGCAGTATTTTTTTTAGTATTACCCTGAGCAGGCAAATTGTTGGACAGGCTAATTTGCTCCTAATATAAGCCACTGCAGTGGAAAGAACATTAAAATGGGACTGTTATATGCCTTAGCTTGTCCATGTACTAACAGCAGTCATATCAAGCAAACTCATTGTAGCTCATTAAAAGATTTTTAACAAGTCTCCTTGATTTAAATGAGAATTTGAGCAGTGGCAGAGAGTATTTTGGGACAACTTTGTTGACATGTAAGAAGGGAGGATGTCAGAGGCGGTAAACATACTGATGGGAATAAGCTCAACTGGTGATGACTTAATTAAAAAACTGCAAACCTAATTGTGCTCGCATCATCCAGCCAAAATGCAACGCAAGCACTCCAAATGGATTCTAGCAATCATGTCGAGTCAAGATGAAAGTCTATATTTTCATTATCATTTACTGAACAAAATTGTAATAACATTTATTTGAAACTAAGTCTCACAATATGACGCAAGCGATACAAGCCGTAGCACAGCCAACACAACAAAAAATATGAAAACCAAGCAAAAGTATCAGATGGCAGAAGACATAACAACACAGAACTTCCGTACAGGATATCTCCTTCAAACAGCCATTGTGGCCTTAAGAGCAAAGCTAAAACTACAGCCTCATGGACAAGTACTGTAGTGACTAGAAAAGCTTTCTTTGATAAACATCAACATCCTCCGTGATCCGCTTGTCAATTGTCAGTAATAAATACTGCATGGAATATCAACGGCATGAAGAACACAGTGTGGAGGTATACTCCAATGGTACACAAAATACAACTCAAACTCTGCTTGAAGGTCTAGAAGGTCTACCTGGACCATCTGTCACACAACATACAGTGTGTACAGTTAGTGTGTGTACAGTTAAATTTATATCACAACATAATGAGAAAAATTATTTTGCGAGTTTATGAATGGCTAGGCAATTGAATCCCATAGGGCCATTTCTGAACCCGAGATGCATACGTGCGAACTCATACAGTACCAAAAGTCCTTCATGTACAGTGTGGGAAAAAAGTATTTGATCCAAAAGCTGATTTTGTACGTTTGCCCACTGACAAAGAAATTATCAGTCTATAATTTTAATGGTAGGTTTATTTGAACAGTGAGAGACAGAATAACAACAACAAAATCCAGAAAAACTCATATCAAAAATGATATAAATTGATTTGCATTTTAATGAGGGAAATAAGTATTTGACCCCCTCTCAATCAGAAAAAATTCTGGCTCCCAGGTGTCTTTTATACAGGTAACGAGCTGAGATTAGGAGCACACTCTTAAAGGGAGTGCTCCTAATCTGATTTTGTTACCTGTATAAAAGACACCTGTCCATAGAAGCAATTAATCAATCAGATTCCAAACTTTCCACCATGGCCAAGACCAAAGAGCTCTCCAGGGATGTCAGGGACAAGATTGTAGACCTACACAAGGCTGGAATGGGCTACAAGACCTTCGCCAAGCAGCTTCGTGAGAAGGTGACAACAGTTGGTGCGATTATTCGCAAATGGAAGAAACACAAATAACTGTCGATCTCCCTCGGCCTGGGGCTCCATGCAAGGTCTCACCTCGTGGAGTTGCAATGATCATGAGAACGGTGAGGAATCAGCCCAGAACTACACGGGAGGATCTTGTCAATGATCTTAAGGCAGCTGGGACCATAGTCACCAAGAAAACAATTGGTAACACACTACGCTGTGAAGGACTGAAATCCTGCAGTGCCCGCAAGGTCCCCCTGCTCAAGAAAGCACATATACAGGCCCGTCTGAAGTTTGCCAATGAACATCTGAATGATTCAGAGGAGAACTGGGTGAAAGTGTTGTGGTCAGATGAGACCAAAATCGAGCTCTTTGGCATTACCTCAACTCGCCGTGTTTGGAGGAGGATGAATGCTGCCTATGACCCCAAGAACACCATCCCCACCGTCAAACATGGAGGTGGAAACATTATGCTTTGGGGGTGTTTTTCTGCTAAGGGGACAGGACAACTTCACCACATCAAAGGGACGATGGACGGGGCCATGTACCGTCAAATCTTGGGTGAGAACCTCCTTCCTTCAGCCAGGGCATTGAAAATGGGTCATGGATGGGTATTCCAGCATGACAATGACCCAAAACACACGGCCAAGGCAACAAAGGAGTGGCTCAAGAAGAAGCACATTAAGCTCCAGACCTTAATCCCATAGAAAATATGTGGAGGGAGCTGAAGGTTCGAGTTGCCAAACGTCAGCCTCGAAACCTTAATGACTTGGAGAAGATCTGCAAAGAGGAGTGGGACAAAATCCCTCCTGAGATGTGTGCAAACCTGGTGGCCAACTACAAGAAACGTCTGACCTCTGTGATTGCCAACAAGGGTTTTGCCACCAAGTACTAAGTCATGTTTTGCAGAGGGGTCAAATACTTATTTCCCTCATTAAAATGCAAACATTTTCGACATGCGTTTTTCTGGATTTTTGTTTTGTTATTCTGTCTCTCACTGTTCAAATAAACCTACCATTAAAATTATAGATGTCACGAATTCAGCCGAGGCTGCCCCTCCTCCTTGCTCGGGCAGGTTTCGGCGTTTGTCGTCACCGGCTTACTAGCCACTACCGTTCCATTTATTATCACTCCATTTGTCTTGTCTTGTCTTGTCAATCACACACACCTGGTACTCATTCCCTCATTAGTCTGTGTATAAGTGTTCCCTCTGCCCCCTTGTCCTTTGTGAGTGATTGTTCATTGTGAGAGTGAGTAGCTCGGTTGAGCTACTCTTTCCTTGTATGTAGCCAAGGTGGATTTTTCCCTTGTGCTAGTTTCGTTTTGACGCTTGCTGCGCTTTATTCATGTACACTGAATAAACTCTGGATTTCAGTGTTTTACCTCCTGCGCCTGACTCCGTCATTCATACCTCATCACAATAGACTGATCATGTCTTTGTCAGTGGGCAAACGTACAAAATCAGCAGGGGATCAAATACTTAATTCCCTCACTGTAATCCTTCCTTGGAATTTCAAGGTTTCACACACATCTCTCAAGTCAGGATATGGCCTGCACTTCATTAACAGCCAAATCCGAACCTGAGAAAAGCACACAGAATTTGAACTTTCACACAAACACTAATGTGTGATTTACACAAAACTTTTAGTTGTGGTGAAAGTTCAAGCACACACGTATCTCAGGTTAGGATTCCGCTCTACATGGAGGTGGGTACTGTATCTTCTGGCCGAGTGACAACAACACATACTGGATATCAGTCAGTAACTCAACCCTGTTCATCTGTGGCGAGGGAAAGTCTCTTAACTTTCCAAAGCTTGTTACATGGCCAGAGGTCCCCAGGAAGACCGGGGTGATAAACAACGGTCTCATGTAGCCTCGGGAAAAAAGTGTTTAGTTTCAGAGAGAGAGAGAGAGAGAGAGAGAGAGAGAGAGAGAGAGAGAGAGAGAGAGAGAGAGAGAGAGAGAGAGAGAGAGAGAGAGAGAGAGAGAGAGAGAGAGAGAGAGAGAGAGAGAGAGAGAGAGAGAGAGAGAGAGAGAGAGGACCTTTCTGACTGGAATAGGCCTGCTGGTTATGAATAAGGAAAGATACATAATTGGGGGAGGGGATGAGGAAAAACTGCAAGCATGCCACGTTAGATGGGTACAGTAGTAGGAAATCCGCAAAGGATCATGACACAATGGAGTTTGATAGGAACACCAAAAGACTGACGATCTTAGATAAAGTACGGAGCTCTGGAGCTGTGTCAAAGGGGGTAGTGACCAGCATTGCTTCCCTCTACTGTACCATCGCAGTTCCTGCCAACTCAGCCGCTCAGCCAACCACCCCTCCTCTCCCCTCCACCCATCATGTGTCTTTCATTCGCCCGTCTATTCCAGACAGACTCCGTGCTCGTCCAATCTCACACCGTTCTGCCCTTTGGCTCAGGAGCGTGGTCAATGTAAAAGTGCATCAGCAGATTAAATTCCAAACTCACGCACAGCACTTTGGAAAACAAGCGCCTCTTTTTTGAGTGATGGGATCGAGATCAGTAAACATGAAGACTCCCATGCTGTTTCATTGTTTACCACGGGTGAGCACTCAATCCATGTTATGAAACCTCAAACTGGAGACACTGCATTTGCCTTGAAGAAACAAACTCCTCATGACTCCATTTTGGAAACTGTGCTAGAATGGATAGCAACACCCTCACTATTTATCATCCTAGTGGAAGAGCTTTTCGTGAAACACTTACGGGTTAATGGGGTTATTATAATATGGTTAAATGTTAGAACTTTGGTTAAAAAGAAAATCCAAATCGAGCCTAAATCCACGTTAACGATTTTGTACCAGACAAATGACTTGACATTTCTTTTCTCCTCAAATAAGCACGGATGTTTTGTATGAATATGTATCTCAGATTAAATTCCTTTGCCACGTCTTGAGCAAACTGAATCAGCTGGCAGAAGTGACAATAGCCCGTAGAATACCTAACCATTACGACATCATTCAATCAATTATGTGAGGGGAGACACATAATGGAATGGTAATGTGCGAGAACACAAAGGACTGAAAAGCTTTTGTTCCTCAACAAATCTTTGAAGTAGATGCTAAAAAGAGTGGGTACATTATGGATCAATAACAATTGCATAAGGAAGAGGAATAAAAAAAGGAGAATTGCCCTCAGGCTTGCTCGTGAAGGTGACTTGAAGGAGCTGCTCCATTTTAGCACAAACTCCCTCCTCCTCCTCCTCCTCCTCCTCCTCCTCCCCCTCCCTCTCCCCCTCCCCCTCACCCTCCTCCTCCTCCTTTTTGCTACCACAAAACAGTTTAGAAAGAGACGCTTGGTTCAAAGTGCTGCTCAAATCATAGGTTTCACCTATGCTCCTAGCCACTGAATTTATTTTTCTTTGTTGACATATTTCTTTGGTTTTGATGGGTGCCACATTCATGCTGACTAAGGGGGGAATACCTAGTCCCCCTTTGCCATACTCTGTTTGGAAAGGATAGCAGGTTTTTTGTGGGGGGCTGCCCCTCGCCCAATCCCACCCCCCTCCCTCACCCACTCAGGGCATCAGTGGCGCCAGCTCGGTGCAAAATTATAGGTTTTCCAGGGCTAGAGAGCGAGGACTCACATGGTATCCCTGTGGAGCAGCATAGTGGAGAAATAGAAAGTACATCATAACATTATAGACACTCACTCACTCACACTCACTCACTCACACTCACTCACACACACACACACACACACACACACTCACACACACATACAAACACATACACATACATACGCATCTAAACACACGTAAACATGTTATTTTCAAATTGAAACCATAACTGGACTGCCTCATATAGCATGCACTGCTGCGGAATAGTTTGGCACGGAGTGTGTGGTGGGCATATCATCTATCCTGACCCCATTAGCCACTCTAGATATTTCATCGTGTTGACTCCAGCCGCATGTTGCGCCCAAGTACCATAGACATCCGACTGTAGAGCTTGGTTACATTTCTCTGTGGTTCTATGGTTTCCCTTTGTAGTGTTGAAAGATTACCAGACAGATACAACACCATCAACAATGTCATCCATACTTTCTATTCATGCTTTTCACAGTATTTGGCAACACCTTTATCTTTCATGGTTAAATCTAAGACAGAAAAAAAACAGCATGTCTATCCTTGTGACGGTATCATTTTAAGTTGGCTTTATGCAAGTAACTTCAGCAATACACTATTCATTCCTGTAGGCTTGATGAACAGAGTGTTCTTTTGAATGTGTGCCAACAAACTATTTGGTGAACTTGGATCCGAGTTGCACCTCAAGCTACTGCTTCGCTATTTCATGTGGAGGTGGAGCCAAAGGTCAAACACTGTTTTCTCTGTTGGTCCCTACTTGGCTCAAGGGTGTAGGGGGAAGTGGTTAGTGAGGTGTTAAGAGAGCGAGGAAGTATGGGATGGAAAGGGAGGAAATCAAAAGGCAAGACGTAGGAGAGCAACTCACCGACTGACTGACAGACTGACTGACACACTGGCAACGAGTGTTCCTGTTGAACGATTTGTCTGTTTGACTTTTTGACTTACAGCCCTTTTGTCATAACAAAGCCTTACAGGAGCTGACGTCAACCCATCCCACCTCCCTCAGCCCCTACAAACTAAACAAGACAACTTAACTTCAAAGTAATTATAAACTTCTAATTGGTCTGAAAAAGTGTGCTCTTCCCTGCCTCCTCCCTTTACTCTGAGATCTGTGAGAATCCCCACCGCCCCCTTGAGATAAAGCCTGATGTGAACGGGGATCCTTGGGGCTGCTCAGCATTACCAAAACAAACCATTCAGCAAACAAACAATTAGACACTCATGAATTATGGAAAAGCTGCTAAAATAGCGTTAAAACAAGGAGTAGGGATTCGTGGAGTGATCGCTGAGCTAATTAATCCCCCCTTTTTTTTTACTCAGGCAGTGGTGTGTGTGTGTGTATGTGGGGGGGGATACGACACATTACTGTGGGCTAGTGAGGATGAACAGAACACGACAACACAACTGGACACAGAGAACAGAATGCTGGAAGGAGGGAGAGAGAGAGAAGGGGGAAGGAGAGAGAGAAGGGGGGGAAGGAGGGAGAGAGAGAAGTGGGGGAAGGAGGGAGAGAGAGAGAATTGGGGGAAGGAGGGAGAGAAGGGGGGAAGGAGGGCGAGAGAGGGAAGTGGGGGAAGGAGGGAGAGAAGGGGGGAAGGAGGGAGAGAGAGAGAGAAGGGGGGAAGGAGGGAGAGAGAGAAGTGGGGGAAGGAGGGAGAGAGAGAGAAGTGGGGGAAGGAGGTAGAGAGAGAAGTGGGGGAAGGAGGGAGAGAGAGAGAAGTGGGGGAAGGAGAGAGAGAGAGAAGTGGGGGAAGGAGGGAGAGAGAAGTGGGTGAAGGAGAGAAATAGAGAAGTGGGGGAAGGAGGGAGAGAGAGAGAAGTGGGGGAAGGAGCGAGAGAGAGAAGTGGGGGAAGGAGGGAGAGAGAGAAGTGGGGGGAGGGGGGAGAGAGAGAAGTGGGGGGAAGGAGGGAGAGAGAAGTGGGTGAAGGAGAGAAATAGAGAAGTGGGGGAAGGAGGGAGAGAGAGAGAATTGGGGGAAGGAGGGAGAGAAGGGGGGAAGGAGGGCGAGAGAGGGAAGTGGGGGAAGGGGGAGAGAGAGAAGTGGGGGAAGGAGGGAGAGAGAGAAGTGGGGGAAGGGGGGAGAGAGAGAAGTGGGGGAAGGAGGGAGAGAGAGAGGGGGGGGAAGGAGGGGAGAGAGAGAAGTGGGGGAAGGGGGGAGAGAGATTGAAGTGGGGGAAGGAGGGAGAGAGAGAGAGAGAGAGAGAGAGAGAGAGAGAGAGAGAGAGAGAGAGAGAGAGAGAGAGAGAGAGAGAGAGAGAGAGAGAGAGAGAGAGAGAGAGAGAGAGAGAGAGAGAGAGAGAGAGAGAGAGAGAGAGAGAGAGAGAGAGAGAGAGAGAAGGGTGAGTGCCGACAAACACAGTGCACAGTGATGGGGGCGTGCGTTTTTGTGGCGAGTGGCTGGGTTTTTCCCTCTTTAGGGAACTCCCTAGCCGTTTACCTCTCGCAGACTCGCACCGTCCAGGCGGCGATGATCCACGAGGAGATGCTGAAGACCAGCAGCACGGTGCCGGGGCAGATGGTCATGAGCGTCTTCATGACGAAGCGCGTGTTGAAGTTGATCTTGTTGAGGGCGCCGATGCTGCGTGACGAGGCATCCGTGAAGAGCTTGCTGTGCAGCAGCATGACTCGGCCGATCAGGTAGAGGCGCAGGAACATGGGGATGGAGAGGATGATGTCCACGTCGGCGTTGGCCGTCGACGGAGTGTAGGTGAAGGCGATCCGCGCCGTCCACGTGAAGCGGTAATGGCCTGGGATGGGGTGGATGGCGCACACCAGCAGCTCCAGCACGATGAAGAAGATGCGTTCGTACGTCATGGCTATCCTCCAGTCGTCCGCCCCATTGTCCACCATAAACAGCTGCGGGAGAAGCAAAAAGTAGCTTAGTTATGCTTTATTTTACAGTCTTTATATACTTTTTTACAGTAGTTATATACTTTATTTTACAGTCTTTATATACTTTATTTTACACTAGTTATTAACTTTATTTTACAGTCTTCATATACTATATTTTACAGTCCGTAATACATACTCTGCTGTTCTATCTCGCGTGCAATGATGTGCAATGATGAAAGAAAACTGTGTTCGTTGTTTGAAGTAATTTCTTTGTTGTTGTAATATTGCGAACGGACGTGGCAGTTTCACCGCTGTGGATTACAGCTTTAATAGATGCCACACTTTTTAAAGAGCCTTAAAATAAGTACCAGTTATTTCAGTAATTTTCTGTAAATATCATAATATAAATCAGCTGAATTAGGACTGTAAAATATCTAATATACCCAATTAAGTTGACCTGTTTAAATGTTGAATACTTTAAAAAAAAATCTACTATAATACTACTATTTATCAATAATAGGCATCATCACACTCAATAATCAAACTCAATGTTCAAGCAATTCAGGCAATCACCACACCGGCCCATAAATGACAACATAATGAAAAGGTATTTCCTGCCACATTGTTGCACTATTTCGACTCACCTGGATTTCCCGGGCATGGTACATTATTATAAGACCAAGCAATATAACAGTGGAAAGGCTGATAAGGCATTTCAGTGCAAATGAGTACGAAGATTCCTGTAGTGAGAGACAGACACATAAGAAATATAGTTTAGAGATACAGTAATATTGAGGAGAAATATAAATATATAAAATAAATTAAGAATATTTTTGACGATTACATAGCATGTACAACCTATGTTGACTTTCAGAGGAGTGGTCATACCTTGGCTTCACCTCAGAACTGTAAATGTAAAAGCATTAATATAAACTGCGTAAGAAATCTTCAACTTAGATTTGTTTTATTTTTGTGAAATCATTTAGGCAGTCTTCATGGTGGACAAATAAAAAGATATTGTTGGCTGGAGTGAACAAGACCAAAATAAATCCATCTAACTTCTATCTTCCAAAAAGGTTTTCCTTTAGAGTGAATGTAGCTAGTAGTAGGGAGAGGAACACAGACAATGAAAACATCACATATTATTAGCTTAGAACCTAATGAGACAGCTGAGGAAAGGGGTTTGATCTAAAAACAACAGCATCACAGTGTTCTCTCAAAACATGACAGTAGCAGGAAGTAGAGGTCAAACATTGGCTCTAAACAGTATGCAAACTTTTAATTCATCATTCATCTAATAGTAGCCTGGATGCAGAAACGGAGCCGTTATGTTGTGCACCTTCTAGCATTAGCAGGAAGCGACCCACCGTGAGTGGTGGGAGTGATGAATTGATCGTTTGGATGCTAGAGCTGCAACGCCTATAAAGGGGTCATAGATCTTTGGAATAAGGACCTGCACTACTAGAGTTCCCTCTGTGGGTAAAAAGCGGTTTGATGAATCAGCTGTAATAGTGGTGGGAATAAAACATGTTATATAATGAATTGGGGGGGGGTTGTAATCCTGACAACAGCGACAAAAACAACAATAGGAATCATTCTTAAATAATCGTCACGGGCGATTGTAAAAGCTGCCCATTGCTCTGTTGTCAAGGCTGCGGACGACCAAGTCGCTGTAAATGGATGTTGATATGCTCTCTTGGGGTGGGTCAGTTCAATTTCAACTCAGGTCAACTCGACAATTAATCTAAATTTACTTTGAAAATTGGTTAATAGAAACCTCATAGACACATATCGGCAATATTGAATTTATCAATTCAAATTGGCTGGACTTAACCAAAACATTGCTGCTTAATCTTACTTTACCTCATGCAGTTGTAAAAAATCCAGCTACTACTTAGGCCTATCATGCTGGCTCGTTGCATTGACTATGTGGTGACGCTAGCCAACAGTGCAGTCTTGGAAACATTGGGGCCAAACCTTTCCTTAAGTGCACTGTGACAAATGTTCTGCACAGAAAGCACTGCCCAAATCCAAATTGATTGGTTGATGAAGCTAATGATAGGTCAGGGAGTCGTGACCAGGCCATGGCGACCCTGAAATTACAACAGCCTGCCGCCATGTTGGGTTGTCCTGACACTCCCACGCGCTGGGCAGAGATAATGTCAGACACTTTGAAGCAGCTCTCTCTATTGTGATTGGGCAGCGTCGTGTTTGGCTGCAGGGCAGGCTTCAAAGTGACTCTCAAAATACCAGCAGCAGCTTAGTGAAAACAGCCCTTTGCCCAAGCTCTGCCCTCTGATACTGCAGTAGTTGTCTATTCCAATACGAAATCAAACAATTCAAAAAGGCCATCCTCATAAATATGATGTTCAGGCAGGTTTTTGTTTGAATCGCAATAATTGTCATTCTACTTCCACAGATATCTATGCAGTTCACTGTGTGTTCACCATGTTTAACATTACTTCATATCTAAACATAGTATACTCCGAGTCGTTATTCACGTCATAAACAAGTATGGGGGAAAACAACTGCCATTTGCCGTCTGTGCCCATTCAACATAGCCTAGATTTACGTAGTTATAACTTCAAAACTAAATCATTTTTGGTGGAGTTCTCATAGGATTACAATGTTGTTTTGATTATTGCTTGAACAGTTTCTAAGATTACATTTGGTTGTGATAGTTGCAAAAATCCTATTTTGAATGCAGCAGTTAGCTAGAATGCTAACGCTCATTGACATTTTACTGGTTGAATTTGAAGTGTTTAAGTATAATGCAGTTGATTTGCGACGATGACACAAACAATATATTAAGCAGGACATTCATACAAGCCTTACAATTCAATTATAATCCAAAAGTAGTGTGAAATGGATTCATAAGCAACATGAGGCTTTTTTTGCTGGCGGTCTATGAGAACTCCCTCGTGTTTTCCCCCACAGTGGGGAAATTGTGTATAGCGACTCAGAGTATAGCAGTATTGGAGGTATTCAACAAACAAAAAGACCACCCACACTAATTACCTTGCCGTAAACTCCCCAGGACAGTTCAGTCTCAGTCACCATGACGACGATCCCGAACATTCCGAAGATGAGGGCGTAGTCACTGAGTCTCTTCCGCTTCTCAAAGAGTGCCCTCCGGTGGCCGAGCCTATAGCCGATGTCCTTGTTCTTCTTCACAGGAGCACCGTTTCCGTCCCTGACCAGGCTCTCGTTGGACGCCTTGCTGGGGTCCTCGCCGTTGCCCTTGGATATCACCACCTCCAGGCCGGAGCTGTGCAGCGTCTGGAGGGGCTGCGTCTCCGAGTCGAGCTCTGCTAGGTTGCGCCGCGAAGACGCCAGGCTGCCCAGTGGTCTCACTACGCCGCCATTGTACTTGCAGGTGTTCATGGCTATCTGAGGGAGTCGGCCGCTGCTCTCGGAGAGGGAGGGCTTGGATCCAGCATGGCTCAGCTTCTTCTGCTCAGTGGCTGCCTGGCAGACAAAAACACAAGCGGATGTTAGAGAAACAGACCACCAAATCGGTCTGGTGTCAGAGAATGGGAAACTACAGTATAGTCCTCCTTCTCTGAGGAGCACCTTTCCTTTATAACTTCAATTTGAGCAATGTCCCATGGGCCGGAGCCGGTCCACAAACCAGAAGCACGAACCAGAAACACTGCCCTGCACTAAATCAGTGCTTAGGGATGGCAATCTCTGTGTTGTGTGTTCTGCTGTACATTGCACGCATATCAGCTGTCCCTCAAGAAAAGCGCATCCAAATCTGCAGGGCAAAAGCACATGAATAATAAATGGAGATGGATGTATAAATAAAGCCATATAACTAATAGTGGACCCTACAGTGCAGAAAATGTCCTCTTTGCGCTGCACAAATTTTGTCATGAAAGATTAATGTGCTGCGTGACCTTGTTTTCTGTTAAAGAAACACTCTTTCCTGCAGAGCCCAGAGTTGGGGTGTCCAAAAGACTGAGTGACTGAGTGAGTGGTGCTTCTATAATCAGAGATGCAGGAAAAACTGAATCAAGAGTTTCTGCAAAGGGAAAACAAGGACATTCTTCAGCCAAAAATGCGTCTTCGTCTCCTCTCTGTATGTCAAAAACTGCATCTAAATTGAAGAGGGATCCTGCTCAGCCCAATCCCGTGTGGCTCAGTTGGTAAAGCATGGCATTTGCCACTCCAGGGTTGTGGGTTTGATTCCCATGGGGGACCTATAAGAGAAAGTATGAAAATGTATGCACTCACACTACTGTAAGTCGCTCTGGATAAGAGCGTCTGCTAAATGACTGAAATGTAAATCCTTGATCCAGAGTGTGATTATATTGCAGCGCTGGTTCAAGGAGAGGCGAGAATTAAATTAGGTGGGAAAGTAGAGGAATTGAGGAGTTACACGGACCTTGGAAGTGCAGAAGCGTATACAAATGGCAGTTGAGTGTGCATTCCAGCGGCATCTCCACAGCTCTTCTGGGAGTTCACTTAGATTATCATAATGGCTTGTAAAACTAATAGCGGGGGGTGTTTGACAACACTGCCTTTTCATTTGGCTTGAGTGAGCTCCCTAATGCCTCTAAATGTGTTCGGAAATAAACTCTGATTCCCATAATGGAAATGTACTACAGTAAGTCCGGCCCACTGACGCTATCTCCTGACACAGACCAGACCAGACTAAAGGTTAAGGATTAGAGGGAACCATAGTGTTCTAATCCCCTTTACTCTTTTAAAGAGCTTCATCATCAGAGCCATTAAGACCCCTCTATGAAACGTATTTCAGATAGTGGCGCATTCCTACTATAAATGTTGCTTGAAAGACCTTAAACGTCATTAGATATTAGCACCTCTCCTTTTGCTTACAAAGGTGGGACAATTACAGTTCCCTAGCGACGGCTATTTGTCATCATTAATTTCCCCAATAAAATGACCATTCATGTGTTTTATTTCATGAAAATAAAACACAATGACAAAGTTTGCTTTGTTCAGTGATTAAATGACAATCGATCAAAGCAAATGGACATGACGTGACTGCCGTATCAGCCAAGGGAAGTAAACTAAAAGCAGCCATGACAGGTTATTCCAATAACATAATGAACAGGATTGATGGAGAGAGATGGAGAGAGATGGAAGAATGCGCTTCTCCCGTTGGCTTCGGTCTCCATTTCTGACCATTATGCTGCAGACTCTCATACCACTGACTGCTGACTGACTGACTGCTAGATGGGTGTGTCCATACCGTATAGGAGACAGCACAAGAGAAATACAAGAAGGTAAGATGGATGTACAGTAATACATAACCTTTTTCTTCAGGCAAATCTCACATGGATATCCCATAAGAGCTCACACTGTACCTTCCTCGCAACTCACAACACATAATATACTACATTTTTACATTTTAACTACTGATTCTCTATTGTGATGCATTTCATTTAGGTGAATTCCCATGCATTTCAGTTCATCGTATTTGACTTCCAAACAGAATAAACAAAAAAGTATGATGCATTTAATAATATCCACTTAAAACCACACTCTTTGCCATGCTGAGGGTGCTCTCTCCTGTTTCTCACCCCCGACGAAAAGTGTGCGTTCTAAATGGTACCCTATACCCTACACTATATAAGGAGTAGGGTGCCATTGGGACACAAAGTGTTCCGTGAGGGGCACAACAGGCCGCGGTTGACTTTGTCCGCTGATCCTCCTTCAGAAGGAGACATGGGATGGCTGTCTGTCCCGGCGAACGCTTCAATTTCATTCTGAATGGCAGACAGCATCCTGCCCGTATGAAATGGAGCCTCCTAATCAAATTGAAAAGCCACAGTGCAGAACAGTTTAGATGAAGCACTGCAACTCTCTGCCTCTCTGCCTCTCTCTCTCTCTCTCTCTCTCTCTCTCTCTCTCTCTCTCTCTTGTCTCTCTGTCTCTCTGTCTCTCTCTCTCTCTCTCTCTCTCTCTCTCTCTCTCTCTCTCTCTCTCTCTCTCTCTCTCTCTCTCTCTCTCTCTCTCTCTCTCTCTCTCTCTCTCTCTCTCTCTCTCTCTCTCTGCTTGCTTGCTTGCTTTACTCATCCCTCTAAGAGTGCGTGCATGTGTGTGTGTCTTGGCCCAACTGGAAAATAGTGGGGAGGGAGAGAGGTGTGTGCCTGCCTGCTGTGTATTCGGACATGTGGCACATGTGTGGAGGGGGCCAACTCATACAGGGAAAATGAAGGGACACGAGGGAGGGTGGTGAGAGGGAAGGAAATAAAGAAAGAGAGGACCCCTGGGGACCTCCTCAGCCTGCCCCTGTTGAGATGGAGAGCTGTAGGCTATAGTTGACGGTTTGTCACGTTGTCATATTTCTGTGACAGGCTAGGGCAGGGCAGGGCCGTCCAACCCAACCAACAGCGCCAGCCAGGATCTCAGTACGTCTTACTAGTAAACATGTAAAACACCACCACCCATTCAGACTGTCTATGTGGCTTTGAAAATGTTCATACTTTTATAGACAGTATAACGACAACGTTTCAATGTAAACGGTGCGACCAATTGCTTCTAGAATCCTTGCTGTGTATTATATTATACATTATACATTGTACATTGCTGTGTATTATACAGTATGCACAGTTAACAGCATAAACTCATGGTTTACTAATATATACTGAACAAAAATATAAACACAACATGTAAAGTATTGGTCCCATGTTTCATGAGCTGAAATAAAAAATCCCAGAAATGTTCCATACTCACAAAAAAACGTATTTCTCTCATAGTTTGTGCACAAATGTGTTTACATCCCCTGTTAGTGAGCATTTCTTCTTTGCCAAGATAATCCATCCACCTGACAGGTGTGGCATATCAAGAAGCTGATTAAACAGCATGATCATTACACAGGTGCACCTTGTGCTGGGGGCAATAAAAGGCCACTCTAAAATGTGTCGTTATGCCACAGATGTCTCAAGTTTTAAGGGAGCATGCAATTGGCATGCTGACTGCAGGAATGTCCACCAGAGATGTTGCCAGAGAATTGAATGTTCATTTCTCTACCATAAGTCATTTTAGAGAATTTTGCAGTACGTCCAACCGGCCTCACAACCACAGACCATGTGTAACCACATCAGCCCAGAACCTCCACATACGATTTCTTCACCTACGGGATCATCTGAGACCAGCCACCCAGACAGCTGATGAAACTGAGGAGTATTTCTGTCTGTAATAATATCCTTTTGTGGGGAAAAACTCATTCTGATTGTCTGGGCCTGGCTCCCAAGTGGGTGGGCCCATGGCTGCGCCCCTGCCCAGTCATGTGAAATCCGTAGATTAGGGCCTAATGAATTTATTTCAGTTGACTGATTTCCTTTATATGAACTGTAAAACAGTTGAAATTGTTGCATGTTGCGTTTATATTTTTGTTCAGCATATTTGTAATCTTTCTAAGAAAGTACAATCCTATGTACAACAGTCAGCGTGCATTTCCCAGAAGAAAAGACAACTCAGCAGGAGTTTTCCTCAGTGGAATCAGTATGGGTCGTCCTTTGAGCAACGCCTGTGGTTAAAATGACTGCAGTTTGATAACAGGCACAATTACAGGCTTCCCGAAGCGGCATTATCATCCCCCTCTTCTCCTCTGAGATGAAAATATAAATAAATTATGGCCAAAACAAGAAGGAAAAAAAACTACAGAGATGACAAGACAGGTATATTACCCGTGTTGGTCATTGTTAGGGCTAATAATGCACTAGGCGTTCAGAAGCATCACAATAGTGCACTGATTAGGACACACAAAGCTGTCCCCTCGAAAGGAGACACACACTCTTAGAAAAAAAGGTGCTATCTAGAACCTAAAAGGGTTCTTCGGCCGTCCCCATAAGAGAACCCTTTGAAGAACCTTTTTTGGATCCAGGTAGAACCCTTTTGGAACCCTTTTTTCTAAGAGTACTCTACGTAGAGTCTGAATAAGACTGTGATCAGAGCGTTCTAACTGAAGGTTGTGGGACTCTCTTGGGAGAAATATACAGTAGGACATCATTAGTAGCATGTCTTACTTTTTCAATTCCAGACAATTCAGAGAATGAATTGGAATTCAGTTCTCGGTTTCGAAAATTGTCCATAGATCTATGAGGTGTTCTCATGAAGTCATTAATTGAAATTTTACGCAATTACGGAATTTACTGGAATTTATCGTTGACTTGACTCCCTGAATGTGTTCAGCACATAAGTCGATGACAGAATGTAAATGTAAACATAGATAATGCTGGAACATACTACCCGGGTATTGTTAGTGCGTACTACCCGGGTATTAGTAGCTGTGCATACTAATACCCGGGTATTAGTCGTGCGTGCTGCCCCAGTATTAGTAGGGCGGACTACCCGGGTATTAGTCGTGCATACTGACCCGCTCTTAGTCGTGCGTACTTCCCCGGTATTAGCAATGCGTACTACCCGGGTATTAGTTGTGCGTGCTACCCGAGTATTAGTAGTGCGTGCTACCCAGGTATTAGAAGTTGTGCCTACTAATACCTGGGTGGTAGTCGTGCAAACTACCCGGGTATTAGTCATACGTGCTACCCGGGTATTAGTTGTTTGTACTACCCTGGTATTATCTGTGCATATTAGTCGTGCGTGCTAATACCCAGGTATTAGTCATGTATATTACCCAGGTATTAGTCATATGTTTTACCCGGGTATTAGTCGTGCATGCTACTCCAGTATTAGTCGTGCATGCTACCCTGGTATTAGTCGTGCATGCTACCATGTTATTAGTTGTTTGTGCTACCCCGGTATTAGTTGTGCGTGCTATCCGGGTATTGGTCATGCGCGATAATACCCGGGTATTAGTTGTGCGTGCTACCCCAGTATTAGTTGTTTGTGCTACCCCGGTATTAGTTGTGCGTGCTATCCGGGTATTGGTCGTGCGTGCTAATACCTGGGTATTGGTCGTGCAAGCGACCCGGGTATTGGTCGTGCGAGCTACCCGGGTATTGGTTGTGTGAGCTACCCCGGTATTAGTTGTGCGTACTACCAGGGTATTAGTCATGCGTACTACCAGGGTATTAGTCATGCGTACTACCAGAGTATTAGTTGTGCGTACTACCAGGGTATTAGTCGTGCGTACTACCAGGATATTAGTCGTGCGTACTACCAGGGTATTAGTTGTGCGTACTACCAGGGTATTAGTTGTGCATACTACCAGGGTATTAGTTGTGCGTACTACCAGGGTATTAGTTGTGCATACTACCAGGGTATTAGTTGTGCGTACTACCAGGGTATTAGTCGTGCGTACTACCAGGGTATTAGTAGTGCGTACTACCAAGGTATTAGTCGTGCGCACTACCAGGGTATTAGTACATAATGCTTCACAGCTTTAGACTGGCTGGCAGAATTTGCAATGGTCCTCACAAAATGTGGAATTTTAATGTGACAGAATGTGACAAAAATATAACAAATCCTTACTTTTCTCACCAAACTAAACATTGATGTGTGACTCCAATCCTAGTCTAATTTTGTCTAGCTGTTGAATATGTAAATGCAACAGAGCAGCATTCCAAAGCTCTGCTTATCCTCTCTGGCGTGTTCCTCTTTGCTATTGGCCCATTCCCCTCCATAGAATCCAATTACCGCTTGATTGATGCTTGATTGATGTAGATATATTCTAGATTAGGTGGAATACCCTACTAATACACACACACAGACACACACATGCACGCTAACAGTCTCTCCCTGTGTGTCCCTCTATTTTCGCAGTATGAGTCGGCCCCCCTCCACACACACATTTCTGAATACACACATTCAAGGAAAAGGCCCTCACATGCTTGTGCAGACACACGCGCGTACACAGGCACGCACACACACTTTAAACCAGTAAAGGCCTCTCTGCTTTCAAATGTACAACATTTGCTGACTCAGTAGACTACATCATACCATTATGCAGCCTTTCCCCCTCATGACTATTTGACATCATAGGGCCAAACAGTCATAAATTCTACTCTGAGGTTATTAAAACAGGCAATAAATACCCTTTCATTGGTGCAGTCAGTGCTGGACTTGGGCAGGAGCTCACCGGAGCTGAGTACTGGCACCTCAAATGTTCTACTGCTTGAGCTCCTGTTCCTCTTATAGAATATTAGCTCAACAGTATATAAAACAGTACCGGAACCTATTTCAGTCCAAGTCAAGCACTGGGTGCAATCACACGACTTTGTCTCACAGCGCTGAACTTACTGTCTCAGAACGCAACTCCACTAAATTCCTACAGAGGCCGAAACATCAATAGCATAGAATGGATCAATACCATAACAACCTATAGCATAGGATGGATCAATACCATAACAACCTATAGCATAGGATGGATCAATACCATAACAAACTCAGTAAAGATTGACTGGAGGACTCTGTGGATACGTCCAGCCTTAGCCTTAGATAGAGAGAGAGAGAGAGAGAGAGAGAGAGAGAGAGAGAGAGAGAGAAAGAGAGAGAGAGAGCAATGCATTAACATGGAGATTAGACCCAGGTTGTACTAAGCGTTTCACACCTGTTTTATTCCTTCTCATAACATTAGTTCTCCTTAGAGTCCAGAAGGAAAATTACAGAAACACACAAGATGACACCAAGATATCTGTCCTCCAGGTCTATTCTAAGAGAAAGCCCTGACGATATGTGACGTAACGTGGCTCTGACTCCGGCAGCACCCTTTCCCACTAGAAACTAATTGATTTTCCTTATCTGCTTTAGAACCCTCTTTTTTCTGCTAAATGAAACAGAAGCCATTTGGAATAGCAGCACATTTGTATTCACCCGCCCACCCGCTGCCCAGACACTTACAGTCAGTACACTAACACACTATACTACTCGCGCAACCTGTGTTGTTTTGAGGTTGGGAGGCCCAAATATAAAATCCCTATATTCTCCATAGGATTCTCCCAACGCCCGGCTATTATGTCCGACATGATACAAGTTCTGGGAATTGAGCTCACAGCCCCCAGATACAGTTTGCTTCTATTATGTGTTTTTATTGTAATAACATTAAGTGCTGCTGTTTTTAATGCCCTCGGGATCCTTTACTGTAGAGAAAGAAATGGGATTGAGGCGGTTAGAAAATTGACCATGAAAGGGTTAAAAAGAAGCTGGCACAGTGACAAAAGGACTAGTGAGGGAGTCCATTAAAGGGGTTAAGTATCAGACGGCCGTAATGGAGGGCTGTGCGCAGTTGTATCCCACTGGGCACACACTGGTTGAATCAACGTTGTTTCCACGCCATTTCAACTAAATCACGTTGAACCAACGTGGAATAGACGTTGAATTGACGTCTGTGCGCAGTGAGATGTACCACAGAGCCATAGGATGGAACCACAACGGGGGCTTTCGCTAGAAACACAGAGAGGGAGGTTCCATATTATTTTCATCTATATTTGTTTTAGTGTTGCACAACACAACAAGGCCTTAGCAATGGAAAGGTCTATAGCCACACTGGCTGCTCACAATGATAATCAAACTACATAGCGACCACTTAGCGATGAACATCATCATTATCATCATGTGTGTTCAAACCAACATATCGAACTACATAGCTATGAACATTGTGTGTGTATGTGTGTGTGTGTGTGTGTGTTCACAATAACAACATATATCAAACCACATAGCTATGAATTTCACCATGAGGAATCATGTTGGATATCCCTCCTCTTTGTGACATCATGCCCAGAGATGCATATGGAGGTTGTTGTTAAGACTCGGAGGGAGAATCTTCCCAAAGACAAATGAAATGCATCCCAGTATCATTGTGGAGGAAACAGGTGTTTCAACAGACTGTGGGGAGCAATTGAGTCCATATGCCCTTTACGCTTTTAAGGGAAGATCGTGGCATGGAGATTGTACTAGTATGCTAACACCCAGGGGCATCATACACCCATTATGTTAGAGGGGGCACGAAGTATGTGAGGATGGAAACAGCTTTTCCTGCAATCTAGAGCCATAATCATTATGCCTAATTCTATGTCAAAAATATGTATATTTTTTCTGCGTAGTTTATCTATGCATACCTCTTTACCTGTTCAATTGTAATTTTAATTGATGGTGCACATTGGTTCTTTAAGAACTTTTATGCCTTAGGAGTTTAGTACAACTGACACACTGGTATATAGTATCATAACCCAAGAATTAAAGCAAATTAGTATTTTCTAAAGTCTAGCAACTTTGCCAGTAGGCATGCCAGCTAAGATAGTTAAACAAGCTACTCTAAATTGATTGATAACCTGAAGATGCTTGGTCGCTAGTTATGAGGTTGGGAACCTATTTAGCTGGCTAGCTAAAGCCAACTTCATAAAATTGCTAAGTGTTTTATTTATTCATCAAGAAGGAATCAATAGGCTACATAGCTTGATCAAATTCATTTACAAACATACCTTCTGTGAGTCCTGCCCATCACCGACAGCTAAAATCAAATCAAACGCTGTGTGTAACTCAACACTTTCTCCCTCCTCCACTGATGATACCAAAGATTTTTATAACTAAGATAGACCACAGCCTGTCGTTTCCAATGGGAGCAAATTAGTCATAGTGGGCAGAACAAGCAAGTAGGTAGGCAGAGCCAAGCACGAGCTAGCGAGATCCTATTGGCGCGTTCTAGCATACATATGCATATTTCCGTTAGGGAACACCTACTCTGTGAAGTGCGCGTGTGCAATAACTCAATTCGCCTTTTGCAATGCAATTTTTTACAACTTTAGCAAAGGGTAAAGCCTACAAAACTTTGTCCACTATTTTTTACAACTTTAGCAAAGGGTAAAGCCTACAAAACTTTGTACACTCGTAACAAATTCTAGTTTTGGGAACAGAAAACTGTATTGAGATCAAATGTTTCATTGATGAGAACATTTGCAGAATTTCGGGCAAAATCCATCTCGTTCCATCTTCTCTCACTGCCGGCCACTGGGCTTCCTCTCACTACCATATTTGGTAGTGAGTGGAAACGCCAAGCGGATGCTTCACATTTATACGTCATGTGAAATATCTGTCTCATCGTTCTATCTTTGACGATACCGTCTGCGCGCACTAGAGTATCTAGTGTCCTACCTAGCATATCTTTGCTCTGTGGTGCACCTTGGAAGGAACCACTTACTAGGGAGAATAGGGGTGGGTACACTTTGCCTGGTCCAGTCAATGTGCCCATTCCGCAAAATACAGCTCAGATCTTTTTATAAATCATGATGATAAAAAGTGGGCTTAAAAATGAAGTTCAGTAATTAATTCAATAAAAAAACAGGACAAATCTGCTAACACCCTCCCACTCACTCACTCACTCACTCACTCACTCACTCACTCACTCACTCACTCACTCACTCACTCACTCACTCACACACACATAAGTAGCCTACACACTCTCTCTGTATTTCTATATCTCGCATGCACACACGCACACACAGACGCATTCAAACACAATTATACACATAGCATATGCCATTTAGCAGACGCTTTTATCCAAAGCGACTTAAAGTAATGCGTGCATCCATTGTTTACATATGGGTGGTCCCGATAATCGAACCCACTATCCTGGCATTGCAAAAGCCATGCTCTATCCAATTCAATGAGAGTTATCCTAAACAGATACAGGCACTAAGGCAGTGAGATCAAACTGTACTGCAATGCTTCAATCAACTGAGACTGTGGATCAACAGAGTCCAATTCAAATGATGTGCAAGTAAGAACAACAGTTTCAACACTATGCAAACACTGGTGATACTCATTACAATGGCATGTATTGTACATTTGTCCTATGATGGCTACACAAATATGTAACTATTCTGAATACTTCTCCTTGCTTTTTATAAATTCAAATAAATGCCACACCATGTCCAGTCTGTATAATAACTAAGTCCATAAGTCTATGGTAGAAACAGCTAATAGAAATATTTCGGTGTGAAAAGGGTTTAAATTCAGCCACAGAGACTGGATATCCTCCCACTGTGTCACGCCCTGGCTCTGGGGACTATTATATGTTGAGCCAGGGTGTGTAGGTTTCATTGTTTAGTTTTCTAGGTTTGTGTTCTAGTTTGTGTATATCTATGTTGGCCAGGGTGGTTCCCAATTAGAGGCAGCTGTAGCTTGTTGTCTCTGATTTGGGACCATACTTAGGCAGCCTGTTTGGCACTGTTATTTTGTGGGATCTTGTTCCGGAAGGTTTGTGTTCAACCCAGGACTTCATGTATCGTTTGTTTTGTTGTTTTGGTTCGTGTTGTACATTTAATAAAGTATGTACGCATATCACGCTGCGCCTTGGTCCGCTTTTCATAACGATCGTGACACACTGTCACACATCTCTGTGGAAATGTAGCAAACTCATATTCGTGTCCTTTGTAAACAGTGGTTCAAGGCGGTTTCTGAACATGAAAACTCCTCTTTCGGCTCGACTGCACCTTTTGTTTTGCACGAAATATGTATTCATCTGCCCAAGGGTTTTTGGTGAGGTTTACAACAGCAGCGTTATGTTTGATACAGAAGACAATTAAGTGGTCTCCAGTCAAATCCAAACCGTAGGGCACCAGGACCTTAGCCGGGGTTAAGACTTCAAACTAAAGGGGTGGAATACAGTGCCTGGGTAACCACACAATGGCAACACGCTACAGTACACATGCACTAACTGGGCTAAATGTAATTCACAATGGTGAGAGATGCTTTCAGACACGCATATTTTAGTGCAGTCAGGGAACCGTGAGTTGATTTAGTGTAAGAGGCACAGTAGGATGAAATGAGACATACAGTATCCTATCTCTGCTGTAAGGGCTATCTCATTCAATCTTATAGTGTATTACATGCATTACAGGGAATTGCAATTTGCTGTAATATGAACTAGTGTTACAATAATTTTTCAGAAACACCTGCCAACTGGTATGGTTCCATTATGGCAGATGTAATGAAACACATCCCACTGATAACAAGTTTTTCCAGTCTCTATCTCATGATGAATGATCAATATCAAATTGCAGTGCCATTATTCATACTCTCCAGGTTCCTGTCCTCTGATCATGGCCCTAACACAGGACGTAGGCAAGATCAATTACATAATTAGACACCAAGCATATGCATGGCTGTGATACATTATGTGGTTGACTTAACTTGGCTACGATTGCACAAAAATTACCATATAAATGAACCTGGGTCATTTGTTACGCAATGTGCTATGGTGATTGTGTGGACACAGTAAAAAATGTAAATACAAAATAGAAACTAAACTAAAGAATAATGTCAGGTTACAACATGCATTAAAAACAGGAAACAAGAATCAGAGGTCAAATATACACGAGACAAGCAGCAGAGGTCAAATATACACGAGACAAGCAGCAGAGGTCAAATATACACGAGACAAGCAGCAGAGGTCAAATATACATGGGACAAGCAGCAGAGGTCAAATATACATGAGACAAATTGCACTTGGATAACCAGAGCAAAAACATTTTGCATATAGAGCGATGGCGGCCTACGGCAGTACTGCTCTGGGCTATTGACGAAACCCCCCACTCTTTGTATCTAACTGGACTCTGCACGTAATTCAATACACCTCTCCTTGTGCAAAATCACTCAGATGAAACGCAACAGAGCTGTGAACTGTTCAAGTGGAGAGGATAGGAAGCCATCTCCTATTAGGACCGTAGCAGCCGCCCAGTGTGTGTGTGTGTGTGCAATATGAGTGTACAATGTATGTCAAACCTTGGAGGGCATTTTTCCCTTCATTCTCTGTACGCAGGCAATGCCTTAGAGAGGTCTAGATATACAATGCCAGGTTTTCCTCACCATAGCAACAAACATGGAAACACAAATCTATTTCAGTGAGCGAGCGTAGAGTAGCAGCACTTAAATGCAGAACAAAAAAATGGGAAAAACCCCAATAAATTATTGAAGGCCTTTAGGTTAGTACTCACTCCCTCCTTCATGCCGGACACACAGGAAAATGGTTTCCCATACACCTCCCCAATACAATGTGAATGTGTTATCAGAGATCGTGCCATTCACTCCCAGCATACAGGATGTGGCCGGGTTCCACCCCTGTTAATGAATGGGGGTGACGCTCGTTCATTGGTGTGTGTTTACTTTCAAGGTGTTGGCTGCACTGAGCTTGAGGACGGGAAGATAACCAGTGGAAACATGCACAACACTGCACGCCTAATGGAGCTAAAACAAAGGGCCTTGTACAAGAGGCCTGATGGTGAATGATAGAGAAAGTTAAATCAACAAATACGTTTCTTCTAGCAAAGGTTGGAGCCTTAACAGCACCACTAATCATAACAAAACAGGGGATCTGTCGACATCGCAGGCTCTTGACTCACACCATTGCATTAACCTAAGTCTAATCATATACCCAACATAAATACCGCACTAATAGTGATAGACTTGATTAGACTACTCTTGGAAAACAACCAGTCTTGATAAGCCTCTGTTATTTAGAAAATAACACATAAAAAAACTGAGCAAAAAGGCCAACAAAAGGTGCAAACACAGCAACACAGCCTCAATATAAATCCAAGCATTATGTCACACAGTATCAGGTTGGTGGCAGTGGCACAGTGATATATACCGTATTGACCTCTTAAAGCTCATATGGGGTGATTATGATTGTGTCCTACTACAGTTTGGCAGGAGAAGTACAAAGGCTTTACTGTAACAGCTTTCTCCTCCGTCTCTCCATCCATCCTGCTGATGACACACGTGACCCCATCTTCCCTTTAGAGGTATATAGGCTTGCAACATGAGCCAGTCGGCAGCCGGAGCCACTGTCCTGTCCAAGGGCACACCTCTATACCAGTAAGTGGAAATAATTAAAGAGTGCTTACATGAGGCTCACAATGGGACCAGCAAGGTACCTTTCAAAACACCAATGTTATTGAGGCTGGACACAATATCAGACTGCCATCAATATGGAGCAGCTATTGAGTTACAGGATACTGTAATTGTATACACTTTATCAGTCTCGCGCTGTCACAATTGTTTTGTTTAAGGGATTTCAAAACGGGGGAGCCAGCCTCATTAAGGGCAAGTCAATAAGATGGAAGCAGGAAGCTTGAGGGAAACATGAATAGATAAGTATATGAGTCTATCAGAATACTTGCAGTAGTTGTTCACGTCTGATAGACTATACAAGCTTTTAATATGATTGTATAATGTAGGTAATTCAAAGATTGTTAAAATCATTTTGGTTCTGGTCATTTTGTGATGAGCGAGGGTGCATGCATAATATGAAAATGCATAGTTTATAGTTTAATGTAAAAGCTATATAAATTCACAAGAAGGACCTTTTTTATGATTTAAGGACATAGATTAAATAAAACAATTATATTACTTACAATAGCACAATCTCTGATGCAAATATATTTCAGCATTTATTTTCCCCCCTGAATTTACTGTTAGGCTACATGTCTGTTATGTCATGGGTTGGCTTTTGCACAGTATGTGTATCCAAACCTTTCATTAGTTTGTACATTGCAGTACAAAGCATCCAATGAAAAACGGGACTATGATAAGGTGCTTAAACACAAAACGTGTTGTCATAACTTTGGTACTATGCCAAACCGTGTAACCAGAGAGAGAAGCCTACTGTGAAGATGCAACAGACAGTTCTCTCCAGCTGCTGGAGAACAGATTACATTTTTTCAACACGCAAAAAAAAAGACTCGCTGTTCCTGCAACATGGAACAGGTGTGTGTGTGTGTGTGTGTGTGTGTGTGTGTGTGTGTGTGTGTGTGTGTGTGTGTGTGTGTGTGTGTGTGTGTGTGTGTGTGTGTGTGTGTGTGTGTGTGTGTGTGTGTGTGTGTGTGTGCGTGCGCGCGCGTGTGTGTGTGTGTGCTTGCGTTGTTCGTGCGGGGGTGTCATAGGTTATATGAGGGATTTGTGAAGAAGCAGTAGCACAGTTACATAGATCCTTACCAACCTTACCTGTGAAACACATACCTACTGTATCCATCCATACAAATAACCCACATACAGCGCTGTTATATAAAAAAAAAAAAATCATGTGGCAGGCGTGGCCATGGAATAGAAACGTTATAGGCTAAAGTCAATTTACAGGTTACAGCTTTCTCAGACCCTAATTATTACATCTCAACGGTGCATGAGCAAATTAGAAATGTACCTGATGATGCTCGATTAGTATCCGCTCTTCTCCCTTATGCGGGCTCTCGGGCCACAGGTGATAGCTGGAGCCGTAGTTAGGGCTGCTCTTGCTGCTGCTGCCAGTCGCAGACGAGTTCTCCCCGTACGGCTGCGTTGGTGGGCTTACACGGGAGTCACAGCAATGGTGCTGCGGCAGGTTGGCTTGGTTCGTCCTCCCCGGCTTATTGCAGTCTTGGTCACAGTGCTGCGGACGCTGGGGACATAGCCCCAGTGCGTCTTGCTGCTGCTGATGCTGTTGCAGCAGTGATGCCTGGTTATTCCTACATAGCTCTCCTGAGCCGTTGGCGCAGTAGTTGATAGGCAAGCTGCTCCCCACCAGTAGCTGTTGTTGAGCTCGCAATAGTGGGAGTTGCTGTAGCTGCTGCAGGTCCTGAGTCTGGGACTCGTATGCTCGCTGATTAGCCTCGATTGACTCACATACATTTACAGTGCGCCCTTTCTGCGAGTTTGCTCGGATTGTTTCAGGGGAGGGGTCCCTGTGTCGGAGTCTTTGACTGTGTTGCTGCAACAACTGCTTCTGGTCTCGGAGCCCTCCTCCTTCTCCCCTGCAGTGTTCCACGATGCTCGCCTGTTGGTAATTGGCACTGCTTTGTAAATGTTCCCCGCGATTAGATTCCTGCAAAAACAGCAAAGAGGACGACGTTGGCGGCGGCGGCAAAGATGGGGAGGGCTGCGGCGGGTGAGTGAGGGGCTGGCGCTGGTGAGAAAGGTTCGCCTTCTCGGAAAAACTGCAGTGGCAGCTCTGAATAACAGGCTGTTCTGACTGCGGCTGCGAGCCGACTGCGGCCCAAAGGTTCTGCTTCAGGTGCGCTGGCTGCCCTTCGGGTTCACAGACCCGGTTTGACGGTCGTTGGGCGATGTCGTAGCTTGTCAGAGGTGGGGGTTCGCGGTGCTGCGGCTGACAGGCATGGTTACCTCTCGGAGAGGGCTGGCTCAGACAAGGCAGTTCGTGGTGGTTCTGGTAGTGTGAGGTGGTAGTTGAACGCTCTCTGAAAGACGGAGGAGGGGGCGGCAGACTGAAAACTGGAGAGACTGGGTTTGGGTCTCGGCTCTGCGCGCTGCCTTGCTCTTCGTCCGGGATTTGGTGCTGATAGACAGCTCCCGCGTATCGATGCCGCATCCCCTTAAAAGCCGAGTCTTGCTGTGGTTGCTCGTTTGCCTTGTATAGCTCCGACACCCGTTCATTGCGATCAGTCCCAGCAGAATAGAGCCGACTCGTCTCATTGGTAGGTTTGACCAGGACCTGCCTTAAAACGCCACCTTACGGACAAACCACCGCCTTCGTTAGAATATTGGTAACCATATGCACACATGTTAGTGGATATTCTTAACGAAAACAATGCGCGCAATGGATTTCTCATATTTGATGTGATCGCACAAATAGGGATTAAAGGGATCTACATAAGGCCAATAATTTATAAACGCAATGGATCTTGACTATCGACTTTCCACTGTTGCCACAACAACCATGCAGAATATCACTTCCTCTCCAACTGAATCTGCTTTTGCAGTCTCTACCAAATGTGCCCGTTAAATATCGTACCATTACTACTTACTCAGTTGTATCACTACGATAGTTTATAGGTCTATAATACGAGTTTTATATAAACCCTTACATTCAACCATTCAACATAAGCATGAAATGAAAGGCCTAATTGAAAAATAATAGCCTATAATAAAACCTATGACACCTAACCCGACTTTACGCACCATTATCTTTATTCACACTTGGTCCATTCGAGAAATTGTTTTAAATAATCGTCAAAAATCCTCCTTTGTTATAATTCTTGAGACTTGCAGGTCAGTGGTTACTATTTAATCAAGACTAGACATGGTTTTGGATTACCAGGCAGAAAAATTCGGCATGATCTAGCACGCACAGCCTGCATAGTCGAGCACAACAAAATGTGTAACCAGAGGTGGTCACAACGCCTATATAAAACACTGTAGATGCTGTCGTATTGCGTTACACACAAAGCATACTGATATAAAAGCATGTTGTTGTCTGGCAATATGGTAGGATGTGTTGTGTATGCCATTATGAGACAACCTGCTGACAGATCCGAGGGAGGGAAAGAGCGAGAGCGAGGGAGAGAGAGGCGGGGCAGAGACAGGGGGAGTGCTGTCCAGGGTCCTGAGAGTTAGCTATGAGCGAGCGACAAAAATAGACATTGTCAACTAACTGAGAAGGACAGCATTCAAGGAGAGTGAAAAGGGAGGTGAGGTTGCAACCCAAAATGATATGTGAATGACCAGTGTTATGACAGAAAAGGATGGGGTTGTGGTTCACTATCTATTTCGAAGGGGAAAAACACATTTCAAAATAAAACTGATCATAGCCTATAGGCCTAACTTTTCATAACACTCAAAAATGACATTTTGACAGTTTATGTAGAAGCTGGAGTGGTTGGGCAAGAGAGAGGGAGCCAACTCTTTTTTTATCATACATTAGGAGTACTTCTTAATAAGTAATACTTTCCAAAGCTGGCTCAGCCATTTGGAGTTTTGATGGTGCTCAGACTGCAGATGTTGACTCTTTCCTTCAATAGTTGAGGGAAGGCTTGGGTACACTGTTTTATAGGTCCTGTGAAAGACTGCAGGAATTCGGAGTAGCCCTGGCCAGAGGCACATTAGAAACCTGATCATTCTCATTAAGTAATTGGTCGCCTTGACCTGTGTGGGTTCCATGGCAAGATGGAGTTTCATTTGCTGGTTTGGGAATCAATGTCACTGCTGCCACATAAATAATGAAATCAAACTTTACAACTCTTACACAAACACAAACGTCCACGAACATGAGCGTACACACACACACACACACACACACACACAAGCAGAAGCGTGTGCATACCCAAACACACACACACTCACTCTCTATCTCACTCACTCACACACTCCACTCCTCCCATCCTCTCTTTCTCTAGCAAAAAAAAAAAAAGATTGGCATGTCTATTTAATTCCTCTTGGATTGAGCCCACATACCGGTACCCATCCCTCTTAGCTTGGCCATTTGCGTTAGGAAGTATATTGTGTGACATCCGTAAGAAATACTTCGGAAGCCCAAGGACACATAAATGGCAGTGTAGAGAACATGGATGAGGGGAAGGGAAGGAGTTACACGTAACACAGGAAGCAGATAATAAGACTGTAATTACAGTGAAAGAAGAAGAAAGTGCAAAGCAGCCACGAAAATGTCTCTGTGAGAGAGTGATGATGTTGTATGTAATAAGAGCAGGTGCAGGTTAGAGGAACCAAAAAAATATTCTATCGAACAGAAGGGAGATAGAAAATATGTTGTGATGTGATCAAAGAAGACAACAAAATGAAGCACTACATGATGTAAGGTGTAGGATAAAACTACAATTGTGAGGATACAGAGGAAATAGTAATGTTGTATTGATCTATCAATTCTCAACATCATATATGTGTATAACCTGTAGGTATGCCACTGCATTGTGTAATAAATGTTGCATTTGAGATCAGAGTGCTCTTAAGACTTGTACTCCTGCCCGTGTAAGATCTCTATTAAAAGCCTTAAGAGGTTAAAAGAACAACAAGCACTAGGAGAGTAGTACAATCTCTAATACATGTAATTACACATGAACAAGGGTGTAATAACAAATCCTGTGGTAAAGCTAAACACTTCTGACTTTGTATGTAAATCCACTGCCTAGATCTCACAATCAATATGAGTTGAGGAGAAATCACCTGGGCTTAAGAAGGTGAAAGGTGTGCCCCCCGCCCCCAACCCCAACCCCAACCCCAACCCACCATGTCGCGTCAGACTCAACACCTATGCATGTGTACACTCTTAGAAAAAAAAGGTGCTATCTAGAACCAAAAAAGGGTTATTTGGCTGCCCCCATAGGAGAACCCTTTGAATAATTCATTTTGGTTCCAGGTAGAACCCTTTTGGGTTCCATGTAGAACCATTTCCACAGAGAGTTCTACATGGAACCCAAGAGTTCTACCTGGAACCAAAAAGGGTTCTCCTATGGGGACAGCCGCAGAACCCTTTTGGAACCTTGTTTTCTAAGAGCGTAGCATCATGACATGATTCTGTTAAACAGTGCACAATCTGTGCCTGTCTGTTCTCTGAGTCCAACAGGCTCTGTGTGAATCTATCCATGTGTAATGAGAGATGCCCTCTCCCTCGTATTCTCTTTGTGCTCACTGTGAGACGGTGGAGCCGACAGCTGTTGTGGAAACAGGAAAGAAGGAGAGAGATTAGGGGCTGTGCTTGGAGGCTGTGGTTTTTACATTTAAATAATCCTTAAAAGTCTATTGATGCACCCGTGTGTCAATCTAAGTAACATAATAAAAAAATCCCCATCAAAATCTGTCAGTTTAAGGTAGAGCTCTTTTCCATGGGCTGCGTCTCAATCCACCGTATCCGCCTATGTCGGCCTTCTGCATCTGTGGTGGAAGGTGTCCGAGCTACAGCAGTGTTTGTCAGACCATGAGACATCCCGAAAATCAGTCTTCTCCCGAAAACGTCTGTATTGTCCGACCGGTTCTCCGTTTTGCTCTACGACCCCCACAAGCCCCACGGGACTCATCTGAAGTCGGTAACTCTGATGTGCCAACATCTGTCTGTAGCATCCGAACCGTTTGGGCTACAAACTAATATGACCCCACTGTGGAAATTGGAGACACTCATGAACATGATAGTGTTTTAAAAAATCTCTACAGTCCCCAGACGAGTCATGGGACTCGTCTGAAGGTAACCCATACAAATGAATGGAAGTATGGAGGTATAGTTTTGTGCCAACAAAAATAAGGGGTTAAATTCCTGAAACCTTATTTCTTATGATGTATTTTTTGACTGTCTTTTTTGCCATTTATGAATGTGTTATTCAATGTGTTTCTATGGGGTATACCTAAAGGTCCTAAAATTCCAAATCAAATAACAGCTTAGACTTTTAGAGGTTTTAAAGAGACGTCAGGTTTAAAAGATATCTCTGCTCCTCTGCCTTATATGGAAGGGAGTTCTCTTTCAAGGTTTCGCCATCATGTTTTGGTCCTTGCTGTTCGGGAACCTTGGGACATCCCTACGCCATTGAACTTTACATTTCAAATGGTTAAGGTAAGGGTTAAGGTTAGGGTTAGGGTTAGGTAAGGGGTTATGGTTAGGGTAAGGGTAGGGGTGAGGGTTAGGGTTTAGGGTAGGGCCTGGATGGCAGGGAGCTTGGAACCAGTGATGTTCTGGTCCATACACAACCTCTGTAGCACCTTGCGGTCGAATGCCAAGCAGTTGCCATACCAAGCAGTGATGCAGCCAGTCAAGATGCCAGTCAAGATGCTCTCAATTGTGCAGCTGTATAACTTTTTGAGGATCTGAGAGCCTATGCCAAATCTTTTCAGCCTCCTGAGGGGGAAGAGGTGTTGTCGTGCCCTCTTCACGACTGTGTTGTTGTGTGTGGACCATGATATATCCTTAGTGGTGGGGACACCGAGGAACCTGAAGCTCTCGACCGCTCCACTACAGCCCATTGTTGTAACTTTTTTTGTACATAATGTTTCTGCCATCCTTTCCTATGACCGAAAATACGTTCTGGACATCAGAACAGCGATCACTAGCCTCGATTTGGATTAAGATTTATATTTCAACGAGTCGGTGGCGCAGGACATACTGCTCATCCCGGACCAGGCTCTAATCCCTGTAGATCACCTTTACTCCACACACAGAGACCCATACAAAGCTCTTCCTCACCCTCCATTTGGCAAATCTGACGATAACTCTATCCTCCTGATTCCTGCTTGCAAGCAAAAACTCAAACAGGAAGTACCAGTGACACGCTCAATACGGAAGTGGTCCGATGAAGAAGATGCTAAGCTACAGGACTGTTTGGCTAGCACAGACTGGAATATGTTCAGGGATTCATCCGATGGCATTGAGGAGTTTACCACATCAGTCTCCGACTTCATTAATAAGTGTATCGACGACATCGTCCCCACAGTGACCGTATGCACATATCCCAACCAGATGCCATGGATTACAGGCAACATCCGCACTGAGCCATCAAACAAGCAAAGCGTCAATACAGGACTAAGATTGAATCCTACTACACCGGCTCTGACGCTCATCGGTTGTGGCAGGGCTTGCAAACTATCACGGATTACAAAGGGAAACCCAGCCTCGAGCTGCCCAGTGATGTGAGCCTACCAGACGAGCTAAATGCTTTCTATGCAAGCAACACTGAACCATGCATGAGAGCATCAGCTGTTCCAGATGACTGTGTGATCACACTCTGCCTAGCCGATGTGAGTAAGACCTCTAAACAGGTTAACATTCACAAGGCTGCAGGGCCAGACAGATTACCAGGACACGTACTCAGAGCATGAGCTGACCAGCTGGCAAGTGACTTCGCTTTCAAACTCTCCCTGACCGAGTCTGTAATACCTGCATGTTTCAAGCAAACCACTATAGTCCCTGTGCCCAAGAACACCAAAGTAACCTGTCTAAATTACTATCGCCCCGTAGCACTTATATTTGTAGCCATGAAATGCTTTGAAATGCTGGTCATGGCTCACATCAACATCATCATCGCAGGGACCCTGGACCCACTCCAATTCGCATACCGCCCCAATAGATCCACAGATGACACAATCTCTATTACACTCCACACTGCCCTCTCCCACCTGGACAAGAGGAACACCTACGTGAGAATGCTGTTAATTGGCAACAGCTCAGCGTTCAACACCATAGTGCCCTCCAAGATCATCACTAAGCTAAGGACCCTGGGACTGAACACCTCCCTCTGCAACTGGATCCTGGACTTCCTGACGGGGCGACCCCAGGTGGTGAGCGTAGGCAACAACACATCGGTGGTAGGCCTGATCACTGACTACGATGAGACAGCCTATAGGGAGGAGGTCAGAGACCTGGCAGTGTGGTGCCGAGTGGCGCAGTGGTCTAAGGCACTGCATCGCAGTGCTAGCTGTGCCACTAGAGATCCTGGTTCGAATCCAGGCTCTGTCGTAGCCGGCCGTGACCGGGAGACCCATGGGGTGGCGCACAATTGGCCCAGGGTAGGGGAGGGAATGGCCGGCAGGGATGTAGCTCAGTTGGTAGAGCATGGCGTTTGCAACGCCAGGGTTGTGGGTTCGATTCCCACGGGGGGCCAGTATGAAAAAAAAAAAAAAAAAGTATGCATTCACTAACTGTAAGTCGCTCTGGTTAAGAGTGTCTGATAAATGACTAAAATGTAACAACCTCTCCCTTAATGTCAGCAAGACAGTCAATATGCTCTCAAGATGTCAGTCAAGATGATTGTGGTCTACAGCACACCCCCATTCACATCGATGGGGCTGTAGCACTAACGATCATGTTATGGACAGGAGTGATGGCCATCTTGGATTGCTCTCTGCTGATTCAAATAAACTTCGGTCCATTTGTACGACTTCACTTGAGTGCGATGACTAATAACGGTAATTATTACGAGCAGTGAGGGGGTGACGGTCCTTGGTACAATTTTATGACACAGATGAGGTGACATCCAATGTAAGTAATGTATTTGTAGAGCATTGGTGCCAATAGCATGATGAATGACCCCTGGACTCTGAAATAAGAGACAGTGACTCAAACAGCCCTGCCCATCACACACCACACCTATAGAGAGAGAGAGAGAGAGAGAGAGAGAGACAGGCATAGGCCTCGTCAACCAGGCAGATATCGGCAGGCAGCAGCACTGGCAGTCGACCACCCAATGGTTGGATATAATTTATCTCCGACAGCTAGATCATCAGTTAGATTTGCTAAGGCTACTCAAATAACTAAGCATCTCGCCATCCTTCAGGGTGAGGCAGGTACATGTGACAGCGCCTCTGAGAGAGGAAGCCTGTTCCTGTAAGTGACGCGGATGACGTCACAAATTAATGTTCCTTTTTTTGCGTAGATCTTTCTATTGGTTGATTCTAATACCAAGTGGGAAACTCATCTTTCTACAACGAGTTTCCAAGTCAAATATGTCTGAGTTTCTGAGTTCCGAGTTGTCTTGAACGCGGCATAAGGAACCAATAACCAATTAGTCCCCGTGGCGAGGGATCAAATGAAATAAAATAAAATCGCATCCTTGCCACTACGCTGCCTGATCGTGATCATGTCTTCTCGTTAGGGACGGGGTGCGGGGTAGGTGTGCCCGGTGCTGATATGAGGTATGAGGTTTTGAATGAATGGATGGATGGATGGAGGATGAGGGGCGGATTATAGTTATAAAGATATGAAGTGGGATTCCTGTCGACAAAGCAGAATGTACAGTACTCTAACTGTACAGTGAACGACAAAGGAAGAAGCTCCTTGATGCTCATTGCTTATAGTTTGATTTCCCCCCACTGGGCTGAATCATCAGATTCCCACTACTGAGCCAATTGTGATCCCAGAGGAAGCAGATTGGAGGAGCGGTCAATGACAGGAGAGTGGAGACGTTAAATGGGACAAGGACAATGAAAGAGAAGGCCACTCTGAAGGGGGTCCAAGGCTTGTGATTTCAGAGATGGCCATGACCAAGCTCTGTACACAACACTGCTTTTAAAGTGTGTATTGGTGGAGAGTATGTGTGGGTGGAGAGGTCTGTGTGCGATAGAGACTATCTGGGCGAAATATGGGGATGAGAGGTAGAAGAGAAACTCATAATTCATGCGAGGTTCAAAGACTTACCCCGAGCCTCTCATCCCTTCAGAGCCACAGCAGCAATAGCAACACACAAAGGAGGGAACTGACCACAGCAAGCAAGCACTTACAACCATGGAACCATATAATCAGCTTGGCCATTGAAAGTAAACAACAGCCTTCCTGCCTTAAGTGCTACACATTTAGTCCCTTAATGCAAAATCATATGCCAAGCCTTAAGGGCTAAAAATGTACTTTGTAACTGCTATCACACCGTTTCTCCTCTATTCAGCATCATTTTATCATGCATTTTCTTCATACCACTTTACTGTTACTCTAGTAAAAAGACAATAGAATTTCTCTCAATAGAATGTGAGAGAAAAATCCTACCTGATTCGTCTGTGGGTTGTGCAGGCTTTTCCTGGAGGAAGACACATCAACGGAGCTTATAAACGACAGGAAGAAAATCAATACTCTTACCCAGCTAGATACTTTGGGTGAATAGGCTCTCCCACTGACAGTCTCTTGTCGCCTGTGCTAATGAGCTCTGGGGAAAGAACCCGGTTAAATAGTGTTGCCAAGCATGTTTCACTTTGACATTGGAAGTGCAGCGTTATTATGTCTAATTATTCCGACCATGGGTGTTAATTTGTTTTATATTTTTGCGCATTGGTGCATTCCACTGGGCAAAAACTGGTTGAATCAACGTTGTTTCCATGTCATTTAAAAAAAAAAATGCAATGTGATGAAGTTGAATCAACGTGGAAAACTAATTGGATTTGCTAGTCCTCAATGTAAGGGAATTTCGTATTTACTTCTTACTTTTTATTTTTTATGGTGAATTCACGTTATTTGATAACTCAACCAAAAATCTCAACTAGAAGTTGAAATGATGTCTATGTCCAGTGGGATGTTTGTGCTTTGATAAGGACAGGCTTCCAGAGCATAAACACGTTTTTTTTTTTGCCTAATTGTGGGGCTTGCGTGTGTCGGTTATAAAAGCTTACTTACACCATCCTGACATGAAATTCATGACATAGGGCGTTCAGAGTGATTTACAAGGTCGGTGTAATTTTGATTTTACCAATCCATGCTGATATAAAATTATGACAGTTGCGGTGATAGATTAATACTTCAACGTCTAGTTTCGATTTACATTTGGCTGAGTTGTCAACTAATGTGAATTAAACGTGAAATTAACAAAATATGTCACAATGTCATTAGATTTAGGTGAATTGTTTGGTGAAAAACATACGAAATTCCTTTATGCTGATGATTTTTTGCAAATCCAATCCGTTTTTCACGCTGATTCAATGTCATCACATCGAGTTTTTTGTTGATGACCTGGAAACAACGTTGATTCAACCAGTTTTTGCCCAGTGGGAGAGGCGAGGGTTTTATGATCTTGTGACGTTTCTCTTCTAAATTGATGTGGGGATTCCTGGTTCTATTTTTAGGTCTTGGCAGTGGAGAGCAGTGCAGTGGCGGGGTGGAGAAGGGAGGAGGGGGCGCGGGGGTTCCCATGCAGGCAGACTCCAACTGCAGTACGATCACAAGGCTCTCCACGGTGAGGCTTTGAATCGTGACCAGGCAACTGGATCAGAATTGAAAAACAGAAAAGGGCGCAGTGGAATTTTCTCCACAGAGAGCTTTTGCCTCTTTTGGCTGCAGACATTGTTGCCATTTTGCTGATATTCATTTGATACAATTCTGAAATATGGTCATCATTGAAATGTCGGAATGCATGCAATTTAAGCCTAGACAGTATTTTGATAATAGCTGTCCATTTTATTGTTGTTGCATAGTCTATGCCTCTATTTCGCAATACAGTAAAATACCAGATTGAAAGTCAATGGCATATGAATTGTAGAAGGAAGATTGATATTACCTTAGCCTAAACTAGTAGTGAGGGTAGCCTAAAATAGAATTAAAACGGAATATAACGGAATTAAATTGTTTTTTTTAGGTCCTTACTCGAGATAAATTGTATTTGATTTAGGCTACTGTAAATCTGAATAAACCATGGCAGTGCATCACCCCTCACACTATTCCTTCCCAAGTTTGTGTGCACTGCTAAACAAAACTCCACACACCTCAGGTCTGTCTTGAAAGATGGCCATGGGGAATAGAAAACAGACAAAAACAAACACTACACCAGACCAGTGCACAAATACTTATTCAAAATCCTCACCAACTAAACTGCACTAGATAGGATTTACTCTCGCTTCATTGCCAATTACACCTGAGGTAAAAAACAACAACTGCACTACTGTCTGTGTGAGAGAGACAATGAGAAGGGTTTATGGAGAGGTGATCTCACCAGCAGATTATTTTTAGCTCAGCTTCTGTGATGGAAGCAAGGCTTTCAGAGCAGACTCATCATCGCAGGTTTCCCTGTCACCTGCGGGTCAGGACCCTGGGGGACACCCCGGAACATCATAAATCAGGCACATAATCGGAAGTGTGCCAAATTACCAGGAAGTAACTCAAGCAAATGACAGCTTTAGGGAACTCATTGTGCGTGACAAGACAACAGCGGTACGAAGAAAACAAAATGATGGCGTCCATATATCAAATCAAATGCAATTTTATTTGCCACATGCGCCGAATACAACAGGTGTAGACATTACAGTGAAATGCTTACTTACAAGCCCTTAACCAACAATGCAGTTTTTTAAAAGAAAAAATGTAAAAGAAAAAAAGTGTTAATTAAATAAAAATAAAAATAAAAGCAAATAACTAAAGAGCAGCAGTAAAATAAAATAACAGTAGGGAGGCTATATACAGGGGGGTACCGGTACAGAGTCAATGTGCGGGGGCACCAGCTAGTTGAGGTAGTTGAGGTAATATGCACATGTGGGTAGAGTTAAAGTGACTATGCATAAATAATAAACAGAGTAGCAGCAGCGTAAAAGAGGAGGATGGGGTGGGGTGGGGGGGCAGTGCAAATAGTCCGGGTAGCCATGATTAGCTGTTCAGGAGTCTCATGGCTTGGGGGTAGAAATTGTTGAGAAGCCTTTTGGACCTAGACTTATAATATATATAATATGCCATTTAGCAGACGCTTTTATCCAAAGCGACTTACAGTCATGCGTGCATACATTTTTTTGTGTACGTGTGGTCCCGGGGATCGAACCCACTACCTTGGCGTTACAAGCGCCGTGCTCTACCAGCTGAGCTACAGAGGACCACATCTCTGCTACCGCTTGCCGTGCGGTAGCAGAGAGAACAGTCTATGACTAGGGTGGCTTGAGTCTTTGACAATTTTTATGGCCTTCCTCTGACACCGTCTGGTATAGAGGTCCTGGATGGCAGGAAGCTTAGCCCCAGTGATGTACTGGGCCGTACGCACTACCCTCTGTAGTGCCTTGCGGTCAGAGGCCGAGCAGTTGCCATACCAGGCGGTGATGCAACCAGTCAGGATGCTCTCGATGGTGCAGCTGTAGAACTATTTGAGGATCTGAGGACCCATGCGAAATCTTTTCAGTTTCCTGATGGGGAATAGGTTTTGTCGTGCCCTCTTCACGACTGTTTTGGTGTGTTTGGACTTGGAGCTCTCAACCTGTTCCACTACAGCCCCGTCGATGAGAATGGGGGCGTGCTCAGTCCTCTTTTTTTTCCTGTAGTCCACAATCATCTCCTTTGTCTTGATCACGTTGAGGGAGAGGTTGTTATCCTGGCACCACACGGCCAGGTCTCTGACCTCCTCCCTATAGGCTGTCTCATCGTTGTCGGTGATCAGGCCTACCACTGTTGTGTCGTCGGAAAACTTAATTAAACTTAATGATGGTGTTGGAGTCGTGCCTGGCCATGCAGTCATGGGTGAACAGGGAATACAGGAGGGGACTGAGAACACACCCCTGAGAGGCCCCTGTGTTGAGGATCAGCGTGGCAGACGTGTTGTTACCTACCCTTACCACCTGGGGGTGGCCCATCAGGAAGTCCAGGATCCAGTTGCAGAGGGAGGTGTTTAGTCCCAGGATCCTTAGCTTAGTGATGAGCTTTGAGGGCACTATAGTGTTGAACACTGAGCTGTAGTCAATGAATAGCATTCTCACGTAGGTGTTCCTCTTGTCCAGGTGGGAAAGGGTAGTGTGGAGTGCAATAGAGATTGCATCATCTGTGGATCTGTTGGGGCGGTATGCAAATTGGAGTGGGTCTAGGGTTTCTGGGATAATGGTGTTGATGTGAGCCATGACCAGCCTTTCAAAGCACTTCATGGCTACAGACGTGAGTGCTACGGGTCGGTAGTCATTTAGGCAGGTTATCTTAGTGTCCTTGGGCACAGGGACTATGGTGGTCTGCTTGAAACATGTTGGTATTACAGACTCAGTCAAGGACATGTTGAAAATGTCAGTGAAGACACTTGCCAGCTGGTCAGCACATGCTCAGAGTACACGTCCTGGTAATCCGTCTGGCCCTGCGGCCTTGTGAATGTTGACCTGCTTAAAAGTCTTACTCACATCGGCTACGGAGAGCATGATCACAGCTGATGCTCTCATGCATGCTTCAGTGTTGCTTGCCTCGAATCGAGCATAGAAGTTATTTAACTCATCTGGTAGGCTTGTGTCACTGGGCAGTTCGTGGCTGTGCTTCCCTTTGTACTCTGTAATAGTTTTCAAGCCCTGCCACATCCGACGAGCGTCAGAGCGGGTGTAGTACAATTCAATCTTAGTCCTGTATTGACTCTTTGCCTGTTTGATGGTTCGTCGGAGGGCATAGCGGGATTTCTTATAAGCTTCCGGTGTAGAGTCCCGCTCCTTGAAAGCGGCAGCTCTACCCTTTAGCTCAGTGCGTATGTACGTACGGTCACTGTGGGGACAACGTCATCGATGCACTTATTGATGAAGCCAGTGACTGACGTGGTGTACTCCTAAATGCTATCTGAAGAATCCCAGAACATATTCCAGTCTGTGCTAGCAAAACAGTCCTGTAGCTTAGCATCTGCGTCATCTGTCACGGACAAGAGCAGGCACGTACTGCAGCCCAGCTGGACACTGAGGTGGAGATAATAATATATAATATAATAATATAATATGCCATTTAGCAGACGCTTTTATCCAAAGCGACTTACAGTCATGCGTGCATACATTTTTGTGTACGGGTGGTCCCGGGGATCGAACCCACTACCTTGGCGTTACAAGCGCCGTGCTCTACCAGCTGAGCTACAGAGGACCACAATGGCTCTGTGCGTACCGCCCACTCTATGTCCGCATCCATCAGTTAAGAAAGCAAAGGCTAGCTTTTTCAAACAGAAATTTGCATCCTGTAGCACTAACTCCAAAAAGTTTTGGGACACTATAAAGTCCATGGAGAATAAGAGCACCACCTCCCAGCTACCCACTGCACTGAGGCTAGAAAAACACTGTCACCACCGATAAATCTAAGATAATCGAGAATTTCAATAAGCATTTTGCTACGGCTGGCCATGCTTTCCACCTGGCTACCCCTACCCCGGCCACCAGCTCTGCACCCTCGCTGCTACTTGCCCATGCCCCCCCCTGCTTCTCCTTCACCCAAATTCAGATAGCTGATGTCCTGAAAGAGCTTCAAAATCTGGACCCCTACAAATCAGCTGGGCTAGACAATCTGGACCCTTTCTTTCTAAAATGAGCCGCCAAAATTGTTGCAACCCCTATTACTAGCCTGTTCAACCTCTCTTTTGTATCTTCTGAGATCCCCAGAGATTGGAAAGCTGCTGCGGTCATCCCCCTCTTCAAAGGGGGTGACACTCTAGATCCAAACTGTTACAGACCTATATCCATCCTGCCCTGCCTTTCGAAAGTATTTGAAAGCCAAGTTAACAAACAGATCACCGACCATTTCGAATCCCACCGTACCTTCTCCGCTATGCAATCTGGTTTCCGAGCTGGTCAACACTCCTTCCGTTGCCTCCAACTGCTCTTAAACGCTAGTAAAACTAAATGCATGCTCTTCAATCGAACACTGCTTGCACCCGCCCGCCCGACTAGAATCACTTCTCTAGGTGGGTCTGACTTAGAATATGTGGACAACTACAAATACCTAGGTGTCTGGTTAGACCGTAAACTCTCCTTCCAGACTCACATTAAGCATCTCCAATCCAAAGTAAAATCTAGAATCAGCTTCCTATTTCGCAACAAAGCCTCCTTCACTCATGCTGCTAAACATGCCCTCGTAAAACTGACTATCCTACCGATCCTTGACTTCGGTGATGTCATTTACAAAATAGCTTCCAACACTCTACTCAGCAAATTGGATGTAGTCTATCACAGTGCCATCCGTTTTGTCACCAAAGCCCCATATACTACCCACCATTGTGACCTGTACGCTCTCGTTGGCTGGCCCTCACTACATATTAGTCGCCAAACCCACTGGCTCCAGGTCATCTATAAATCCCTTCTAGGCAAATCCCCGCCTTATCTTAGCTCATTGGTCACCATAGCAACATCCACCCGTAGTATGCGTTCCAGCAGGTATATCTCACTGGTCATCCCCAAAGCCAACACCTCCTTTGGTCGCCATTCCTTCCAGTTCTCTGCTGCAAATGACTGGAACGAACTGCAAAAATCTCACTTATCTCCCTCACTATCTTTAAGCATCAGTTGTCAGAGCAGCTTACCGATCACTGCACCTGTACACAGCCCATCTGTAATTAGCCCACCCAACTACCTCATCCCCATATTGTTATTTACATTGTTATTTATTTTGCTCATTTGCACCCCAGTATCTCTATTTGCACATCATCTTCTGCACATCTATCACTCCAGTGTTAATACTAAATTGAATTATTTTGCACTATGGCCTATTTATTGCCTTACCTCCATAACTTACTACATGCGCAGACACTGTATATAGATTTTCTATTGTGTTATTGACTGTACGTTTTGTTTATTCCAAATGTAACTCTGTGTTTGTTGTTTTTATTGCACTGCTTTGCTTTATCTTGGCCAGGTCGCAGTTGTAAATGAGAACTTGTTCTCAACTGGCTTACCTGGTTAAATAAAGGTGAAATAAAAAATAAAAAATAAAAAAAATCGCCCATACTACCGGTGCCACAATGCAGGAGGCCGGGAGTATGGGGTTGTTGTCTATGGGCCTCTCCTCTGTGTCGTACAGCTGTGACAGCGCGTCTGCCTTCACGTTCTTCGTACCCAGGATGTATGACAGAGTAAACTCAAACCGGGTGAAGAATAGGACCCACCTGGCCTGGCGAGGGTTCAGCCTCCTCGCTGCCAGGATGTACTCCAGGTCACGGTGGTCCGTCCAGACGAGGAAAGGGTGTTTCTCCCCCTCAAGCCAGTGCCTCCACACTGTCAGTGCTCTGACTACAGCCAACAGCTCCCGATCACCAACGTCGGAGTTCTGCTCCGCCGGGCTGAGCTTCTTGGAGAAGAAGGCACAGGGGCGGAGCTTGGATGGCGTGCCCGAGCGTTGAGACAGGACAGCGCCTATCCCTGCCTCGGACGCATCCACTTCCACTACGAACGGTAGTGATGGATCGGGATGGGCCAGTACCGGGGCTGAGGTGAACAGAACCCTCAGGTTACTGAAGGCCCTGTCAGCCTCAGCAGACCAGCGGAGCCGGGATGGCCCACCCTTCAACAGAGATGTGATGGGAGCTGCGACCTTGCCAAAGCCCCGGATAAACCTCCGATAGTAGTTGGCAAAGCTAATAAAGCGCTGCACCTCCTTTACCGTGGTTGGAGTCGGCCAATTACGCACAGCTGAAATGTGATCTCCCTCCATGTCCACAGCTGAGGTGATAATGCGGTATCCGAGGAAGGAGACAGACTGCTGGAAAAACAGACACTTCTCTGCTTTGGCATAAAGGTCATTTTACCTGGGGTGATGCGAGAGTGCCCTGCCTGCCGCCTCCAGACCACAAGAGTGACACTGAAGCTGTCCTCCTCTGGTCTCCCGGATCGCTGCCCCACCCAGCTCCATCGGAATGGACTCCGAGTTGGTGGGGGGTGAAACGGGCAGGCCACTCTCTGGACGTCCTCTAGCAGCCAGCAGGTTGTCCATCCGGATGGCCAGGTCCACCAGCTCGTCGAAGGTTAACATGGCATCCTGGCAGGCTAGCTCCCTTCGGACGTCCTCTCGCAGGCTATACCGGAAGCTGTCGATGAGGGCCCGCTCGTTCCACCCGGACCCAGCCGCTAGGATCCAAAACTCCAGGGCGAAGTCCAGCGCGGTCCTTGTCCCCTGCCTCAGTTGGACCAGACGCTCGCCCGCCTCTCGTCCTTCGGGCTGGTGGTCGAAGACTGCCCAGAAGATGCGAGCGAACTCCCCGTAGTTGTCCAACACGGTTCCTCCTTCTCTCCAGACCGCGTTGGCCCACTCCAGGGCTTTCCCAGAGAGGCAGGAGATGAGGGCGGACACCTTCTCCCGCTCCGATGGAGCCGGGCTGATGTTCACGAAGTAGAGGTCCAGCTGCAGGAGGAATCCCTGGCAGCGGGCAGCCGTCCCGTCAAACTCCCTCAGTCGGGATAGATTAATCCCTCGGGGTGCTGGAGTGTGGGTGGCCGGATCCAGTCGCTCAGCTGGTCCCGACGGGTCAGGTCCTCTCCTCTCCAGGCATTGGACGACCTGGAGAACCCGAGCCATCGCTTCTCCCAAGCTGGCTAGCATCCTGGAATGCTTGTGGACCCGTGCCACAACTCCAGGCATGGGCTCTTCTCCTGCTGACTCCATGGCGGGTGTGTAATTCTGTTGCGTGTGATTTGGACGGAGTCAGGCGCTGGAGGGTAAATCACAGAATAAAGGTTTATTCCGTATATGTCGATACAAAGAACAAGGAGCTCCACCGAGCTCATGTAACCTCCACAATAAACAATCACACACAAAGACAAGGGGGCAGAGGAAACACTTATACAGGTACTGGTGAGGGGAATTGAAACCAGGTGTGTATAATAAACAAGACAAAACAAATGGAATGATGAGATGAGGAGCAGCAGTGGCTAGAAGGCCAGTGACGACGAACGATCAGTAATGATAACGTATCTTGAATGTGAAAGGGACACCTTAATGCAAATTAAACAAATGTAATTTTTTAACAACCTCTCGATAGGAGACCTTAGTGTATTAAGTTCATGTTTCAGGACCACTGTGTCATAAGCAGAACTGAGGCTCAAAATTCCAATTAAACACTTTTGGAGAGAAGAAAATGGAGGGAAAGAACAGGTCTAATGAGGTAAGGGATAAAAAACAGGAGGTAGCCTGATATTGAAGAGGGAGGGGCGAAAAACAGATTGTATTAGAAACGAGGGAGGAGAGCGATAGAAAGTGGAAAAGGAGGGGGGTAAATTCAGATGTTGTGGCCGATAATGCTGCCTTACATCCTAATGAAAACCCCCAGATCCTATCTGGCCCCTGGATGCTTTTATCATCTCCCCGTGGTAGCAGAGAGTGTAGGTCTGTTGTGTGCTCCTCCTGAATGGGTTGGCTGAGTAATCACAGTGGAGGATTAGCTAACTCTCCGCCTTAGTCTTCTTAGTCTCCTGTTCGCCTGAAAAACTGACTGGGCTCCTCTGCGCTTCAGTCCTTACCCCACAGCACTGCAATTAGAGGTGCTTGCTGTTTTGTCCACAGGTTTACAGTTATATTTTCTGCTTTTAAAGACGAAAGGGGGGTGTGGTAATTAGCGATTGGGGGTTTGGGAAAAATAAAGCTTTGACATCGTCTGATAATCTGATTACAGAACTTTCTGAACTGATAAGCAGGCACTTTCTAGTAGAAAATGTGTCTTGTCACACCGAAGGACTCATTTGTTATATAAATTGGTGATTGACTAGCCTGGACAATCTATTTGTGTTGTCTTGTCAACTCCTATGGTCTTTGTCACGCCAGGCTAGTGATTGACAGCATCTAAGGCATCATTTGCATTCTTGCCGGAGATGTCATTATGGTTGATATCAAACACACTACAGCTTTGACTATAGCAGTTACATTAGTCTAGAAGAGATAATGGAATAGTAAATGATAACAATTACATTATTAAAGATTATGCTAATGATCACATCACACTTAAACTGTATGGGATTGGAAAAACCAAGAGGGCCAACAGAAATGTACCGTCCAGCTGTCTCTCAACCCACAGCATCTCTATCTGCTCTCTATCCCTTCACTGCCCTGTTTCTCTTTAGAAGCCTTCATTTTATTGTTTCTCCCTTTTCCTCTGAGGAGTCAAATATGATTTCACAGGATATTAAGTGGATGGGATCTGTGGGAGGGTTGTTGATCTGGCCTAATTGTGGATGTTGGTGACTTTCCCTAAGAGTGTGAAGGGCAAAGGGAGTGTTTCTCATAATCCCCCTGATTTCTGCAGAAAAATGATTAGTCGAGTGCTACCCTGAGCGACCATACACAGCCTCCCACTGCCTCTTGTGTCTATTTAAAGGGATACTTCTAGATTTTGGCAGTGAGGCCCTTTATCTATTTCCCCAGAGTCGGATGTCTCTACGAGCGGTTTGAAGGAAGTTGCTAACTAGTGCTAGCGCAATTGCTAACTAGCGTTAGAGCAATGACTGAAAGTCTATGGGTATCTGCTAGCATGCTAGCAGATATCCATAGACTTCCAGTCATTGTGCTAACGCTAGTTAGCATTGGCTCGCGAAACTACCAAAGTCCAGAAGTATCCCTTTAACCCTATTTCTACTTAGATTTAGACTCTGAAAGATTATATTCAAGCATCAATAGTGTTTCGTAAAATAAGCTTTCGATATCCTCTGTCTTTGTGGCCGAAAATACATGTCCATATGGCAAAGAGACTGTACTGTACCGTATAAAACAATTTGGTATCATCTCCTTTGAATGGGACCAAATGGCATGGTGCCCCCTGCTGTATATGGTAGGGGTTTACACATACCATATCATAGAGGTGACCCCATGTTTTCTTAATGGCTCTGACCCAAGTGTCATTGGAGTGGTGAGTGAAGACAAGACCAGCCAGCCTTACACAAATAGTGATGCGAAGTTCGGTCATTTTTACTGATCTTTTTACTCAGATCTTTTTGAGTCGTTCAGTCAAAAGAACAAATCTTTTTACTCATTTTGTTAACTTGAATCAGTAATGCCCAGAGCACACAGGACCCCCTACCGGCGAACGATGAACTGAAAACTCGAAAGAGTCATGATTCTATAAGCATCTCATTCATACGTTCTAAATCACAGTCTTTTGTGACTGAGACTTGTAAAAGTGTGCTTTAAACAATGTACATTTGTTGATTGCTAGGCAAACAAATATGATTATTTCTTGATACATTTGATTTGAAACGAGATTTAGTTGTGAATGCAACCGGACTAGAGTGTGAACGACTCTTGACGGAATGCATTGCTTGACTGCGGTGAGAGTGATATGCACCATATCGTTCGCAAACTGCAGCCCCTCAAACGATTCATTCTCGAGTTCTAGTTTGTTGAGCAGAGGCTGTGTATGTTTTGATTCTACAAAGCTGTGTCCATCATAACACTTAATAATCAATTAATTGCATTCATTATTGCACCATGCGATCAATTATCAGTTCTAAACATGCCTTTTTCTTCTCTATGCTACGTGCAGCATTATCTATTTCCCCTCATGCACCTGATAGACAGTTGTTGTTTTTTTGTTTGTTTTTTAGGGGGTAGATCAGCTTTAATATTGCAGATAGATTGTAACTTCCATCAATGTAATTGTCTGCATCACTTCCAATCCCCCATATGTTTTTTTCTCTCGCAAATATATATATATATATACAGTGGGGAGAACAAGTATTTGATACACTGCCGATTTTGCAGGTTTTCCTACTTACAAAGCATGTATAGGTCTGTAATTTTTATCATAGGTACACTTCAACTGTGAGAGACGGAATCTAAAACAAAAATACAGAAAATCACATTGTATGATTTTTAAGTAATTAATTTGCATTTTATTGCATGACATAAGTATTTGATACATCAGAAAAGCATAAGTTAATATTTGGTACAGAAACCTTTGTTTGCAATTACAGAGATCATACGTTTCCTGTAGGTCTTGACCAGGTTTGCACACACTGCAGCAGGGATTTTGGCCCACTCCTCCATACAGACCTTCTCCAGATCCTTCAGGTTTCGGGGCTGTCGCTGGGCAATACAGACTTTCAGCTCCCTCCAAAGATTTTCTATTGGGTTCAGGTCTGGAGACTGGCTAGGCCACTCCAGGACCTTGAGATGCTTTTTACGGAGCCACTCCTTAGTTGCCCTGGCTGTGTGTTTCGGGTCGTTGTCATGCTGGAAGACCCAGCCACGACCCATCTTCAATGCTCTTACTGAGGGAAGGAGGTTGTTGGCCAAGATCTCGCGATACATGGCCCCATCCATCCTCCCCTCAATACGGTGCAGTCATCCTGTCCCCTTTGCAGAAAAGCATCCCCAAAGAATGATGTTTCCACTTCCATGCTTCACGGATGGGATGGTGTTCTTGGGGTTGTACTCACCCTTCTTCTTCCTCCAAACACGGCGAGTGGAGTTTAGACCAAAAAGCTCTATTTCTGTCTCATCAGACCACATGACCTTCTCCCATTCCTCCCCTGGATCATCCAGATGGTCATTGGCAAACTTCAGACGGGCCTGGACATGCACTGGCTTGAGCAGGGGGGACCTTGCATGCGCTGCAGGATTTTAATCCATGACGGCGTAGTATGTTACTAATGGTTTTCTTTGAGACTGTTGTCCCAGCTCTCGTCAGGTCATTGACCAGGTCCTGCCGTGTAGTTCTGGGCTGATCCCTCACCTTCCTCATGATCATTGATGCCCCACGAGGTGAGATCTTGCATGGAGCCCCAGACTGAGGGTGATTGACCGTCATCTTGAACTTCTTCCATTTTCTAATAATTGCGCCAACAGTTGTTGCCTTCTCACCAAGCTGCTTGCCCATTGTCCTGTAGCCCATCCCTGCCTTGTGCAGGTCTACAATTTTATCCCTGATGTCCTTACACAGCTCTCTGGTCTTGGCCATTGTGGAGAGGTTGGAGTCTGTTTGATTGAGTGTGTGGACAAGTGTCTTTTATACAGGTAACGAGTTCAAACAGGTGCAGTTAATACAGGTAATGAGTGGAGAACAGGAGGGCTTCTTAAAGAAAAACTAACAGGTCTGTGAGAGCCAGAATTCTTACTGGTTGGTAGGTGATCAAATACTTATGTCATGCAATAAAATACAAATTAATTGCTTAAAAATCATACAATGTGATTTTCTGGATTTTTGTTTTAGATTCCGTCTCTCACAGTTGAAGTGTACCTATGATAAAAAATTACAGACCTCTACATGCTTTTTAAGTAGGAAAACCTGCAAAATCGACAGTGTATCAAATACTTTTTCTCCCCACTGTATATATATACACTGCTCAAAAAAATAAAGGGAACACTTAAACAACACAATGTAACTCCAAGTCAATCACACTTCTGTGAAATCAAACTGTCCACTTAGGAAGCAACACTGATTGACAATACATTTCACATGCTGTTGTGCAAATGGAATAGACAACAGGTGGAAATTATAGGCAATTAGCAAGACACCCCCAATAAAGGACTGGTTTTGCAGGTGGTGACCACAGACCACTTCTCAGTTCCTATGCTTCCTGGCTGATGTTTTGGTCACTTTTGAATGCTGGCGGTGCTTTCATTCTAGTGGTAGCATGAGACGGAGTCTACAACCACACAAGTGGCTCAGGTAGTGCAGCTCATCCAGGATGGCACATCAATGCGAGCTGTGGCAAGAAGGTTTGCTGTGTCTGTCAGCGTGGTGTCCAGAGCATGGAGGCGCTACCAGGAGACAGGCCAGTACATCAGGAGACGTGGAGGAGGCCGTAGGAGGGCAACAACCAAGCAGCAGGACTGCTACCTCCACCTTTGTGCAAGGAGGAGCAGGAGGAGCACTGCCAGAGCCCTGCAAAATGACCTCCAGCAGGCCACAAATGTGCATGTGTCTGCTCAAACGGTCAGAAACGGACTCCATGAGGGTGGTATGAGGGCCCGACGTCCACAGGTGGGGGTTGTGCTTACAGCCCAACACCATGCAGGACGTTTGGCATTTGCCAGAGAACACCAAGATTGGAAAATTCACCACTGGTGCCCTGTGCTCTTCACAGATGAAAGCAGGTTCACACTGAGCACATGTGACAGACGTGACAGAGTCTGGAGACGCCGTGGAGAACGTTCTGCTGCCTGCAACATCCTCCAGCATGACCGGTTTGGCGGTGGGTCAGTCATGGTGTGAGGTGGCATTTCTTTGGGGGGCCGCACAGCCCTCCATGTGCTCGCCAGAGGTAGCCTGACTGCCATTAGGTACCGAGATGAGATCCTCAGACCCCTTGTGAGACCATATGCTGGTGTGGTTGGCCCTGGGTTCCTCCTAATGCAAGACAATGCTAGACCTCATGTGGCTGGAGTGTGTCAGCAATTCCTGCAAGAGGAAGGCATTGATGCTATGGACTGGCCCGCCCGTTCCCCAGACCTGAATCCAATTGAGCACATCTGGGACATCATGTCTCGCTCCATCCACCAACGCCACGTTGCACCACAGACTGTCCAGGAGTTGGCGGATGCTTTAGTCCAGGTCTGGGAGGAGATCCCTCAGGAGACCCCCAAATTTTTTAGGGGGGGGCACACGGCATGGACGACGGGGCTGACGGAGGGGGCTTGGTGCGTGAGGCAGGAACGGACCGGACCGGGCTGACGATGCGCACCCCTGGCTTGGTGCGTGGAGCAGCAACGGGCCGGACCGGGCTGACGATACGCACCCCTGGCTTGGTGCGTGGAGCAGGAACGGACCGGACTGGGCTGACGATACGCACCCCTGGCTTGGTGCGTGGAGCAGCAACGGGCCGGACCGGGCTGACGATGCGCACCCCTGGCTTGGTGCGTGGAGCCGGAACGGGCCTCACCGGACTGACGACTCGCACCCCTGGCTTGGTGCGTGGAGCAGCAACGGGCCGGACCGGGCTGACGATGCGCACCCCTGGCTTGGTGCGTGGAGCCGGAACGGGCCTTACCGGGCTGACAGCTCGCACCCCTGGCTTGGTGCGTGGAGCAGCAACGGGCTTTACCGTGCTGACGACTCGCACCCCTGGCTTGGTGCGTGGAGCAGCAACGGGCTTTACCAGGCTGACGACTCGCACCCCTGGCTTGGTGCGAGTAGCAGGAACGGACTGGACCAGGCTGACGACTCGCACCCCTGGCTTGGTGCGAGTGGCAGGAACAGGCTGGACCAGGCTGACGACTCGCACCCCTGGCTTGGTGCGAGTGGCAGGAACAGGCCGGGCCGGGCTGGCGACGCACACCGTAGCTTTGGTGCGAGTGGCAGGAACAGGCCGGGCCGGGCTGGCGACGCACATCGTAGGTTTGGTGCGAGGAGCAGGAACAGGCCGGGCCGGGCTGGCGACGCGCACCGTAGACTTGGTGCGAGTGGCAGGAACAGGCCGGGCCGGGCTGGCGATGCACACTGTAGGCTTGGTGCGAGGGGCAGGAACAGGCCGGACCGGGCTGGCGACGCACACCGTAGGCTTGGTGCGAGGGGCAGGAACAGGCCGGGCCGGGCTGGCGGCACGCGCACCGTAGGCTTGGTGCGAGAGGCAGGAACAGGCCGGGCCGGGCTGGCGACGCGCACCGTACACTTGGTGCGAGGGGCCGTAACAGGCCGGACCATACTGGGGACACACACCACTGGCTCTACCCCGGGATCTGGAACGGGCCGGACCGGACTGGTAACACACCCCAGTACCTCTCGCCGTGCCTCTAAACCTTCTTTCCCTACTTTGACCAGTGGCCCCCGTAACCTGGTGGCCTTCTGAATACGCCCCTTTTCTGCCTCCGTCAGCCCCGTCGTCCATGCCATGTGCCCCCCCCTAAACATTTTTTGGGGTTGCCTCTCGTCCGTCCGACGACGATACAGATTACGCCGTTGCTCCTCTCTCCGTCGCGCCTCTACCGTCTCACACCATGGCCGGCGATCCATCCCGGCCAGGAGTTCCTCCCAGGTCCAGGACCCCTGCCCGTCCAAAATCTGCTCCCACGTCCAGGCTGCCTGCTCCTGGACACGCTGCTTGGTCCTGTGATGGTGGGTTCTTCTGTCACGATCGTCGTAGGAAGTAGACCAAGGCGCAGCGTGATGAACGAACATGTTTATTTATCTTTAGTGATAAATACGGACAATCAACAAAACAACAAACGACTCGTAACGTCCTAGGTAACATAGACCAACACGGAACAAGAACCCACAAACACAAAGGGAAAACAGACAGTTTAAATATGGCTCCCAATCAGAGACAACCAGCCACAGCTGACACTCGTTGCCTCTGATTGGGAGTCACTCAGGCCAACATAGAAACAGAACAACTAGAACCCCCAACACAGAAATATAACACATAGAATGAACACACCCTGGCTCAACATATAGAGTCCCAGAGCCCGGGTGTGACAGAAAATTGGACTCATCAGAAAAGATGACCTTACTCCAGTCCTCTACGGACCAATCCTTATGGTATTTTGCAAACCTCAGCCTGGCTCTTCTTTGCTTCTCATTGATGAAGGGCTTTTTTCTAGCTTTGTACGACTTCAGCCCTGCCCCTAGGAGCCTGTTTCGAACCTTCCTCGCCGTGCACTTCACCCCAGCTGCCGTTTGCCATTCTTTTTGTAGGTCACTTGATGTCATCCTACGGTTGTTGAGTGACATTCGAATGAGTTGGCGGTCATCCCGGTCAGTAGAGAGTAGTTTTCGCCCTCTGCCGGTCTGTAGCTTTGTTGTCCCCAATGTCTGCTGCTTGACCTTGTTCTTATGAACCGCCATCTTTGAAATTATAAGGACGGAAGTAACCTGACGCTCACTGTATCCCTCTGCCAGTAAAGCCAGAATTGAACCCTTCTTTTCCTCACTCAAAACTTTCCTTTTCAACTCTTTTGGCATGGTCAATAGTTATTTTTTGATTAATATTACTTTTGAGGTACTATTAGCACTGTTTTTGCCATCCAGCTGGTCCTATTGCAAGAGGATAGTGATGACCACAGCAGTGGTTTTTATAATTTTCCTCGTTAAATAAGATTCGGTTCAGGTGATCACCTAATCAGTACCTAATTCAGTAGAATGAGGTGTGCCTGTGTTGGAATTCAACAGACACTGGAATGGAATGGCTGTCATACATGTAGAGATGCTGATTTAAGAACATTTGCAGTGGTCTCTTAATTTTTTCCAGACCTGTATATATACACATACATACATACATACATACATACATACATACATACATACACATACATACATACATACATACATACATATATACATACATACATACATACATACATACATATACAGTGAGGGAAAAAAGTATTTGATCCCCTGCTGATTTTGTATGTTTGCCCACTGACAAAGAAATTATCAGTCTATAATTTTAATGGTAGGTTTATTTGAACAGTGACAGACAGAATAACAACAAAAAAATCCAGAAAAACGCATGTCAAAAATGTTATAAATTGATTTGCATTTTAATGAGGGAAATAAGTATTTGACCCCCTCTCAATCAGAAAGATTTCTGGCTCCCAGGTGTCAAGATTGTAGACCTACACAAGGCTGGAATGGGCTACAAGACCATCGCCAAGCAGCTTGGTGAGAAGGTGACAACAGTTGGTGCGATTATTCGTAAATGGAAGAAACACAAAATAACTGTCAATCTCCCTCGGCCTGGGGCTCCATGCAAGATCTCACCTCGTGGAGTTGCAATGATCATGAGAACGGTGAGGAATCAGCCCAGAACTACACGGGAGGATCTTGTCAATGATCTCAAGGCAGCTGGGACCATAGTCACCCAGAAAACAATTGGTAACACACTACGCCGTGAAGGACTGAAATCCTGCAGCGCCCGCAAGGTCCCCCTGCTCAAGAAAGCACATATACAGGGCCGTCTGAAGTTTGCCATTGAACATCTGAATGATTCAGAGGAGAACTGTGTGAAAGTGTTGTGGTCAGATGAGACCAAAATGGAGCTCTTTGGCATCAACTCAACTCGCCGTGTTTGGAGGAGGAGGAATGCTGCCTATGACCCCAAGAACACCATCCCCACCGTCAAACATGGAGGTGGAAACATTATGCTTTGGGGGTGTTTTTCTGCTAAGGGGACAGGACAACTTCACCGCATCAAAGGGACAATGGACGGGGCCATGTACCGTCAAATCTTGGGTGAGAACCTTCTTCCCTCAGCCAGGGCATTTAAAATGGGTCGTGGATGGGTATTCCTATTTGAAAGTCGCTCTGGATAAGAGCGTCTGCTAAATGACGTAAACGTATTCCAGCATGACAATGACCCAAAACACCCGGCTAAGGCAACAAAGGAGTGGCTCAAGAAGAAGCACATTAAGGTCCTGGAGTGGCCTAGCCAGTCTCCAGACCTTAATCCCATAGAAAATCTGTGGAGGGAGCTGAAGGTTCGAGTTGCCAAACGTCAGCCTCGAAACCTTAATGACTTGGAGAAGATCCGCAAAGAGGAGTGGGACAAAATCCCTCCTGAGATGTGTGCAAACCTGGTGGCCAACTACAAGAAACGTCTGACCTCTGTGATTTCCAACAAGAGTTTTAGCACCAAGTACTAAGTCATGTTTTGCAGAGGGGTCAAATACTTATTTCCCTCATTAAAATGCAAATCAATTTATAACATTTTTGACATGCGTTTTTCTGGATTTTTTTGTTGTTATTCTGTCTCTCACTGTTCGAATAAACCTACCATTAAAATTATAGACTGATCATGTCTTTGTCAGTGGGCAAACGTACAAAATCAGCAGGGGATCAAATACTTTTTTCCCTCACTGTATACACATACATATACATATCCTTAAAAAAAAAATATTTCCTTTCTTACTAACCAACCCAACCACCCCTTCCCTAATTGGAGCAAACCAGTGAACAACAATGCCCAGGCCTCTACTTCCAGCTTATACATACTATATACATTTTATGGACAGTCAATTTTACAATAATTATATTTTGTTTGTTTTTACTCCTGAACTTCCTCTACCCTCAACCTCTCCGATGATTATCATGTCCATCCGGTTTGCTTCTATATGCCATATCTTTCTAACTGTGCTCTTTCACAAAAGCTCTCAACCTATAACCTATATACTTATTATGGACACAGAATGCTTACATTATTAGTTATCTTGTTGTTATTAGTTGTTGTTAGTTGTTATTAGTCCCATCCTTCAACTCCATTCAACACCACCCATCTATCTCTTAACACCATCCATTTTGGATTTCTATTTGCCATAGACAGTTGTTGGTCGGAGCACATCTCCGGAGCCACTGACCCGGAGGAGCGCGTATTAATCCTACTGTAGAATTAATTGAGGTCAGCAGGTCAAACGAACGACTAAAATGAATCAGTCACTCTGAAAAAATGAGTCATGACTCTCGAGTCAGTAAAAATTGTTGTTCAAAAATAACGACTTGTTTGCGAACTGCACATCACTATACACAAAGCGTTTCCTTCCACCTGACAGCCGGAGACCAATTATCTCTCAACCCCTCTGATGTCACACCTTGGGCATGTGGGAGAATCAACTTCCAACAGGAAAAGAGACAACACTTATACAATACCATTCAAATGACGGATGGCAGTTTAAGTCTGCATCACGTCTGTGGAGGTAAAGGGGTGGGACGAAGGGAATCCAGCCTATGCCCACCATGGCGTATCGGGCAAGGCATGAGAGTTCGGTGGTGTTGCCGGACTGATGGTTGATTGATGGCGCACCATGACAACCTCTCATCAGGGGTCACGCTGCACAAGGGTGCTGCACAAGGGTGCGATGACGGATGACCACGAAACACCACATAAAAATCGAACCCGGTATAAAACACGTTCCCCAGTCTTTTCTTAATCGTAATGTATGTGAGAGAAATTTGTTTCACTATCCATTCCGCATGGACGGTGATGGATGCGAGAGGGGGAGAGGGAGATGGAGAGAGGGATGGAGTTTTCTCATTGTGTGTGGATGACAGACTGTGGGAATGTGAGTGAGAAAAGGAGTCCCCTGTCGATTCACGCTGGTTGCCAGCATCTCTGTCGCCTCTCTCTCTCTCTCTCGCTCTCTCTCTCTCTCTCTCTCTCTCTCTCTCTCTCTCTCTCTCTCTCTCTCTCTCTCTCTCTCTCTCTCTCTCTCTCTCTCTCTCTCTCTCTCTCTCTCTCTCTCTCTCTCTCTCTCTCTCTCTCTCTCTCTCTCTCTCTCTCTCTCTCTCTCTCTCTCTCTCTCTCTCTCTCACTCTCTCTCTCTCTCTCTTTCTCACTCTCTCTCACTCACTCTCACTCTCTCTCACTCTATCATACTCTCTCTCTCACACACACACTCTCTCTCTTTCACACACACACACACACACACTTTCTCTGTCTCTCAAATACACACATTACACACACACACACTGAGGTGTTATGAAATGCCCGCTCACACTATCGCTGTGTCTCTAGGAAAGAAGCTCCCATACTGTTCATGCAATGACACTGAAGGTTCATGGTATGGCACCATATTGTGGTTCATGGTATGGCACTATACTGTGGTTCATGGTATGGCACTATACTGTGGTTCATGGTATGGCACTATACTGTGGTTCATGGTATGGCACTATACTGTGGTTCATGGTATGGCACTATACTGTGGTTCATGGTATGGCACTATACTGTGGTTCATGGTATGGCACTATACTGTGGTTCATGGTATGGCACTATACTGTGGTTCATGGTATGGCACTATACTGTGGTTCATGGTATGGCACTATACTGTGGTTCATGGTATGGCACTATACTGTGGTTCATGGTATGGCACTATACTGTGGTTCATGGTATGGCACTATACTGTGGTTCATGGTATGGCACTATACTGTGGTTCATGGTATGCCTGTATGTTACTTACAGCAATACTGGTATTCAGTGTTCTGCTCAAGGTATCAGCAACATTATGCCCGTTGAGCGTAAATCCTAAAGATGAGGGATATTTATTACATGCCATTTATGCAAATAAAAACACATTTAAATCAAAACGGCCACATGCCCAGACCCAAGCATGCACACACACAGTCAGATACACACAAACCATTCCCAGAGCATTGTTAGCCTATCAAATTGATTTGTTGTCAGGAATATCCCAGCAGCTAATAAATATTAGATAGGAAGCGGATAAAGCCTCAACCGAGGGAGGCTCCTCAGTAAGGCAGGTGGTGTTGCACACTCAGCAGTGAAGCGCTGCCCACAGAGAGATTCCCCGCCAGTTAAGTATTCCCTCGCCGTGTGTTGCATGATATAATTGTGGGTGGATGTCATGTGGCTGAAAGAGAGATGTATTCATCTGTATCTCCATGAAACCTCCCATTGGATTTAACAGCAATTGCCTTCTCATCATGAACTGTGCAGGATTGTATTGCAAAGTCTTGACTGTAAAGAGGGATTTCAGGGCTTAAAATTGTACTTCTGTGAGAAGAGAGAAGGAAGCTGTGCATCAGAGATTCTGAGTGTGTGTGTGTGTGTCTAAAAGAGGATGGGGAGAAACGCTGAGCATATGTTTGACATGCAAGTGCTCAAATAGTGTCTCTCAGGTAAGCCAGACCTTTAATAGAAATGTAGAAAAGGGAGCAAAAGCCTTGTGTGGGGTGTTCCCATTCCTTAGGTTTTGTCTTCATGGGCAGAATCCTAATTTCAGCACAGCGTGGGTAACTCCAATTTAGGCATAAATCATGATGTCAGTGGGAGATTTGTGTGAAAATGTGAGTCATGCACATTTAACTCAAGTTAGCATTCTGCCCCATGAGAGAAGAGCGCAACGCTTTGTCGCAGGGAAATGTATTAATCTCCACTATGTCTCTCTATAGTATTGCATTATTATTACAGGGATTCGCCCTGTAGAAACAGAGTTTTTCAGACGTTTCTGTACCTAAAAAGTCCAGCTGAGTCCATATTCCACACCATCTGTTGTGTAGATTCCGCTAAACGCACAGGGAGAAATTTGCAGTCCTCATTTCCAAACAACGGGAAGATTGGCACCATCTAATTAGCATAATGCCGGCTTGCAGAATCTACACAACAGATGGCACAGAGTATGGTCTCAGCTTGCACATAGACGACAGTGAAGGTATGGAAGCCTCTGACAAACTATGATTTGGTGGCGAACTATCCCTTTAATGCTCCAAAACTATCACTTGAATGCACCATAGCTATCCCTTTAATAGACCATTGATGTTCATATGATAGCTTCACGTAGTAGGACATAAACAAGGCATGACCAGAACCAATGTTAAGAGTTTCTCAGTGAATAGGGATAACGGTTTATTATATATCATTCTTACAGTCATACTGTATTGTAAAGAAACCAGTATGATATTCCCACAAAGCTAAAAGGGGAAGCTAGTAAATCAATGGAATTTGAAACTAACTACCTTGATCTGACAGCTGGCTAATTAGATTACCTGCTTCTGGTAATTGGCTGGCTGAGAGAGGCGGGAAATGCATTAGCTGATAAGCTGGGCCTTGCTGCGCTAGCCTGCCTCTGCTATATGGGCCACTCATCATCTGCAGGCCTGCATTAGCATGGTGTCAGGCCCCTGACAAAGACCCAGACCCAGGCTCCTGCTACGATGCCACAGCAGCAGCTCCTCCTGCATTGTGTATTGATGAGCGGGGCTGAATAAGGTGACAGTGTTAAGTGAAACCAGAGCCCCCCGTGGTATCAGGGGGTGTGATTTAACATATTAACGGGCTCACTTAACAAGGCAAGCCTGTCTCTACTATCAAGGCCTGGGAGAGGAGAGATCCTACAGCTTCTCACTCGCTCGTCGGCAACCACCACCACTGCAGAAAGAGAGAGAGAGAGAGATATGGCCACATACAGTATATTATCTATGGGCAACCACCACCACTGCAGAGAGAGAGAGAACAGCAGCAAGATGTGTGACCTGTCGCCACAAGAAAAGGGCAACCAGTGAAGAACAAACACCATTGTAAATACAAACCATATTTATGTTTATTTATTTTCCCTTTTGTACTTTAACTATTTGCACATAATATGACATTTGAAATGTCTTTATTCTTTTGGAACATTTGTGAGTGTATTGTTTACTGTAAATTTTTTGTTTATTTCACTTTTGTTTTATCTATTTCACTTGCTTTGGCAATGTAAACATATGGTTCCCATGCCAATAAAGCTCTTAAATTGAATTGAATTGAATTGAAATTGAATTGAGAAAGAGGTAGAGAGGGCACCTCCACTGAAGTCTTAATTATTCTCAGCAGCCGGAGCGAGCGAGCAAGAGAGAGAGGAGAGCACCCACCCATGCAGGAGGATGAGGGGGCAGAGGGGAGGTATGGGGGCAGGAGCACGATAAGAAGTGGAAGGGGGGTGAGAGGTTGTGTCCAGGCCCCCTCATCTAAATAACAGATGGCGTAAAACACTAACTCATATTGTCTGTAAAGGCCCCTTTGATCTATGAAAATATCAGACACATTTCGAATTTGGGGTGCACTATCCCTTTAATGTCGGATCCCATGAGGTTGAGCCTAAAACAATCTCTAACGGGGGGTATTGAATGGACTGCTCATGTTATAAAGGCTCCTGCTGAGGTGGAAGGAGACGATAAGACTGACAAGGACATCAAAGGGGCTGCTGAATGATAGAGCTCTCAGACCAGAGCCCATAGATAATATACTGTATGTGTCAATACATAGTGAATATACTGTATGTGGCCATATATAAAGAATATAGTGGACGTGGCCATATATAGATAATATACCGGATGTGGCCATATATAGAGAATATTCTGGATGTGGCCATATATAGATAATATACTGGATGTGGCCATATATAGATAATATACTGGATGTGGCCATATATAGAGAATATTCTGGATGTGGCCATATATAGATAATATACTGGATGTGGCCATATATAGATAATATACTGGATGTGGCCATATATAGATAATATACTGGATGTGGCCATATATAGAGAATATACTGGGTGTGGCCATATATAGAGAATATGCTGGGTGTGGCCATATATAGAGAATATACTGGGTGTGGCCATATATTGATAATATGCTGGATGTGGCCATATATAGAAAATATACTGGATGTGGCCATATATAGAGAATATACTGGATATGGCCATATATAGAAAATATACCGGATGTGGCCATATATAGAAAATATACTGGATGTGGCCATATATAGAGAATATACTGGATATGGCCATATATAGAAAATATACCGGATGTGGCCTTATATGGAATATATTGGATGTGGCCATATATAGAGAATATAATGGATGTGGCCATATATAGAGAATATACTGGATGTGGCCATATATAGAGAATATTCTGGGTGTGGCCATATATAGATAATATACTGAATGTGAACATATATAGATAATATACTGGATGTGGCCATATATAGATAATACATTGGATGTGGCCATATATAGAGAATATTCTGGGTGTGGCCATATATAGAGAATATGCTGGATGTGGCCATATATAGATAATATACTGGATGTGGCCATATATAGAGAATATACTGGGTGTGGCCATATATTGATAATATGCTGGATGTGGACATATATAGAGAATATACTGGATGTGGCCATATATAGATAATATACTGGATGTGGCCATATATAGAGAATATACTGGGTGTGGCCATATATAGAGAATATGCTGGGTGTGGCAATATATAGAGAATATACTGGGTGTGGCCATATATTGATAATATGCTGGATGTGGCCATATATATAAAATATACTGGATGTGGCCATATATAGAGAATATACTGGATATGGCCATATATAGAGAATATACCGGATGTGGCCATATATGGAATATATTGGATGTGGCCATATATAGAGAATATAATGGATGTGGCCATATATAGAGAATATACTGTTATGATTTAACTGGATAAGAACCCAAATGCAGACAAGTACACCAAGCCAGAGAAGTTTTAACAGGTTTATTTACAATGTTCAAAGTCCAGGTTTCCAAATATATGGGAAGAGCAAGTCCAGGTACAGGGAGGGTAACAGATCCAGATCAGGGCAGGTGTGGTACCGTAATGTCCTAGTGTCCGTGGTGAGTCCAAAAGAGAGGTCCGGTAATGGAGAGCAGGATGGTGGTGGCAGGAGTGAAGCGGAGGCAGGAGTCAGGTTCCAAATATATGGTCGTCTTGACTATGATCTGACGATGAGTGGTAAGTTTGACCGGGTCTTAAAGGCTGAGGTGATTATGGTGAATGAGCTGCAGCTGGAACCCTGACTCCCGCACACCAGACTTCACTCCTGCAATCAAGGACAGACAGAGGGGAGGGAGAGAGCAGAGAGAGCTACCTATCAGCAGTAGGCCTAACAGTACCCCCACCTCGGACGCCACCTGGCGGTCGACGGGCTTATCGGGGATGTAACCTGCGAAACTCTCGGACCAGATCAGGATCCACAATGAAGCTCCTGGGCACCCAGGAACGTTCCTCGGGACCATAACCCTCCCAATCCACCAGGTACTGGAAACCACGACCTCGGCGGCGAACATCCAGAAGTCGCCTGGACAGTGTAGACCGGACCCCCACCCACGATCTTGGGCGGAGAAGGGGGACGCCCAGAGGGCGGGCACAAAGGGCTAACCGACACAGGCTTAATCTGAGAAACATGAAAGGTGGAATGAACCCGTAGGAGGCAGGAAGCTGTAGCTTAACCGCGCAGGGGTTAACAATAGACAGTATCTTGAACGGTCCTATAAAACGAGGCGCCATCTTCTTAGACTCCACCTTCAATGGAAGGTCCCGTGACTTCAGCCATACCTCTTGACCAGGAGAGTAACCGGGAGCCTGGGACCGGTGACGGTTGGCTTGCCTCTGCATGTACGCCGAAGCTCGGGACAGAGCTACCCTGGCCTTCCTCCAGACCTTGAAGCAGCGGGCGCATGTGGGACTGCACCGAGGGTACCGCAAGTTCCCTCTCTTGGGAAGGGAACAGGGAGGTTGATAACCCAGAGCACACAGAAAAGGAGACAAACCAGAGGAAGCGTTAGTCAAGGTGTTATGAGCATATTCCACCCAGGGGAGCATGGAGCTCCATGACCCAGGGTTAGACCCAGTGACACAGCGAAGTGCGGTCTCCATCTCCTGGTTCGCTCTCTCGGCTTGCCCGTTGGTCTGGGGGTGATATCCAGAGGACAGGCTGGATGTAATGCCCAAAGCTTTACAGAAAGCTTTCCACACCTGGGAGACAAACTGGGGACCCCTGTCAGAGACAATATCCGTGGGTAGACCATGAGAGCGGAACACATGTTCAACCAAAATATCAGCCGTCTCTCTGGCAGTGGGCAGTTTAGGTAGGGCCAAAAAATGAGCGAACTTAGAAAACGATCAATCACCGTAAGAATGACAGTCTTACCAGATGAGGGGGGAAGTCCAGTGACAAAATCCATAGCGATATGCGACCAGGGCCGGCTGGGTATAGGTAGAGGTCGAGATGACCAGCGCTGGCCTGGGTGGAGTTTTTACTTCGCACATACCGTACAAGCAGCAATGAAGGCTCGAGTGTCCGCCTCCATCGTGGCCCACCAGAACTTCCGTCGCACAAAGTCAAGGGTCCGTGAAACTCCAGGGTGACAGGTAAGGGGAGACGAGTGAGCCCACTGAAGTACCTGGGAGCGAGCAGACTCAGGGACAAACATCCGGTTAGGAGGACCCCTCCCAGGGTCAGCTTGATGATGTTGAGCCTGTCTAACAATCCCCCTCGATGTCACATGTGATGACTGCAATACTGCAGGTAGGAGGCAAAATGGGTTCAGGGTTACTACCAGTATCAACAGCCGAATGAACACGAGACAGGGCGTCAGGCTTGACGTTGCGTGACCCAGGACGGTAAGACAGAGAAAAATTGAATCTCCCAAAAAAATAGTGCCCACCTGGCTTGACGGGGGTTGAGCTGCTTCGCTGACTGGAGGTAAGCCAGATTCTTATGATCCGTCCAAACGATGAAGGGTTGTTCCGCCCCTCCAACCAATGTCGCCACTCCTCGAGAGCCAGCTTAACGGCGAGCAGTTCACGATTTCCAACATCATAATTCCTCTCTGCCTGAGAAAGTTTCCTTGAGAGAAAAGCACAGGGATGCAGTTTGTTATCTTCAGGAGAACGTTGGACAACACTGCACCTACCCCAGTGTCGGATGCATCCACCTCCACGACAAACTGGCGGTCGGGGTCCGGCTGCATCAGAATGGGAGCGAGGCGAAGCGATGTTTCAGTTCTTCGAACGCTGATTCGGCCCCCTTCATTCCAAGCGAACGGTCGTGAGATGGAGGTGAGAGCGGTGAGTGGCGCCGCAATGCGGCTGTAGTCCTTGATGAACCTCCTATAGAAGTTCGCAAACCCCAGGAATCGTTGAAGTTGTTTGCGGGTAGAGGGAGCTGGCCAGTCCGTGACAGCAGAGATCTTAGCTGGGTCCATCCGCAGCTCCCCTGAGCTATGATGTAACCCAAAAAAGAGGTCTCAGACACATGAAATTCACATTTCTCCATCTTCACAAACAGTTTGTTCTCCAACAACCTTTGCAACACCTGGCGCACATGCAGTTCATGTTCCTGGGAGGACTCAGAGAAAATCAAGATATCATCCAGATAGACAAAAAACAAACCCGATTCAACATGTCCCGAAGGACATCATTGACTAGTGCCTGAAAAACAGCAGGGGCATTAGACAACCCAAAAGGCATAACCCGATACTCAAAATGTCCCAAGGGTGTGTTGAAGGCAGTCTTCCATTCATCACCCTTACGAATGCGCACCAGGTGATACGCATTTCGTAGATCCAGTTTCGTAAAGATGGTAGCACCATGAAGGAGGGGAAAAGCAGAATTAATCAAAGGCAGAGAATACTTGTTCTTAATGGTGATGTTGTTAAGTCCACGGTAATCAATACAGGGTCTGAGGGTCTTATCCTTCTTAGCAACAAAAAAGAATCCCGCTCCTACAGGTGACGAGGAAGGACGCATAATACCTGCCGCCAAGGAGTCCCGAATGTAGTTCTCCATAGCCTCCGTCTCCGGCCGGGAGAGATTGTACAGGCGACTGCTGGGGAGCGGGGCTCCTGGCTGGAGGTCAATGGCGCAGTCGTAAGGCCGGTGAGGAGGAAGAGAAGTAGCTCTGTGTTTGCAGAAAACGGATGCCAGGTCATGATACACGTCAGGAACAGCAGAAAGATCCATGGACTCCAGTGGAGGTTGAGGCACAGTACTGGCAGGAGTCTGAGCAGAACACAAACAATTCACATGACAAAATGTGCTCCATGAAACAATGCTACCTGTCACCCAATCAATGTGTGGATTGTGTTTTATGAGCCAGGGGATACCAAGGACCAGGGGAGTCTGTGGGCAGTCGATAATATGGAATTGAATGTTCTCCTGATGATTTCCCGACACTCTAAGACAAACAGGAACAGTCTGATGGGTAATGCGGGTCAACAATTGTCCATTTAGACCCTTAGCCTGCAGCGGACAGTCCATAGGAACAGTCTCCAAATCCATTTGTTGAGCCCACTCTCTATCCAAAAAGCTTTCGCCGGCACCAGAGTCAATCAGCGCACTAACAGAGAAATTCTGGGACTGCCACTGGAGGGATGCCTGGAGCAGAATGCGGGAGAAGAGGAAGAATCCGCTGCTCGGCTCACCAAAACTTCTCCCATTAATGATGAGCCGGCCCTTTTCCCGGACGAACTGGGCAGGAAGGAACGAAATGACCAGCTTCTCCACAATACAGGCAGACCCGAGCCTGAATACGACGTGCACGCTCCTCTGAGGACAACCGTGCACCGACCCACCTCCATGGCTTCGGGTTCAGTGCTCCTCGTATCGACTCGGGAAGACACGGCTCTCTCCGTAGGGACGATGCAGGGAGGAGTTTGTTGATGACAGACAGGTTGCTTGGAACTAACACTCCTCTCCCGGCGGCGCTCCCGAATCCGATTATCCAACCTGATAGTGAGTGAAATAAGATTATCCAGCGTAGGCGATTCATCATATGACACCAATTCATCTTTTAAGGTCTCAGACAAAGCATTGATGAACACTCCTTGTAATGCCTCGTCATTCCAACCACTCACTGCTGCTAAAGTCCGAAACTCCACTGCCATCTCCGCCACACTACGAGCCCCCTGCCGAAGAGAAAACAGCCGTTTCGCAGCCTCCTTGCCTCGTACGGGGTGGTCAAAAACCTTCCTCATCTCCGTGGTGAAGGCAACGTAAGCGTTGCAAATGTCCGACTGACTCTCCCAGACCGCGGATCCCCAGGCACGAGCGGAACCGCTAGTAGAGTTGATAAGGTAGGCAATACGGGCTCTTTCTGAGGCGTAGGTGAGGGGCTGTTGTTCAAACACTAACGAGCATTGAGTCAAAAAATCGCCACAGGTTCCCATGTTCCCGTCATAGCGCTCTGGAGCAGGAACAAAAGGCTCTCTGATCTGGGCTGAAGGGGTAGTAAGGGCAGATACTTGATTGGAGAGTAATTGAACCTGATTAAGCAGCACCTGACTGTCCTCAGCAATCGTTTTAAACAGGGTATCATGTTGGCCAAGTAAAATGCCCTGATTGGCTATGGCAGTCCAAATTTGAGTGCACTCTGGGGTGGTATCCGAGCTACTGTCTGCTGGGTTCATGTTGGTCAGATCATACTGTTATGATTTAACTGGATAAGAACCCAAATGCAGACAAGTACACCAAGCCAGAGAAGTTTTAACAGGTTTATTTACAATGTTCAAAGTCCAGGTTTCCAAATATATGGGAAGAGCAAGTCCAGGTACAGGGAGGGTAACAGATCCAGATCAGGGCAGGTGTGGTACCGTAATGTCCTAGTGTCCGTGGTGAGTCCAAAAGAGAGGTCCGGTAATGGAGAGCAGGATGGTGGTGGCAGGAGTGAAGCGGAGGCAGGAGTCAGGTTCCAAATATATGGTCGTCTTGACTATGATCTGACGATGAGTGGTAAGTTTGACCGGGTCTTAAAGGCTGAGGTGATTATGGTGAATGAGCTGCAGCTGGAACCCTGACTCCCGCACACCAGACTTCACTCCTGCAATCAAGGACAGACAGAGGGGAGGGAGAGAGCAGAGAGAGCTACCTATCAGCAGTAGGCCTAACATATACTGGATGTGGCCATATATAGAGAATATTCTGGGTGTGGCCATATATAGATAATATACTGAATGTGAACATATATAGATAATATACTGGATGTGGCCATATATAGAGAATGTACTGAATGTGGCCATATATAGAGAATATTCTGGGTGTGGCCATATATAGATAATATACTGAATGTGGCCATATATAGAGAATATACTGGATGTGGCCATATATAGATAATATACTGGATGTGGCCATATATAGAGAATATACTGGATGTGGCCATATATAGAGAATATACTGAATGTGGCCATATATAGAGAATATTCTGGGTGATCATATATAGATAATATACTGAATGTGGCCATATATAGATAATATACTGGATGTGGCCATATATAGATAATATACTGGATGTGGCCATATATAGAGAATATTCTGGGTGTGGCCATATATAGATAATATACTGGGTGTGGCCATATATAGAGAATATACTGGAGGTGGCCATATATAGAAAATATATTTGATGTGGCCATATATAGATAATATATTGGATGTGGCCATATATAGAAAATATACTGGATGTGGCCATATATAGAATATATTGGATGTGGCCATATATAGAGAATATGCTGGGTGTGGCCATATATAGAGAATATACTGGATGTGGCCATATATAGAAAATATATTGGATGTGGCCATATATAGATAATATATTGGATGTGGCCATATATAGAAAATATACTGGATGTGGCCATATATAGAATATATTGGATGTGGCCATATATAGAGAATACGCTTGATGTGGCCATATATAGAAAATATACTGGATGTGGCCATATATAGAGAATATTCTGGGTGTGGCCATATATAGATAATATACTGAATGTGGCCATATATAGAATATACTGGATGTGGCCATTTATATAGAATATTCTGGGTGTGGCCATATATAGAGATTTTGCTGGATGTGGCCATAAATAGAGAATATACTGGATGTGGCCATATATAGAGAATATGTTGGATGTGGCCATATATAGAGAATATACTGGATATGGCCATATATAGAGAATATATTGGATGTGGCCATATATAGAGAATATACTGGATGTGGCCATATATAGAGAATATTCTGGGTGATCATATATAGATAATATACAGAATGTGGCCATATATAGATAATATACTGGATGTGGCCATATATAGAGAATATATTGGATGTGGCCATATATAGAGAATATACTGGATGTGGCCATATATAGAGAATATGTTGGATGTGGCCATATATAGAGAATATACTGGATGTGGCCATATATAGAGAATATATTGGATGTGGCCATATATAGAGAATATACTGGATGTGGCCATATATAGAGAATATTCTGGGTGATCATATATAGATAATATACAGAATGTGGCCATATATAGAGAATATACTGGATGTGGCCATATATAGAGAATATATTGGATGTGGCCATATATAGAGAATATTCTGGGTGATCATATATAGATAATATACAGAATGTGGCCATATATAGAGAATATACTGGATGTGGCCATATATAGAGAATATTCTGGGTGATCATATATAGAAAATATACTGAATGTGGCCATATATAGATAATATACTGGATGTGGCCATATATAGAGAATATACTGGGTGTGGCCATATATAGAGAATATGCTGGATGTGGCCATATATAGATAATATACTGGATGTGGCCATATATAGAGAATATACTGGATGTGGCCATATATAGAAAATATACTGGATGTGGCCATATATAGAGAATATACTGGGTGTGGCCATATATAGAGAATATACTGGGTGTGGCCATATATTAATAATATGCTGGATGTGGCCATATATAGAAAATATACTGGATGTGGCCATATATAGAGAATATACTGGATATGGCCATATATAGAGAATATACCGGATGTGGCCATATATGGAATATATTGGATGTGGCCATATATAGAGAATATACTGGATGTGGCCATATATAGAGAATGTACTGAATGTGGCCAAATATAGAGAATATTCTGGGTGTGGCCATATATCGATAATATACTGAATGTGGACATATATAGATAATATACTGGATGTGGCCATATATAGAGAATATTCTGGGTGTGGCCATATATAGAGAATATACGGGATGTGGCCATATATAGAAAATATGCTGGGTGTGGCCATATATAGAGAATATACTGGATGTGGCCATATATAGAAAATATACTGGATGTGGCCATATATAGAATATATTGGATGTGGCCATATATATAGAGAATATACTGGATGTGGCCATATATAGAGAATATTCTGGGTGTGGCCATGTATAGATAATTTGGCCATATATAGATAATATACTGGATGTGGCCATATATAGAGAATTTTCTGGGTGTGGCCATATATTGATAATATACTGGGTGTGTTCATATATAGATAATATACTGGATGTGGCCATATATAGAGAATATTCTGGGTGTGGCCATATATTGATCATATACTGGGTGTGTTCATATATAGATAATATGCTGGATGTGGCCATATATAGAGAATATTCTGGGTGTGGCCATACATAGAGAATATGCTGGATGTGGCCATATATAGAAAATATACTGGATGTGGCCATATAGTGATAAAATACTGGGTGTGTTCATATATAGATAATATGCTGGATGTGGCCATATATAGATAATACATTGGATGTGGCCATATATAGAAAATATACTGGATGTGTTTTCATATATAGAAAATACACTGGATGTGGCCATATATAAATAACATATTGAATGTGGCCATACATAGAGATTATACTGGATGTGGCCATATATAGATAATGTGGCCATATATAGATAATATACTGGATGTGTTCATATATAGAGAATATACTGGATGTGGCCATATATAGAGAATATTCTGGGTGTGGCCATACATAGAGAATATGCTGGCTGTGGCCATATATAGAAAATATACTGGATGTGGCCATATATAGAAAATATACTGGATGTGGCCATATATAGATAATACATTGGATGTGGCCATATATAGAGAATATACTGGAGGTGTTTTCATATATAGAAAATATACTGGATGTGGCCATATATAGATAACTAATTGAATGTGGCCATATATAGAGATTATACTGGGTGTGGCCATATATCGAGAATATACACTCACTGGACAGTTTATTAGGTACATCACCTGGTTCACAAAAAAGCATAGTTCCTACAGACAGTGAGTCACATGGCCATGGCTTGCTATATTAAGCAGGCAGACAGGCATTAAGGCATTCAGTTATTGTTCGATTGAACGTTAGAATGGGCAAAATGAGTGACCTAAATGTCTTTGAGCGTGGTATGATCGTCGGTGCCAGGTGCGGCGATTCCAATATCTCAGAAACGGCCACCCTCCTGGGCTTTTCACACACGACAGTGTCTAGGGTTTACAGAGAATGATGCGACAAACAAAAAACATCCAGTCAGCGGCAGTCCTGTGGGCAAAAACAGCTTGTTGATGAAAGGTCGAAGGAGAATGGCAAGAATCGTGCAAGCTAACAGGCGGACAACGAACAGACAAATAACGGAGCAGTACAACAGTGGTGTGCAGAACGGCAACTCTTCTATCCTTGTCACAGATGGGCTATTGCAGCAGACGACCACACCGGGTTCCACTCCTATCAGCTAGAAACAAGATGGGCATGCGATCACCAACACTGGACAACTGAGGAGTGGAAAAAGATTGCCTGGAACATGACAGTGAGTTCAGTTTACTTGAGTGGCCTGCACAGTCCCCAGACCTCAACCCAATAGAGCATATTTGGGATGAGACAGAACTAGCTGTTCGTAGCATTAATGTACCACCGTCCAATCTGCAGCAACTGTGTGATGCCATCGTGTCAGCATGAACCAACATCCCTGTGGACCGTTTCCGTCACCTTGTAGAATGCCTTGAATAATTCAGGCTGTTCTGGAGGCAAAGAGGGGTCCAACTCGGTACTAGATGAGTGTACCTAATAAACTGGCCGGAGAGTGTAAGTGGGGGAAAAAAGTATTTAGTCAGCCACCAATTGTGCAAGTTCTCCCACTTAAAAAGATGAGAGGGGCCTGTAATTTTCATCATAGGTACACGTCAACTATGACAGACAAATTGAGAGAAAAAAAATCCAGAAAATCACATTGTAGGATTTTTTATGAATTTATTTCCAAATTATGGTGGAAAATAAGTATTTGGTCACCTACAAACAAGCAAGATTTCTGGCTCTTACAGACCTGTAACTTCTTCTTTAAGAGGCTCCTCTGTCCTCCACTCGTTACCTGTATTAATGGCACCTGTTTGAACTTGTTATCAGTATAAAAGACACCTGTCCACAACCTCAAACAGTCACATTCCAAACTCCACTATGGCCAAGACCAAAGAGCTGTCAAAGGACACCAGAAACAAAATTGTAGACCTGCACCTGGCTGTGAAGACTGAATCTGCAATAGGTAAGCAGCTTGGTTTGAAGAAATCAACTGTGGGAGCAATTATTAGGAAATGGAAGACATACAAGACCACTGATAATCTCCCTCGATCTGGGGCTCCACGCAAGAACTCCTCCCATGGGGTCAAAATGATCACAAGAACGGTGAGCAAAAATCCCAGAACCACACGGGGAGACCTAGTGAATGACCTGCAGAGAGCTGGGACCAAAGTAACAAAGCCTACCATCAGTAACACACTACGCCGCCAGGGACGCAAATCCTGCAGTGCCAGACGTGTCCCCCTGCTTAAGCCAGTACATGTCCAGGCCCGTCTTAAGTTTGCTAGAGTGCATTTGGATGATCCAGAAGAGGATTGGGAGAATGTCACATGGTCAGATGAAACCAAAATAGAACTTTTTGGTAAAAACTCAACTCGTCGTGTTTGGAGGACAAAGAATGCTGAGTTGCATCCAAAGAACACCATACCTACTGTGAAGCATGGGGGTGGAAACATCATGCTTTGGGGCTGTTTTTCTGCAAAGGGACCAGAACGACTGATCCGTGTAAAGGAAAGAATGAATGGGGCCATGTATCGTGAGATTTTGATTGAAAACCTCCTTCCATCAGCAAGGGCATTGAAGATGAAATGTGGCTGGGTCTTTCAGCATGACAATGATCCCAAACACACCGCCCGGGCAACGAAGGAGTGGCTTCGTAAGAAGCATTTCAAGGTCCTGGAGTGGCCTAGCCAGTCTCCAGATCTCAACCCCATAGAAAATCTTTGGAGGGAGTTGAAAGTCCGTGTTGCCCAGCGACAGCTCCAAAACATCACTGCTCTAGAGGAGATCTGCATGGAGGAATGGGCCAAAATACCAGCAACAGTGTGTGAAAACCTTGTGAAGACTTACAGAAAACGTTTGACCTGTGTCATTGCCAACAAAGGGTATATAACAAAGTATTGAGAAACTTTTGTTATTGACCAAATACTTATTTTCCACCATAATTTGCAAATAAATTCATTAAAAATCCTACAATGTGATTTTCTGGATTTTTTTTTCTCATTTTGTCTGTCATAGTTGTCGTGTACCTATGATGAAAATTACAGGCCTCTCTCATCTTTTTAAGTGGGAGAACTTGCACAATTGGTGGCTGACTAAATAATTTTTTCCCCCACTGTATATAGAGAGAATATCTACGGCTCCGTCTCACACCATTTGGGTGAATATTGCCAATATGTGTTGGTTTATTAACGTAAAATATGGCACTGAATATTTGTATCGATACGATAAGTGTCTGATGTCGTAAGTGTTCAATTAATTGTAGTAATCGGACAAGACAGGCAGGCGAGGTGAGTAGTCATGCTGTACTTCGCTCCGCAGGTAATATGACACATTACATTACAATGGAACGATTTGATTAGTGTAATGTTAGCTAGCTACATAGTTGTATTTGTATCAAAGATAAAGGTGTAGTATAGAGAAACTATCGAGGTTAGCTAGCCAGCTACATTCGTTCGCAGCGACACCGTTTTTCAAACAAAGTCAACACCGCAGCCATTGCTAGCTAGCCAACACTACCAGCTAGCAGTACTGTAGCAACTAAATACAATATCCTTTTAGCCAGCTACATTCGTTCGCAGCGACGCCGTTTTTCAAACAAAGCCATCACCGCAGCCATTGCTAGCTAGCCAACGCTACCAGCTAGCAGTACTGTAGCAACTAAATACAATATCCTTTTAGCCAGCTACATTCGTTCGCAGCGACGCCGTTTTTCAAACAAAGTCATCACCGCAGCCATTGCTAGCTAGCCAACGCTACCAGCTAGCAGTACTGTAGCAACTAAATACAATACAATTTTAGCCAGCTACATTCGTTCGCAGCGACACCGTTTTTCAAACAAAGTCAACACCGCAGCCATTGCTAGCTAGCCAACACTACCAGCTAGCAGTACTGTAGCAACTAAATACAATATCCTTTTAGCCAGCTACATTCGTTCGCAGCGACGCCGTTTTTCAAACAAAGCCATCACCGCAGCCATTGCTAGCTAGCCAACACTACCAGCTAGCAGTACTGTAGCAACTAAATACAATATCCTTTTAGCCAGCTACATTCGTTCGCAGCGACGCCGTTTTTCAAACAAAGCCATCACCGCAGCCATTGCTAGCTAGCCAACGCTACCAGCTAGCAGTACTGTAGCAACTAAATACAATATCCTTTTAGCCAGCTACATTCGTTCGCAGCGACGCCGTTTTTCAAACAAAGTCATCACCGCAGCCATTGCTAGCTAGCCAACGCTACCAGCTAGCAGTACTGTAGCAACTAAATACAATACAATTTTAGCCAGCTACATTCGTTCGCAGCAACGCCGTTTTTCAAACAAAGTCAACACAGCAGCCATTGCTAGCTAGCCAACACTACCAGCTAGCAGTACTGTAGCAGCTAAATACAATATAATTTTAGTCAATGAGAATTTTGCAACATAAAGCTTCCCTTTCTGAACATTCGAGATGTGTAGTCCACTTGTGTAGCTAGCATGACTGACTTTGTGCTAGCTAGCCAACGTTTAATTATTGCTGCGTTATGAAAGGAACTAGACACGGACACGAATTATCTGTTTAGTGTGTTAACACACTATTGGTAGTTTGTTGTAACCAAGTATTGGTGCTAAACCGTGTGTTATTGGATGCTAGCACGCTAGTTAGCTATGGCGTCATAGGATACGGTGCCCTGGGCGGTTTTTCATGGAAGAATACTGTACCTAGTTAGCTAGCTGAATAAAGTAAGTTAGAGTCTATTCCTATAAACATTGAACCGCTGTAGTTTACAACAATTCTAATTTCTAAAGTGGAAGTTGGGAGAGTTATATTCGGGTGTTTCAGTGAAACAATTATAGTTTCTGAGGTGGAAGTTGGGAGAGTTATATTTGGGAGTTTTGGTGAGGGAGGCCCCGCTCTCTCCTTTCCCAGATGTTTAGTTCATTTCATTCCGATCTCCTCTGCATTATTGTAGCCATTTGCTGCAGCCTGTCAACTATGCCTCTGCCTATCCCTGTTCTCTCCTCTCCGCACAGGCTACACAAACGCCTCACACCGCGTGGCTGCTGCCTCTCTAACCTGGTGGTCCCTGCACGCAACACACACCTGGAGTTCCAGGTCTCAGGCAGCCTCTGGAACTGCCGTTCTGCTGCCAACAAGGCAGACTTCATCCCAGCCTATGCTACCCTCCAGTCCCTCGACTTCTTGGCGCTGACGGAAACATGGATTACCACTGAAAACACTGCTACTCCTACTGCTCTCTCCTCGTCTGACCATGTGTTCTCGCATACCCCGAGAGCATCTGGTCAGCGGGGTGGTGGCACAGGAATCCTCATCTCTCCCAAGTGGACATTCTCAATTTTTCCCCTAACCCATCTGTCTATCTCCTCATTTGAATTCCATGCTGTCACAGTCACTAGCCCATTTAAGCTTAATATCCTTGTCATCTATCGCCCTCCAGGTTCCCTTGGAGAGTTCATCAATGAGCTTGACGCCTTGATAAGCTCCCTTTCCTGAGGATGGCTCACCCCTCACAGTTTTGGGGGATTTCAACCTCCCTACGTCTACATTTGACTCATTTCTCTCTGCCTCCTTCTTTCCACTCCTCTCCTCTTTTGACCTCACCCTCTCACCGTCCCCCCCTACTCACAAGGCAGGCAATACGCTTGACCTCATCTTTACTAGATGCTGTTCTTCTACTAATCTCACTGCAACTCCCCTCCATGTCTCCGACCACTACTTTGTATCCTTTTCCCACTCAGCCCAGTCAAAACTGTTCGCTGCTCTGGCACCCCAATGGTGGAACAAGCTCCCTCACGACGCCAGGACAGCGGAGTCACTCACCACCTTCCGGAGACATTTGAAACCCCACCTCTTTAAGGAATACCTGGGATAGGATAAAGTAATCCTTCTACCCCCCCCCCAAAAAAAAAAAGATATATAAAAAATATAAAAAACGATAAATAAAAATAACATTAAAAAAATTTTTTTTTTAAAGTGGTTATCCCACTGGCTATAGGGTGAATGCACCAATTTGTAAGTCGCTCTGGATAAGAGCGTCTGCTAAATGACGTAAATGTAAATGTAAATGTAAATGTAGTAAGAGTGGATTTTTTGTTAATTCAGGTCTGATTATCATGCAAAGAAGAAACAGACTAAAAATTGAAAAATGACAAACTATTGATTGATTGATTGATTGATTCACTGTTTGAAGATTTGCATTCAAATTATTCCAGTATTATGACACAGAAAGAGACAGACAGACCAAATGAATAGCAAACAGCACCAGCTAAGCACAAGCATTCAGGAGTATTTTGTCAACATCCAATTGGCAGTAAACAGCTCAGTCACTGGAGGAATAGAGGGATGGAGGGATGGAGGTGCAGTGGTGCGATGGGGAGCAGCTGTGACAGAGCAGCTGGGGAAATCGTGTCTGGGGCATTGCCCGCTCTCCCTCCCACTCTCCCATCCCCCACTACCTCTCTCACCCCTCTCTCTCATCCCTCTCTAATCATTCCCTCTTTCGCTCCTTCTCACACACACACACCCTCTCCTCCTCTCTCTCTATCTCACTCTCCCTCCCTCTCTCAGAGTCTATGGCAGGTCACATCGTCTAGCAAGAGGTGGAGGCATATCCCTGGCACGGGTGCCCGCCGCAGCATTCCAGGGCAGACGCGGGCACAGCTGAGTCTGTGTGCCTGCTCCAATCAGTATCAACAGTAGGCCCCTAGGAGAAGACACCCGCCACAGCATCAAACATTAGAGCGAGCGCAGGCCCGGATAGTAATTGCATCATGTTAAGAGCTGGCGCTGCCAAGTGAAATGGCATCATGTCGGAGTTATCACAGCATACGGAGCGATAGCATCGGCGTAGAGTAAACAGAGGCAGAGAGAGACAGCGAGAAAGACAGAGAGAGAGAGACAGACAGAGAGAGAGAGACAGACAGACAGACAGACAGACAGACAGACAGACAGACAGACAGAGACAGACAGACAGACAGAGAGAGACAAACAGAGATGGGACGGACAGACAGACAGACAGACAGACAGACAGAGAGAGAGACCGACAGAAAGACAGACAGACAGACAGACAGACAGACAGAGACAGAGACACGGACGGACGGACGGACGGACGGACGGACGGACGGACGGACGGACGGACGGACGGACGGACGGACGGACGGACGGACGGACGGACGGACGGACGGACGGACGGACGGACGGACGGACGGACGGACGGACGGACGGACGGACGGACGGACGGACGGACGGACGGACGGACGGACGGACGGACGGACGGACGGACGGACGGACGGACGGACGGACGGACGACGGACGGAGCGGACGGACGGACGGACGGACAGACAGACAGACAGACGAGACAGACAGACAGACAGACAGACAGACAGACAGACAGACAGACAGACAGACAGACAGACAGACAGACAGACAGAGATGGGCAGACAGACAGACAGACAGACAGAGATGGACGGACAGACAGACAGACAGACAGACAGACAGACAGACAGACAGAGATGGACGGACAGACAGACAGACAGACAGACAGACAGACAGAGATGGACGGACAGACAGACAGACAGACAGACAGACAGACAGACAGACAGACAGACAGACAGACAGACAGACAGACAGACAGACAGACAGAGAGAGAGACCATTGCGTCAGAGTTAGGATATAGAAACAAGGGAATAGTAGTACCCTGTTAACCATGATAGAGAGAGCAGAGGACAGTAATGGCATCAGCAACATCACATCACAACCAACATACTATCATGTTCCAATACACAAAGAATACCCCTCACTCAGTCCATCCTACCTTATTGACACAGAAGGATAATAAGACTGGACGGGATTCCGCCACATTGCTGTTACCTGTCAGGTAGTTTGCAATCAGTGGCTATGGAGGAGAACATGCAAGGAAACTATTTACATAAAGAAGATTAGGACATTGGCCTATAGCATTACACCTGTGCCTAAGTCATTCAGGGTGAAGATGTAACGTACACTACTGTTGATTCAGCATAGGGCAATAGCATCAGATGAGTCTTGAGGCCGCAAGGAGCAACTGCATCCCATTAGAGCTCCAGTGCAAAATAAGCCTGCAGTTACAGTAGTCTGTCGCTCTCATACTGCCCTCTACCAGCTCAGCCTATTAGTCCAACTTCACCACCTCCCAGTGGCCCAAGGTTATCGTAGGGCACTGCTAATGTCTTAGAAGTGTGTCTGTGTGTGTGTTTGTGTGTGTGCTTAAGCATATATGTGTCTGTACACTATATATAGAAAAGTATGTGGACACCCTTTCAAATTAGTGGATTCGTCTATTTCAGTCACACCCGTTGCTGACAGGTGTATAAAATCGAAAGCCTTCCCAGAAGAGTGGGGGCTGTTATAGAAGCAAAGGGGGTACCAACTCCATATTAATGCCCATGACTTTGGAATGAGATGTTCGACGAGCAGGTGTCCACATACTTTTGTTCATGTAGTGTCTATGTGTGTTCCGGCACGGTATTGACCTGATTAAGCAGATATAATTATTTGCATATGGATGAACATACTAAAGGGCCAGGAGGGATTAAGGGAGTGCAGTTCATTAATTGACTGTTGTCTGTAGTGTAGTAATGGTAGTGGTAATGGTAGTAGTAGAAGCAGTAGTAGTAGTAGTAATGGTAGTGGTAGTGGTAGTAGTAATGGTAGGAATGGTAGTGGTATTAGTAATGGTAATAGTAGTGGTAGTAGCATTAGTAGTAGTGGTGGTAGTAGTAATAATGGTAGTAATAGTATTGGTATTAGTAATGGTAGTGGTAGTAGTAGTGGTAGTAGTAATGGTAGTGGTAGTGGTGGTAGTAGTAGTAGTAATGGTAGTAGTAGTGGTAATAGTAGTAGTGGTAGTGGTAATGGTAGTGGTAGTGGTGGTAGTAGTAATGGTAGTGGTAGTGGTAATAGTAGTAGTGTTAATGGTAGTAGTAGTGGTAGTAGTAATGGTGGTAGTAGTAGTAGTAGTAATAGTAGTAGTAGTGGTAATAGTAGTAGTGGTAGTAGTATTGGTAGTAGTAGTGGTAGTAGTAATGCTAGTGGTAGTAGTCATGGTGGTGGTAGTGGTAATGCTAGTGGTAGTATTAGTAGTGGTGGTAGTAGTAATGGTAGTGGTAGTGGTATTGCTTGTGGTAGTAATGGTAGGACTGGTAATGGTAGTGGTAGTGGTTGTAGTGGTACTGGTAGTAGTCATGGTAGTGGTACTAGTGGTAGTAGTAATGGTAATGCTAGTGGTAGTAGTAGTGGTGGTAGTAGTAGTGGTAGAGGTAGTAGTAGTAGTAGTGGTGGTAGTAGTAATGCTAGTGGTAGTAGTAGTGGTGGTGGTAGTAGTAGTGGTAGTGGTAGTGGTAGTGGTAGTAGTGTTAGTAGTAGTAGTAGTAGTAGTGGTGGTGGTGGTGGTGGTGGTGGTGGTAATGGTAGTAGTAGTGGTAGTAGTCATGGTAGTGGTAGTGGTAGTGGTAGTAATAGTGGTAGTAGTAGTAGCAGTAGTGGTAGTGGTAGTAGTTGTAGTGGTGGTAGTAGTAGTAGGTGTTGTGGTTGTGGTAGTGGTAGAAGTAGAAGTGGTAGTGGGAGTAGTAGTAGTGATAGTAATGATGGTGGTAGTAGTAGTAGTAGCGGTAATAGTAGTAATAGTGGTAACGGTAGTGGTAGTGGTAGTATTTGTGGTAGTAGTAGTGCTAGTAGTAGTGGTTATGTTAATGGTAGTGGTAGTGGAAGTACTAGTAATGGTAGTAGTAGTAGTAATGGTAATAGTAGTGGTAGTAGTGCTAGTGGTAGCGGTAGTGGGGGACTATAGGCTATAGTGTATTTGTATTTATTAGGGATCCCCATTAGCTGCTACCAATCCTGGGGTCCAAACATATTAAAGCACTTACATTACATATAAAACAAAAGATAAAACAGTACATCATATAACATTATTACACCACTACATATCTGCAATAAAAAATGTTTAATACCACCATACAACAATATCACAATGTGTGCACATGCATGTGTCTGTACCTTTGTGTGTGTCTCTTCACAGTCCCCGTTGTTCCATAAGGTGTATTTTTACCTGTTTTTAAAATCTGATTCTACTGCTTGCATCAGTTACCTGATGTGGAATAGAGTTCCATGTAGTCATGGCTCTATGTAGTACTGTGCGCCTCCCATAGTCTGTTCTGGACTTGGGGACTGTGAAGAGACCTTTGGTGGCATGTCTTGTGGGGTATGCATGTAGTAGAGTCCAGGCTACTTAGGCTTATGGTATGGTCCCTATGCACCACGTCTCTTAATTTCCCCCATTACAGTACTTCACCACTGGGATCTATACAAGTACACCAACAAAAGGAACCATTATAAACTACTGTGGGATGATTGACTTCGACCATTTCCACATTTCTGCTTGATCTGTGCATGTGTCTGTGTTTTATCATTTTGAAAAAGAAATTGCTTTGAAATGTCTTATGTCTCATAGTGTATCTGGACAATACGGACTGTATTTAACAAAACAAAGTGCATTCATAAATCCCTGGCCATTTGGGTGGCTGAGCAGGCAGAGACGTGGGAAGCTCGTCTCACTGAGGGACCCAACAAGGCCACTGTTGCCATCCTGTGATCACAATGTGTGTGATGAGGGTGTGAATGAAGAGTCAGGTGCAGGAGGTAAAACACCGAAGTCCAGAGTTTATCCCGTTTACATAAATAAAATGCACCAAGCGTCAAAACGAAACTATCACAAGGGAAATATTCCACCTTGGCAAAAACAAATGGAAGAGTAGCTCAACCGAGCTCCTCGCTCTCACAATGAAACAATCACTCACAAAGACAAGGGGAACAGAGGGAACACATATACACATACTAATTAGGGGAATGAGCACCAGGTGTGTGTGATTGACAAGACAAGACATGACAAGTGGAGTGATGAGAATGGGATCGGCAGTAGCTAGTAAGCCGGTGACGACGAACGCCGAAACCTGCCTGAACAAGGAGGGGAGGCAGCCTCGGCGGAAGTCGTGACAGTGTGTCACTAGCAGCCACAGCACACCATCACTCACCAGGGACCATACTGTAAACTACAGCTGTAGGATCTTAATGTGAGCCAGTTTGCTACAGTAGGAAAATAATCCTGCATCAGCAGAAAATGTGAAGTATTATGTGGATTATAATTAATGTAGGGGTTGATACATTTTTCGTAAGGGAAATTCAAGTCTGACATTTCAAAGTGGAAATTACAAACTTTTTAAACCTCAAATACACTAAAAGTTTAACGTTTCCTGCATTGCAGGAAAGTTCTCCTGCAACAGGGAGCTCAAATTAAGATCCTACATCTGTAGTGGGCACTGTCGTCCACTTGATAATATCATTGTCAGCCTTGTTCCTTCCTATTCTAAGATACTGGTCTTGCATGACACCAAGTACTTCTGAGACCAAGGCTGTCATAATGTTTGCCCTCAAACTCAACTCTGGACCTCGAAGCCAGTTCCACTGAATTATTTTCATTGTTCCCCTCTAATCAGGGACTGATTTAGACCTGGGACACCAGGTGTGTGCAATTAATTATCAGGTAAAACAGAAAACCAGCAGGCTCCGGAGCTCGTAGGGTAAGAGTTGAGTACCCTGTCATGTGTATGTCATGTGTTTTATCTCTTTACATCTCTTGCAAGACGAACCCGATGTTATCCTGATATAAGCCAACAATAAGCCATTAGGATGATATGTGTGAGCCAAGGACGTTTTCAACTTGCAGTGTATATCAGGTGAGCAGATGCTATGGCAGTATCACCTCCAGTCAGGAACGTATCAAAACAGCCTGAGACAGGACTGCAAGTAAAACGGTCCCACTCTACTGTTCTGTACCTCATGATCACATGACGTTTCTGCTGCAGCTGTCACTGGTCTTGTCTTCTAACAGTTACCACAGTGCACAGAGCCCAGCTCCAGAGAAGAGAGATGGATTTAGTACACTTTGTGTACCCGTACATGAATGCATGCACACCTCCATGCATACCAACATGCGTGCACATACTGTTCATGTATACACACACACATCCATACACGTGCACACACACACACGCTATCTAACATTTCCAACCTTGACACTTTTACTGTTGGAAACAGGAGCCCTGTGAGCCATTTAATTTACATGCAAATTCGCACCCACAAGTCCGTACTCTACTGGCTGTGTGTGTGTGTGTATGTGTGTGTGTGTGTGCCATAGGCTGTGGGCACTAGGAGAATGTGCAATTCTCTAATGCAGCCTTCGTCCACTCTAAAACTATGATTGTGTTTTAGACTTTTGATTAATTAATGTTATCAAGTTTATCAGATTTGGTCTCTGTCTGGCAACAGTTAAAGCAGAAAGAGGTAGAGTCTTTCAAAGCAGCCTAACAGCTATCAAAAGCAATTTCATCTGGTTTTCAATATGAATAATTATTTACTGGTTATACTGCTTATGATCTTTTAAAAATTAAAATGGCCAATTTGGGTGCAATCAATCAGCCCAACCTCTCCAAGATAAAACCACACTTCAACAAAACAATGCTTCAGGAATGCCAATCCCACCCGCCTCCAAACACAGTTTTATCAGGAAGAGATCAAGTAGCTGCACTGCAGGTAAATTGCAGTTATATGGGTTGTAGAAACAAACTATAGACAAGGAAATACTGTAGATCGAAATTAGAACTGACAGAATGAGCTCAATATCTGACAAATAATCAGTGGTTCTCAGTCACTATTTGGTCAATTGGAAAACTGTCATGGTGAAATGCAGATATCTGATGCCCTCTGGTGGTGGATAAAACACACTGAAAAAGTCCTTGCCTCGCAAAGTTGCCTGTCAACAAACAGGGATGGCTGTGGTGAATTCAACAAGAAATTCTAAAATAATTGGAAAATTAGCTTTTTCTTTTTCCAATAATAATTGTATCACGCTTGCAGGAAATTGCCTAATATGGATAGGGTTCAAATGGCAGAAGTGCTGGTTGCTCCCCAGAGTCACCCCCATAAGTGTTGAAATATAAACATGTGCACCCCTATAAAATGTTGGTTCATCCCACAATTTATGTTAAAGGAAACCTTCAAAAGTCTATGTGCAATTTGAACCAAAACTCTGTGCAATCATTGTGAACAGTGATCATTTTATATTAGGCTGATTGGATGAATAAATTCAGTGAATAAATAACCTACTATGGGGAGGTGAAAATCAAATTTGACATTTTAACAACTATCACCTGGTTTTAAGCCAGGAAACAACAAACTGTACTTTTCCATGTAGCAGTTTCTATTAGTCTGCGTTTAGACAGGCAGCCCAATTCTGATCTTTTTTTCACTAATTGGTCTTTTGACCAATCAGATCAGCTCTGAAAAATATCTGACTTGATTGGTCAAAAGAACAGTTAGTGGAAAAATATCAGAATTGGGCTGCCTGTGTGAACATAGCCAAGGACACCAAAATACAGGTAGGTTCCAACTCGTTTCCCATGAATCCAATTGATCCAATAAAACAACTTGGAAGATTTCTTGATTATGACATTTATTACTCACACAGTCTGGTTCTTTGTCACACAGTTCAACCTGGCCTCAGGGCAATTCGTAGGACTTGGGAGGTAAATATGTTTCTGTTTCACTGTGTCACGGCTGGGGTCCGCCCCTATACAGTGGGGAAAAAAAGTATTTAGTCAGCCACCAATTGTGCAAGTTCTCCCACTTAAAAATATGAGAGAGGCCTGTAATTTTCATCATAGGTACACGTCAACTATGACAGACAAAATGAGAAAAATAAATCCAGAAAATCACATTGTGGGATTTTTAATGAATTTATTTGCAAATTATGGTGGAAAATAAGTATTTGGTCAATAACAAAAGTTTCTGAATACTTTGTTATACCCTTTGTTGGCAATGACACAGGTCAAACGTTTTCTGTAAGTCTTCACAAGGTTTTCACACACTGTTGCTGGTATTCTGGCCCATTCCTCTATGCAGATCTCCTCTAGAGCAGTGATGTTTTGGGGCTGTCGCTGGGCAACACGGACTTTCAACTCCCTCCAAAGATTTTCTATGGGGTTGAGATCTGGAGACTGGCTAGGCCACTCCAGGACCTTGAAATGCTTCTTACGAAGCCACTCCTTCGTTGCCCGGGCGGTGTGTTTGGGATCATTGTCATGCTGAAAGACCCAGCCACGTTTCATCTTCAATGCCCTTGCTGATGGAAGGAGGTTTTCACTCAAAATATCACGATACATGGCCCCATTCATTCTTTCCTTTACACGGATCAGTCGTCCTGGTCCCTTTGCAGAAAAACAGCCCCAAAGCATGATGTTTCCACCCCCATGCTTCACAGTAGGTATGGTGTTTTTTGGATGCAACTCAGCATTCTTTGTCCTCCAAACACGACGAGTTGAGTTTTTACCAAAAAGTTCTATTTTGGTTTCATCTGACCATATGATATTCTCCCAATCCTCTTCTGGATAATCCAAATGCACTCTAGCAAACTTCAGACGGGCCTGGACATGTACTGGCTTAAGCAGGGGGACACGTCTGGCACTGCAGGATTTGAGTCCCTGGCGGCGTAGTGTGTTACTGATGGTAGGCTTTGTTACTTTGGTCCCAGCTCTCTGCAGGTCATTCACTAGGTGTGGTTCTGGGATTTTTGCTCACCGTTCTTGTGATCATTTTGACCCCACGGGGTGAGATCTTGCGTGGAGCCCCAGATCGAGGGAGATTATCAGTGGTCTTGTATGTCTTCCATTTCCTAATAATTGCTCCCACAGTTGATTTCTTCAAACCAAGCTGCTTACCTATTGCAGATTCAGTCTTCCCAGCCTGGTGCAGGTCTACAATTTTGTTTCTGGTGTCCTTTGACAGCTCTTTGGTCTTGGCCATAGTGGAGTTTGGAGTGTGACTGTTTGAGGTTGTGGACAGGTGTCTTTTATACTGATAACAAGTTCAAACAGGTGCCATTAATACAGGTAACGAGTGGAGGACAGAGGAGCCTCTTAAAGAAGAAGTTACAGGTCTGTGAGAGCCAGAAATCTTGCTTGTTTGTAGGTGACCAAATACTTATTTTCCACCATAGTTTGCAAATCAATTCATAAAAAAATCCTACAATGTGATTTTCTGGATTTTTTTCCCTCAATTTGTCTGTCATAGTTGACGTGTACCTATGATGAAAATTACAGGCCTCTCTCATCTTTTTAAGTGGGAGAACTTGCACAATTGGTGGCTGACTAAATACTTTTTCCCCCCACTGTATATAGACCTCATGACCGCAACACATGTTCTCTTTCATTTTCTCGGCGGACGTCCGTATTGTTTGAGGTACAAACTTTCTTAAGTTCGCTTGTTAAGTCACTGGTATGTGTAATATCTTGCGTGGAAGTATACTCACTGGCTGTTTGCAGCCTGGAGCAGCTGGCCACATGGCCAGCCCCTCCTCTTGAGTGCTCCACTCGCTGCGCACGGTTGATCTGTATCTTCCGCCCGTGGTTTGTCGTACTGTTTTACACTACGACTCCGTGTGCCTCCATTAGTATGGTGGCTCTTGCTGCCACAAACTGTAATTTACCTTACACAACTTGCCGACTGGCTTGTTCTATGTGTGTGTTGTGAATTGCTTTAACATTATCCTGCAGGGTTTCTTCTTGTTCTTTCCCCTGAGTGTAAGAGTATCGTGGTCGGCTTCCACTACGTTGAGACATTAACTTTGGAGTTCCTTAACAGAGTTACTCCATCATATGGTGCTGTTTTTACTGCTTGGATATTAAAATAGGTAATATTGCAGATGGCGTAAAACAAAAAAACTAATAAATCAAATCCATTACCTGGTTGCTGTTTTTTTTTTGTCTGCCTGCTTTTCCCATAGGGTTCTTCTCCGGTGTTTGCAGAGGTAGTAGGTAATTTATCCCTCACCAGGTTCCTATTCCTGCAAGCGGTCACAACATAAGCTCTCCCAGGGCGTCGGACCCCTGCGCCGTGGCCTTGTTGGCTTGGCTGAGCCTTTGGCTACCCTTTGTGACAGGTGTGATGGTGGCATCCCCCTGGGGATCCGCATACCTTGTGTATGCACTGCCTGGGAGGAGCACCCTATTGAATGCCTGTTTTGTGTGGTGTTCTCAGAACACCTGCGCCTGGCGCGATTGGAGGCCATGCGCGAGTGGGTCGGCCAGGCTCGGGCTCAGGCTGGGGACGAGCTCCCTCCCTCAGGAGTGGTGCTGTCATGACTTCCTCCGAAGCTGCCTCATCTCCTGGTTCGGGCAGGCTTCGGCATTCGTCGTCACCGGCCTTCTAGCCACTGCCGCTCCTCATCTCATCAGTCCATTTGTTTTGTCTTGTTTATTACACACACCTGGTTCATATCCCCTCATCAGTATCTGTATAAATGTTCCCTCTGCCCCCTTGTCTTTGTGTGTGATTGTTTATTGTGATGAGAGTGAAGCTCGGTTGAGCTCCTTGTATTTTCTATTGCCGGGTTATTTTCCCTGTGTGCATTGTTGGTTCCAGTGCGCCTGTTTTGCGCACTGGACTGTTTTGACGCATTGCTGTGTAACTCTGTATTCCGGAATAAATTCTGTTATTCTGTGATTTACCCTCCTGCGCCTGACTCCTTCAAATCACCCATCACAGGTGCGCCAGCGAGCTGTTAGTCCCTCTATTGGGCCCAGTACCCCTCCCAGGAAGCGTGGCCGGAGCCATCACAGGCAGAGCCCATCTGCTGCCAGTCCTGGACGGAGGCATGAGTCGGACCGCTGGGACCACCTTGAACGGAGGGCGCATGTCCTGCATCAGGAGGTTGATAGCTTTGATGGCGACGACAGCTGTTCCCTGTTGGCCAGTGATAGGCTGTTCCAAGGGGACGATGCTGGCACTGTTCACCACAGTGAGTGGGGCTACCAGGCTGACAGGCCATCAGAAGCCAGCAGCGGGGGCTTCATCGCCCCCCAGCTATGAGGCTATGAGGAGCCTACTCACTTGGGTAGCCACTGCACTGGACATCAAACTGGTGGACAGTGATGACTCACCATCTGTCCCCATCTCTGCTGAGTTCCGCGAGGCCTTGCAGGAGAGCTTGGCCTCTGCCAGGGGGCGCTTCAGACACACAGACTGGACCATGGAGTTATGTTGCGGGCGCGGAGTCAATCGGCCCCCGGGAGTACCCGACCATGGACACCATGATCGCTGCCATGAACTCCTGAGTGGCGCAGTGGTCTAAGGCACTGCATTGCAGTGCTAACTGTGCCACTAGAGATCCTGGTTCGAATCCAGGCTCTGTCGCAGCCGGCCGTGACCGGGAGACTCATGGACGGCGCACAATTGGCCCAGCGTCGTCCAGGGTAGGTGAGGGAATGGCCGGCAGGGATGTAGCTCAGTTGATAAAGCATGGCGTTTGCAACGCCAGGGATGTGGTTTCGATTCCCACGGAGGGCCAGTATAAAAAAAATAATAAAAATGTATGCTCTGGATAAGAGCGTCTGCTAAATGACTAAAATGTAAAAATGTCCTCCCGGACCAGGGGATTATAGGGCGGAACCTGCGACTGAAGCCGGGACCCCCCCCAGAGTCTTTGATACGGACTTGAAAGCAACATATAGGTCCCTCTGCTCTCTTGGCCGCCTTACCAATGCGGCCATGCTGCTGCAGACTCTGTTCCCCAGCTGCAGGAGGGTACAGAGGAGCTCCTCCGGGAAGTGATGGAGGTGTCTCACCTGCGTTCCCTGCTCCAGAGGGATGTGGCCCGTGCCAATGGACGGGCCATGGCATAGGTGGTTACCTCCCGGTGCCATCTCTGGCAGGCACAATCCCATCTGCCAGCTGTTGTTCCCACACGTTTTTCGCAAAGGTACTGGGTAATTTATCCCTCACCGGGTTCCTATTCCTCTAAGCGGGTCACGACATGCTCTCCCAGGGCGTCGGACCCCTGCTCCGTGGCCTTGATGGCTTGGCTGAGCTTAAGGCTTCTCTTTGTGACAGGTGTGATGGTGTCAACCATCACCGCGATAGGGACGTGCCTGGGGGACCCAGGAGCTCAGGGTTCCATTGGCATGGAACTGGACTCAGTCCTCATGAGCGCATGCCTGCCCACCAGAAGGGTTCAGGCGATCTTATCTTGCCTCGACCACTTTCGGCAGAGGCGGGTTGTATAGGCCCTGACCTACCAACGCTTGTTGGGCTTGCTGACGGCGGCCTCATTGCTGATTCCCCTGAGCCTGCTCCATCTCCGGCCTCTTCAACAGTGGTTCAACTCCCACCGGCTGCACCCGAAGTGCCACCGCCAGCTGCAGGTGACCGCACAGTGCCTCAGGGCATTGTTGAGGTGGCGCTGTCGCTCCATTCTCTCAGGTGGGGTGGAGATGCTGAGGATGTTTGGTGCAAAAAGTGCAAATCAATCCCAGAACAACAGCAAAGGACCTTGTGAAGATGCCGAATGAAACAGGTACAAAAGTAACCTGAAAGGCCGCTTAGCAAGGAAGAAGCCACTGCTCCAAAACCGCCATAAAAAAGCCAGACTATGGTTTGCAACTGCACATGGGGACAAAGATCGTACTTTTTGGAGAAATGTCCTCTGGTCTGATGAAACAAAAATATAACTGTTCTGTCATAATGACCATCATTATGTTTGGAGGAAAAAGGGAGTAACTTGCAAGCCAAAGATCACCATCCCAACCGTGAAGCACGGGGGTGGCAGCATCATGCTGTGGGGGTGGTTTGCTGCAGGAGGGACTGGTGCACTTCACAAAATAGATGGAATCATGAGGAAGGAAAATTATGTGGATATATTCAAGCAACATCTCAAGACATCAGTCAGGAAGTTAAAGCTTGGTCGCAAATAGGTCTTCCAAATGGACAATGACCACAAGCATACTTCCAAAGTTGTGGTAAAATGGCTTAAGGACAACAAAGTCAAGGTATTGGAATGGCCATCGCAAAGACCTGACCTCAATCCTATAGAAAATGTGTGGGCAGAACTAAAAAAACATGTGCGAGCAAGGAGGCCTACAAACCTGACTCAGTTACACCAGCTCTGTCAGGAGGAATGGGCCAAAATGCACCCATCTAATTGTGGGAAGCTTGTGGAAGGCTACCCAAAACGATTGACCCAAGTTAAACAATTTAAAGGCAATGCTACTAAATACTAATTGAGTGTATGTAAACTTCTGACCCACTGGGAATGTGATGAAAGAAATAAAAGCTGAAATAAATCATTCTCTCTACTATTATGCTGACATTTCACATTCTTAAAATAAAGTGGTGATCCTAACTGACCTAAGACAGGGAATTTTTACTAGGATTAAATGTCAGGAATTGTGAAAAACTGAGTTTAAATGTATTTGGCTAAGGTGTATGCAAACTTCCAACTTCAACTGTAGGTATTCCTCTTGTCCAGATGGGATAGGGCAGTGTGCAGTGTGTATCGCGAGATCTTGGCCAACAACCTCCTTCCCTCAGTAAGAGCATTGAAGATGGGTCGTGGCTGGGTCTTCCAGCATGACAACGACCCGAAACACACAACTAAGGAGTGGCTCCGTAAGAAGCATCTCAAGGTCCTGGAGTGGCCTAGCCAGTCTCCAGACCTGAACCCAATAGAACATCTTTGGAGGGAGCTGAAAGTCCGTATTGCCCAGCGACAGCCCTGAAACCTGAAGGATCTGGAGAAGGTCTGTATGGAGGAGTGGGCCAAAATCCCTGCTGCAGTGTGTGCAAACCTGGTCAAGACCTACAGGAAACGTATGATCTCTGTAATTGCAAACAAAGGTTTCTGTACCAAATATTATGTTCTGCATTTCTGATGTATCAAATACTTATGTCATGCAATAAAATGCAAATTAATTACTTAAAAATCATTCAATGTGATTTTCTGGATTTTTGTTTTAGATTCCGTCTCTCACAGTTGAAGTGTACCTATGATCAAAATTACTGAGCTCTACATGCTTTGTAAGTAGGAAAACCTGCAAAATCGGCAGTGTGTCAAATACTTGTTCTCCCCACTGTATACACTTCCTGATAAACTCAGTCACCGTTTCAGTGTATTCGTCTAAATAATTTTCGCAAGCTACCCGGAACATATCCCAGTCCGCGTGATCAAAACAATCTTGAAGTGTGGATTCCAATTGGTCAGACCAGCGTTGAATAGTCCTTAGCACAGGTACTTCCTGTTTTAGTTTCTGCCTATAGGAAGGGAGGAGCAAAATGGAGTCATGGTCAGATTTGCCAAAAGGAGGGTGGGGGAGGGCCTTGTAACCATCCCGGAAGTTCGAATAGCAATGGTCGAGGATTTTAGCAGCGCGAGTACAACAGTCGATATGTTGATAGAACTTCGGCAGCTTAGTCCTCAAATTTGCTTTGTTAAAATCCCCGGCTACAATAAATGCAGTCTCAGGATATGTGGTTTCCAGTTTGCATAAAGTCCAGTGAAGTTCTTTGAGGGCCGTCGTGGTTTCGGCTTGAGGGGGGATATACACGGCCGTGACTATAACCGAATACAATTATCTTGGGAGATAATACGGTCGGCATTTGATTGTGAGGTATTCTAGGTCGGGTGAACAGAAGGACTTGAGTTCCTGTATGTTACTACAATTACACCATGAGTCGTTAATCATGAAACACACACCTCTGCCCTTCTGCTTCCCGGAGAGATATTTATTCCTGTCTGCGCGATGAACTGAGAACCCATCTGGCTGGACCGATTTCGACAGAATATCCCCAGAGAGCCATGTTTCTGTGAAACAAAGTATGTTACAGGCCTTGATGTCTCTCTGGAAAGAAATCCTTGCCCGGAGCTGGTCGAGCTTGTTAACCAGAGACTGAACATTAGCGAGTAGTATACTTGGAAGCGGTGGGTGGTGTGCGCGCCTCCTAAGTCGAACCAGCAGGCCGCTCCGAGTGCCTCTCCTCCACCGGCGATGTTTTGGATCAGCCGCTGGAATCAGTTCATTTGCCCTGGGGAGAGCAAACAAAGGATCTGCTTCAGGAAAGTCGTATTCCTGGTCGTAATGCTGGTGAGTTACCGCCGCTCTGATAGGCAATAGTTTTTCCCGGCTGTATGTAATGATACAAAACACTTTCTGAGCTAATAATGTAAAAAATAATACGAAACAAACAAAATGCCGCAAAGTTTCCTAAGACCTAGTCGCGAGGCCGCCATCCTCGTCGGCGCCAGGTACATATATGGATCTCTCCAATCCTCTATGGTGCTAGAGGCGCCTCAAAAATGATGTAGAGAACTTGTGTCAGGGTCATGGGGTCTACATATAGGGGCAGACCCCAGCCGTGACACAGGTGTACATGGGAGTAACTCTGTAAATCCTCACATCGGATGTATCCCTCCGCCACGGAGTGATACCAATATATTGGAGTGATCCATATAGCTCACATAACCGTGGTTACATACGTAACCCTCGATTCCTCCCTTTAGTATACAGTGAGGGAAAAAAGTATTTGATCCCCTGCTGATTTTGTACGTTTGCCCACTGACAAAGAAATGATCAGTCTATAATTTTAATGGTAGGTTTATTTGAACAGTAAGAGACAGAATAACAACAACAAAATCCAGAAAAACGCATGTTTTTGTATTGACCCCCTCTCAATCAGAAATATTTCTGGCTCCCAGGTGTCTTTTATACAGGTAATGAGCTGAGATTAGGAGCACACTCTAAAAGGGAGTGCTCCTAATCACAGCTTGTTACCTGTGTAAAAGACACCTGTCCACAGAAGCAATCAATCAATCAGATTCCAAACTCTCCACCATGGCCAAGACCAAAGAGCTCTCCAAGGATGACAGAGACAAGATTGTAGACCTACACAAGGCTGGAATGGGCTACAAGACCATCGCCAAGCAGCTTGGTGAGAAGGTGACAACAGTTGGTGTGATTATTCGCAAATGGAAGAAACACAAAATAACTGTCAATCTCCCTCGGCCTGGGGCTCCATGCAAGATCTCACTTCATGGAGTTGCAATGATCATGAGAACGGTGAGGAATCAGCCCAGAACTACACGGGAGGATCTTGTCAATGATCTCAAGGCAGCTGGGACCATAGTCACCAAGAAAACAATTGGTAACACACTACGCCGTGAAGGACTGAAATCCTGCAGCGCCCGCAAGTTCCCCCTGCTCAAGAAAGCACATATACAGGGCCGTCTGAAGTTTGCCAATGAACATCTGAATGATTCAGAGGATGACTGGGTGAAAGTGTTGTGGTCAGATGAGACCAAAATCGAGCTCTTAGGCATCCTCATAGGAGGAGGAATGCTGCCTATGACCCCAAGAACACCATCCCCACCGTCAAACATGGAGGTGGAAACATTATGCTTTGGGGGTGTTTTTCTGCTAAAAGGACAGGACAACTTCACCGCATCAAAAGGACAAGGGACGGGGCCATGTACCGTCAAATCTTGGGTGAGAACCTCCTTCCCTCAGCCAGGGCATTGAAAATGGGTCGTGGATGGGTATTCCAGCATGACAATGACCCAAAACACACGGCCAAGGCAACAAAGGAGTGGTTCAAGAAGAAGCACATTAAGGTCCTGGAGTGGCCTAGAAAATCTGTGGAGGGAGCTGAAGGTTCGAGTTGCCAAACACCAGCCTCGAAACCTTAAGGACTTGGAGAAGATCCGCAAAGAGGAGTGGAACAAAATCCCTCCTGAGATGTGTGCAAACCTGGTGGCCAACTACAAGAAACGTCTGACCTCTGTGATTGCCAACAAGGGTTTTGCCACCAAGTACTAAGTCATGTTTTGCAGAGGGGTCAAATACTTATTTCCCTCATTAAAATGCAAATCAATTTATAACATTTTGACATGCGTTTTTCTGGATTTTGTTGTTGTTATTCTGTCTCTCACTGTTCAAATAAACCTACCATTAAAATTATAGACTGATCATGTCTTTGTCAGTGCGCAAACTTACAAAATCAGCAGGGGATGAAATACTTTTTTCCCTCACCGTAGAGGGCTTGCAGTTGCGACACAAATCACCTTGCAACCGCACCAAGCTCCACGTTGGAAGACCAAACTCAGTCTGTTGAAAGTTTTCCAATCTTCGGGAAGATTGCCCATTATTTAGTTTTTCTAAGCACCCAGAAAACAGAAGCAGTGGGAGAACCTATTCAAGTAAGTAAATATAAGTGATCAACAAACGATGTGTTATTAGCTAGCTTGCTACAGAAACTTAGTGTGCAGGCTAACTCAAATTAGCTACTTACTGTACTAACGTAATGTTCGCTAGTTAGCTAACTTTACATACTGTATAGCTAACGTTACGTGAATTAAATATCACCAGCTTGCTAACTTCATATTAGCTAGTGTGGTGTCGAGACAACGATGCTGATATGCTGTGATGACAAGAAATCCGCTGACACTGTCCTTGATTATAATGGTTTATTACATCAAAGATTACAGTATCAATTTACAGACTCCTGCAGACATCTGGAGAACAACTGACCCAATCGCTAATATGTTATTCTCTCCGTCCTTTGTTCCAACCATGGTATTTATAATATGTAACATAATATGGGTGTTTTTTTATAGACCAATCCCTGGCCTTTACACATCCGAATCTCCTCTGTCTTAGGGGGCCCCTATAGTAATGTTTTCCAGATGTTTCCGCAAGCAGAGCCAAATTCCTCTAACACACCATTTGCAAACGTCAGCAAAATCATAAACTGTTTAGATACTACATATTTCCCCCCTTCGAGACTAATTAAGTCTCGAAAACAAAAAGAATAGGATTATGACAAATCTTGTGTAACTTTAACAATAAAACAAAATGTATGTAGTGTGAACAAATGTTTATGAAGTGTAAACAAATCGTTATGGAGTGTAAGAGCGAAAAACCTGTCTGGCAGCTTTCTTTCCAAATATCCATCAATCAATCAAGACAGTCAAATTATCTCACGGCCCCTCTGCCCCAGGCGACCACCTAAGTACTCCAGATCCATTTATACATCTTTATCAATGCATTTTAAACTATGATGCAATTGAATACACATGAAACAGAAAACAAAATACAAAAAAAATGTCCACATTCAGGCTGGTCGACCCATCGGACCCTCCTGTGGATTATCTCTGTCCCTGCCTAGACCCAATATCCCTAAGCATCCACGAAAAAAAACAACATCTGAGGTCCCCACATGTACCCAACAACAGAAAACATCATTCTTCAAAAATTAATACAGAAAGAATATGACACAAATTATGTATTACACATGCAAATATGTCTATATGTATATATCATTGCAGACACTGGAATGTAGTCCACTACACTGCATCTCCTCAGCAGTGTCGACTTTCAATGCAACGTCGATGATGGAATCTGAACATTTCCACACCTTCCTTGTTCCACTTCCTCCAGTCCATTCATATTGTCCATGTTTGAGTATTTGAATCCCCTCTACACATTCCCCCATATGCTTCTGGAAGAAAAGAAAACACCAACCAGTATCACATGCAAATTAAAACATCAATATCAACAATAATAAAAAAATCATGTATAAAATGAAATATAAAATGAATCACATTCCATTTCCCCCCTTTGATTCATAAGAAAATACTAAATATCACAATAATATGTAAAGACGTGAAAAATGATCGGATATTCAAAATGGATATCTATCCATCAATACTCCATCCAGTCCCACTTGTTTATCTCCATCTAGATCAGTAACAGTTAACAACAGCATCTGAGTGTTGTCTCCAGGCATCACAACTCCAACCCATCTCAATATCATAGCTTTCGCAAAAGTCAATAACAAAGTACAAAAGCAAAACATCACACACAGCGCTACAAGAGCTGCTACTAAAATCTGAACTATCACTGCTCCCACTAGGCCTAACTGATCTTGCAACCAAGCCTTTGCTGACCATCCAGCTCCTTCAGATCGACCAAACGCATCCCTTATGTTCTTCAATGCATCTATAACACTAGTGATATTATCGGAACTATCGGGGATCAAAGTATAACAATCATTCCCCGTCAAGTTCTCAGCCAAACATAAGCCACCTTGTTTGGCTAAAATATAGTCAAGAGCCATGTCATGTTTTAACAGCGTCAGTCTGTGACTTCTTTGAGTATTTGACAGGAGGTTAAACCCTCGTATCGTTTCATTTGCAAAACCCTGCAAAGTATAGGTAATATTATCAATGTGATCTGCCAAAAATGTTACACCATACCATGGAAAAAGTCCAAGTCCCCACTTCTCTCCTAGACTTATCCTCCAATGGTAGGATTCCAGACTATGAAATTGCGCCATTTCCCTTTTCACCCTATTCCAGACCTAGAATCAGATTGAGCTGTGTCCGGTGCTTCCCCTCTCTGAATGGTAAAAACCTCATATGGAAGCTTCAACGTCGACATGTAACAACATCCTGTCCATCCATAGGGTAAGAATATATAGGCTTTATCACCACAAACCCACCAAATATCTCGAAGATTCCCAATAGTCACATTGCCAGGCAAAAGCTGATCTTTCACCATCAAAGTCCTGCTCTTCTTACTAAATGGAACATAAAAAGTTACTTTATATTTCTCATTACTAACCTTACGTTCATGCTTACCCAAAGTCATCATATAATCATCACAATCTGATATTCCCATAAACATACCCGGTCCATCATATGTTTTATTTGAACAAAAACAGCTTTTAGCCCTCACGGGTTTCACCTCCAATGCTTCAGGAATCGCTGTTAACTGATTTTCCTTCCGATCTAACAAATTCACATAGGGTAATTCATTTAACCAAGAACAATTAAACCTAGGCCTAAACAAATGCTTCGACAACGACATCATTATATCTGTTAATGATTGTTGCTGATACAACAGCCATGATAAAGCATAAGATTGACACGCAGTTGATAGAGGTTGAGCCACCGTCTCTAAGATTGAACACCATGTAACTGGTGCTGGAATTCTCAACAGACATGGACCCTCAAGATTCCTCACTGATCTTACAGAATGAGTTAACTGCTGGAACCATAGATTCCTACCTGCCCATCCATCTTTAATTTGCAAAACAAAAGAATCAAATCCATATGCCTTCCATTTAGTATCTTTCTTCCCTAACGAGCAGTATTGATCAGATATATCTTCTGGTGTTCCATCAAAAAGAACTCATCCTGTACCTCCGGGATAGTATTCTGCATTTCAGATGAATCTACATCATTCTCTGCTACCATCTGCTCTCCTATTTCAACACTATCCTTACTACCATTTACAGCAATCTGTATCATAGACTTCTGAGTCACATTTACTACATCCTTTAGTTTCAGAAAAGTTGTTGTTGGTGTCTGTGTCACATTTCCGAAATGTGTTATTGCCGTCATAACATTCATCTCTTTCAAAGTTACTGTTAAAATAGTGGCTTTAGTTGATGTATTAACACTCTTAATTATTTCCAGTGGCAAAGTGACAGATGTCCTGTGTATTATTTACTGTTGGAGTGGCTACTGTAATATACTGCTCCTGAACTCCTTTGGTGACTGTGGAAACTTCAACAGACTTTAAATCTTCCATCATAAGCGTCACCTTACGAGTTACATAGCCTTCTAACCAATAATTCTTAACCGGAACAAATTTGAACGCTGGCTCTAAATAAGTACAAGTATATTCTCCCTGATATTCCCATGTAACATTACGCAAAATAAGTGAGCAATCACTCATAACCCTCTTCCACTTCATATCGTTGTACAAAATATACCTCCTTTGACTAGGTGGCACAGCTTCTACTTCTGGTCCTGATAACAACACTTATTCTCCATAATTATCTCTCCACGTGGGAGGAATGTCACCACCCCCACTCCGTCTCTCACATCTACAAGGAAGATGAGCTGTACCACCCATCCTACACTGTTGTTGTATTAGGCTGAAGTGTTGATGTCATTGTTGTTGATTAATCTATTTTCCCTACAGCTTGGAGCTCTTTACTTGTATTTCCATCTATCACCACTAGTGTCACTACATTAACTCTCAGTCCCGACTCTAATCCCTCACTTTCAAACTGTGGATTATAAAAAATACATTTATAATCACCTTGATCCTCCTGCTGGGAATTGTACACAAAGAGACTACAATCACCCTCAATCTTCAGTCTTCTCTTATCATTCAGCAATGCATACTTTCTCAATGCAACTGCTCCTAACAGATCTAAACTCCTGCCATAGCTATCTTCCCACTGAACTCTAAATTTCCCTTCACCACTGTTCTCTCTCGTGCACTGACATGGAAGCTGAGCTGACTTTCCTAGAGTTACTTCAACCCTAGTTTTCGTAACGTTTTGGTCTGACTTTTCTCCTAACTGGTCTGGGCCTACTTTGTCTAACCGAATCACCAGCTTCTCCTGTAACAGAGTTGCCCTTGGTGATCTCCGCGGTTTCACATTCCACTGAAATATTCCCTGTTGTTTCTGGGACGTATTGAAAATCAATGTCCCCAAATCTCCTTTCCTTTCCATCCATTGCAGAGTCATCTCTGGCATCATCAGAAGTGTAAACATTATCATCAACGTTGTCCACAACATGGACAATCTCTCCTTCTGGGTTTTTACTCTGGATATTGTCATGCATCTCTCCTTCTGCCTGTTCTCCCCTATCTTCATCCTGCTCTCTTGAGCCTTCAACATCCTGTCTCTCTGCGCGTGGCACCTCTTCTCCAGGCGCTTTAACACAATGTGACAAATGATACCACGTTGGAGACCCTTTAACCTGGACAGCTGTTCCAGTACTACGAACAACTTCAAATGGTCCTTCACGACGTTCGTTATACCACTTCCTTCTAAATACCTTCACGAACACCTTGTCCCCAGGTTGCACTGTACTCCTTTTTTGCTCGTAAAGCTTCTCCTGCACCTCTTCTTTTCTTTGCCTGTCAGAAACATATGTGGACAACTTTTTATGAAAATTGGCCATACATGTAACGTACGCTCTCATCTTTCATCTTCCAAAAGAGCCATGAACTGGACCCTTTCCGCTTGTTCGCAAACAAGGCGTAGGCATCCTTCTTCCTGTGACCAGTTCATGGGGTGTCATACGTAGATCACGCAACTCACTTGAGCGACACACCATTAATGCTAAAGGAAGCGCCGCTATCCAGTTTAGACCCGTATGCTGACAAATTTTGACAATGCGATTTTTCAAGACACTGTTCATTTTTTCACAAATCCCTTGACTTTGTGGGTGATAAACTGCTCCAAGACGTTGCTTAATTCCCAATTTTTGCAACATCAATTTCACTGATTTATCCACAAATTCCTTCCCATTATCTGAGGATATTAGATCGGGAAGTCCCCACCTGCTTATGACTTCTTTACACAAGAACCTTGCAACCGACTGAGCATCTTTTAGCTTAGTTGGACATCTTATGCACCTCTTGGTGTATTAATGTAACCAGGAAAAACAGTCACACCCCTGCGAACATAATTTTTCAGACAGATTGTGCACCTGCCTATGACATAGTCAACCTGTTCAAGCAAATATGGTTCCCAAAAACCATACTCATTTGTGATCTTTCTCCTAACCTCCCCCCTTTCAACATGAGCTAACCCATGTGCTTCCTGAATCATCAGACCTAATAGGTCTAGAGGCGCTACTATCAACCCCTCATGGTTTCTCCAAAGACCAGTAGCATCTTTGACGGCACCTCGGTCTAGCCATAACTGTTTGTCGATCGCAGAAGCAGCTTCCTGCATCAAAATCACATCCTTAAGCGTAATTTTGTCTTCCAAGTCCACTCCATGAGTGACCAGAAAAACGTTTCCCAATTTGTCCGCTCCTGTGACGGCTTTTGCAGCTTCATCAGCAGCTTTGTTCCCTTGTATGACTTTTGACACATCTGTTTTATGAGCTTCACACTTAGCTATCGCTATCTCTTTAGGCTTCATCATAGCATGCAACAGTTTCATTATTTGCGCATGATGTTGTATCGGAGAACATGCCCTAGTTCTAGCCCTAGTTCTACTTCTGAATAGGCAGTAGAGTAGTAGGAAATAGGCTGAGGATTCGTTCCTGTGCCTGTCGGCTGACAAAGAACTGCACATGCATATTTACCTCCAGTAGAAGTAGACACATAGCAAAAAATTCTTAGAGTAGTCTGGTAGTGTGAGTGCAGGTGCCTCCTGCAACCTCTGTTTGATCGTTTCAAATGCCACATGGCCTTCCTGTGTCCAGGAAAGATTGCTATGGAATTGACCACTCCCAGTTTCTTTAACCATAGCTCTCAAAGGTCCCGTCAAACTAGTATAGCTCTCAACCCAAGCTGAAGAATAACCAGCAATACCAAGAAATCTCATCATCTCTCTGACAGTTCTAGGCTTCAGAGCCTTACGAATAGCTTCCAATTGACTGTCCGAAATGAATTCTGTGTCCATGCGTTATTTTCTGACCCAAATAAACAACCTTCTCCTGGCAATATTGCAACTTTTTCTGTGAAACCTTATGCCCCTTTTCTGCCAATACCTGTAGCAATTTAATTGAGTCGCTATGACATGTTTCCTTATTCTGTGAGCAGATAATTATAGCATCTACGTACTGAATGACAGTGCTTTGCAGTATCTGATCTATCCCTACCATATCATCCTTCAGTACTTTATTGAAAATGTGGGGGCTATGCTTGTACCCCTGTGGCAAACAACTGTACTCATAGAACTGTCCCTTATATGTGAACCCAAATAAACCCTGACTTTCTACACTATGTGGAACACTAAAAAATGCACCACATACAGTGGGGAGAACAAGTATTTGATACACTGCCGATTTTGCAGGTTTTCCTACTTACAAAGCATGTAGAGGTCTGTAATTTTTATCATAGGTACACTTCAACTGTGAGAGACGGAATCTAAAACAAAATACAGAAAATCACATTGTATGATTTTTAAGTAATTAATTTGTATTTTATTGCATGACATAAGTATTTGATATCAGAAAAGCAGAACTTAATATTTGGTCAGAAACCTTTGTTTGCAATTACAGAGATCATACGCTTCCTGTAGGTCTTGACCAGGTTTGCACACACTGCAGCAGGGATTTTGGCCCACTCCTCCATACAGACCTTCTCCAGATTCTTCAGGTTTCGAAGTGTCGCTGGGCAATACGGACTTTCAGCTCCCTCCAAAGATGTTCTATTGGGTTCAGGTCTGAGACTGGCTAGGCCACTCCAGGACCTTGAGATGCTTCTTACGGAGCCACTCCCTAGTTGCCCCTGGCTGTGTGTTTCGGTTGATTTGTCATGCTGGAAGACCCAGCCACGACTCCATCTTCAATGCTCTTACTGAGGGAAGGAGGTTGTTGGCCAAGATCTCAATACATGGCCCCATCCATCCTCCCCCTCAATACAGTGCAGTCGTCCTGTCCCCTTTGCAGAAAAGAATCCCCAAAGAATGATGTTTCCACCTCCATGCTTCACAGTTGGGATGGTGTTCTTGAGGTTGTACTCACCTTCTTCTTCCTCCAAACACGGCGAGTGGAGTTTAGACCAAAAAGCTCTATTTTTGTCTCATCAGACCACATGAGCTTCTCCCATTCCTCCTCTGGATCATCCAGATGGTCATTGGCAAACTTCAGACGGGGCCTGGACATGCGCTGGCTTGAGCAGGGGGGACCTTGCGTGCAGCTGCAGGATTTTAATCCATGACGGCGTAGTGTGTAACTAATGGTTCTCCTTTGAGACTGTGGTCCCAGCTCTCTTCAGGTCATTGACCAGGTCCTGCCCGTTAGTTCTGGGCTGATCCCTCACCTTCCTCATGATCATTGATGCCCCACGAGGTGAGATCTTGCATAGAGCCCCAGACCGAGGGTGATTGACCATCATCTTGAACTTCTTCCATTTTCTAATAATTGCACCAACAGTTGTTGCCTTCTCACCAAGCTGCATGCCTATTGTCCTGTAGCCCATCCCAGCCTTGTGCAGGTCTACAATTTTATCCCTGATGTCCTTACACAGCTCTCTGGTCTTGGCCATTGTGGAGAGGTTGGAGTCTGTTTGATTGAGTGTGTGGACAGGTGTCTTTTATACAGGTAACGAGTTCAAACAGGTGCAGTTACTACAGGTAATGAGTGGAGAACAGGAGGGCTTCTTAAAGAAAAACTAACAGGTCTGTGAGAGACGGAATTCTTACTGGTTGGTAGGTGATCAAATACTTATGTCATGCAATAAAATGCAAGTTAATTACTTAAAAATCATACAATGTGATTTTCTCAGATTTTTGTTTTAGATTCCGTCTCTCACAGTTGAAGTGTACCTATGAAAAAATTACAGACTTCTACATGCTTTGTAAGTAGGAAAAGCTGCAAAATCGGCAGTGTATCAAATACTTGTTCTCCCCACTGTAAGTCTAACACCGTAAAATGTGTCGCATCAGGAGGAATTTGGGCTAACAAGGTCTGGCAGGGTCTGGCACTTCTGCTGGAAAGTCAGTCACTATCTCATTCACAGCTCTCAAATCATGAACCACACGATAAGTTTGATCTGGTTTTTTCACAGGCAACAAAGGTGTGTTACTCTGAGGATTTTTTGTTGTCCTTAAAACACCTGCTTTCGAAAGTCCTTCAATTTGTGGTTCGATCCCTTGGATTGCTTCATCTTTCAATGGATACTGATTCTTCCAAGGAGGTCTGGCTCCTGATCGAAGTTCAACTTTCACCGGTTGGGCTGATTTCACAAGTCCAATATCGGTACTGTGTTGAGACCACAAACATTCTGGAACTTGTTTCAACATCTCCTCTTTCATAGGGTCTGAATCCATCTTCGCACTGCAAATATATTCATGTGTCATCCGTACAGCTTGTGGCTCTCCTTGTCCTTGAGCCGAAATCATGATTTTGAGAAATCGCTGATCTTCACTCCTCCAAATCGCCAAATTCTCTTTCATCGGTACGAAAACAGCTTTCTCTGCTTCTGTCATCATTTCTCCTATTTGCTTCTGCTCATAGCCTTCAGAAACCAACAAGGTCACATGTGGCACACTCTTCTCCATCTCAAATTCTTTATCCAGACAATCATCTGTGTTTATCTTCATAGCTGCTCCTTGTGGTCCTTTCTTTGGTTGATGACTCAACCATTCCTCTGAGTTCAATTGGGCAGCATTCCTGAAATACTTGAGCGTACAATGAAATGGATATTCCGGAAGCCTCGCATCTGGCATGTTTGCCACAATGAATTTCTCCCATATCTTAGCCTGCTTCAAAAAATCTTCACTGAGATTTCCAATCCAGAATACTGAAGAAGAATCCATCTCTGACGTCATCAACAATTGGTAAACCTTTTCCTTGCACTTCTACCAGACAGCCGTCTGTGTACATTTTATTGTACAGTTCAATTTACACAATGCATCTCTTCCCAACAATGTAATAGGTGTATGTTCTGATACCAGTATGGGTATTGTAATTTTCTGATTTTCATAGCAGAGCTCAATTGGTTCCGTAAGAGGAATCAGCTGTTTCACACCCTCAAATCCGATTGTCCTAATTAGTTGATTGGACATAGGGAGATGTGTAGCATCTTCAGGTCAAACACAGGTAAAAGCAGCTCCGCTATCCGCCGTCACTTCCAATGGTCGGTTGTTTACTTTCACCTCAATTGTTGGATCTTTTTCCGGTCCTGATGCTACCAGCTGACACCCCCCTTTCGGATCTTCTGGGCACCCCTAGAATCCTTGCTCCGGGCCCCTATAAGGGTTCACCGGTCCTCCAGATGATCTTGACTGGCCCCTGCATCTTCCTCTGAAATTCCCTCTGGTGTTTCCTCCTGGCCCATTACACTCACGAGCAAAGTGACCAACCTGTCCACAATTATAACACACTTCTGAAGATTGCTGGAAGTATGGCTTAAATCTTCCTCCTCTTCCTCTTCCTAAGCCTTCTCGTCCTCTTCCTCTCCAATTCTGTGTCTGTCCAGAAACTGGCTGTGGATATGAAACAACTGGTACCGCTATTGGTGGCTGGTACAATTGCGGTTGGAACTGGTTCGGTTGAAGCTGTGGCAGTGATTGTTGATTTGGTGCACACTGATTCTGCATAACCAAAGCTTGTTTCTTCTCCTTCTTATTCTCCACCAGTTGTATTTGATAGAGTTTTCTGAGAGTTTCTTGGTCCTGTTCTTTCTGGTTGTGTTCCTTTTTCCGGTACAGATCCACTTGATGGGCTATATGATCTGTATAGACACCTTTTGTCACGCTTCCAAGTCCAACCACCTCTGCCAGTTTGCTCCTTACTGGTGAGGGCAGTCCCATCTGCAGTTTAGCTCTCAAAATTGACTGCTCAATTTGACTCACATCTGGATCATTTCCGGTAATATTTCTCCACACTTGATGAACTCTTGACACATAGGCTCTCGGATTTTCTTGTTGTCCTAGTGGGTCAATCAGAATGTTGTCAGGATGCACATTTGTTGGAAACGTATCTTTCAGTGCTCTCCACAGCCAATTTCTACTTGCAGCCAACAATTCAGGATCATTCACCGCAGTCCCCACATATCTATGAAGTCCAGCTCTCTGAAAAATTTCTCACATACCTGGAATCCCAAGGAGATTAGCCAAAAGTCTCTTAATGTCTCCTACGGCAGACTGTGTTCCCACTGTAATTTCTTCCAATTTTGAAATCCAAGGATATGCTCCATCTTGAAGAGTAGGCAGCTTCTCAAGTATATCTGACATATCGGTATTCTGCAAAGGCTTATACTCCAGGTTCTGTCCTCGAATTATCACTGGAATCATCTTCTTACTTGTGCTCCCTTGTCTTGGCCTCAATGTATACCTCTTCTCCAATTCTTGGGATCCTTTTTTCAGCAGTTTTTTCTTCTGTATCTTCAGCTTCTTGAGTTGTTCTTCCAGTTCTCTTACTTCTTCTAAATTATTGGCCTTATCCAGGCATGATACGCATCGGTCTATATCTTTTTCTATTTCTTCTGTGCTAGTCATTGTAGGATAAAATCATCTTGAATATGAAGCACCTTTAATCTCCAAATCTTTATCGCTGTCTTCATCTTCACTTTCATCAGAACTCGAATCTCTTGTATTCTTCTCCTTCCAACTTCCATCACCCCTTCTTTCCGCTCTGGCCAACCTCTGTCTGATTACAGGGTCATATCCACCCATGATCTCTTCTGAATCACTCTGATCATCATCATCTTCAAGTTCCATCCTCCTGAACCTCACTCCACCCTTTAGTTTCCAGACATCTCGTTATCTTCTTACTTTTGGAGTTTGGATTCATCTTTATGGTCGTTTCTGCTTGTCCTCTCTCTATTATTCGTTCATCTTCATCTCTGATGCAATAATCACCCTCCTGAATTATCACTGGAAGCTGAGGATAGACATCCTTAAACTCTACTTCTTCCTCGTAAGATGGGGGTCTTTTTGCTGAATCCGTATGTGAGAAAGGTGTATTGACTTCTGCCATTAGTTTTTCTGTCACCTTCACCTCTTTTGCCATTTTCTCTATACCTCTGTCTCTTTTATCTTTTGTATCTTTTATCAGTTTTCGTCCTTCATTTTCAAACAGCTTAAGAACACCCAGCTCTCTTTGTCTCTTTTCTTTACGATGTTCCCCTTTTTTCCCCTTCTTTTGATCTGCCTTATATGTGGCCACAACCACTTTCATTATCTTGATGACGTCTGGGTTAAGAGTCCCTTCCACTGGCCATGGTTGTTCAATGTCAGGCCAACGTTTATTCCATTTTCCAGATAACCTTGCAATACCATTAACTAGAGGATTACTATTTTGTACTACATCAACAGGAGTAATTACTTTCATCGTTTTGATGTCCTTTTTCCCCATTGTAACAACTCTTTTATATTCCTTTATTGTGAATTATTTTATTATTATTATTATTTTAAACCAATTAATTTGTAAACCAAAAAATACTTTACACTATGTAGCTTATGTTTCCCTCCTTTTTTATTTTTTTTGTTAAATAATTAATTAATCAATTAATTAATTTATCAATATATCTATTTATTTGTATTAATTTATTAATTAATTAATTTTTATTTTATTTTATTTTACCAAATATTGATTAGTGGCAATCTTACCACATCCGATCAAGAAAAGTAAAGGAAACTAGTCAACTTCAGAGCAATCCAAAAAAGAAAGACCTGTAATCCAGCAACACTACAGCACTCACAAACCAATTGCTTAATAATCACCCAATTACCTTAATTTTACAGAATAATGTCAGTGCTGGATTTCCAACACAACTCTAATCAAACCAACCCATGCACAATAAACTCCAATGTGCAATTTTTTATTACATCAATTGATCAGTCTGTTGCCAAGTCCCTGTCAAATTGTCACAACATGAAATATGCTAGGCACACACAATATCCTGTATTGGAAAGTAAGTTTGTGAACAGAGCAGTACTGGCCTTGATTGGACTGGATCCGGGGCATCACACACTGTCGCGTGACGCACTGGTCAGCACCTCCTCTCTCTCTCTGTCTCCTCCTTCTCGTCTCTCACATGACAGGAGAACAAAGGAAACAGACAACAATTCAGTATTTTATGCATACCTATGTTCACATTCGCGCTAAGAATTAAGCAAACAGCTTAACTCAGGAATATTATAAATAGCGCAATAACATTTTATTTTATTTATTTTATTATTTTTATTTTTAATCTGTCAACATATCTCTCATTTATAAATTCAATAGATCTCAATCAAATAGTTTCATAGTTAAGCAACAGCCACTTATCAAACAGAATACTTTATCCGTGTGTATTCAAAATCTCCCCCTTTCTTCTCTGTCTGTAGCACTAATTCTGGTCACAGCAGCTCAGTGCAGGCAGGGGAGTGGCATATTTGCTCTACGTAACTCTAAACTCATAAAACGCATGCGCAGCTCATTCACCAGTGCGATTTCAAAGCGAGAGGAGCTCTCCCAAGCAGCTCTCTCCAAGCTGAAACAACAGAAAGCAGACAGACCAGCTGTCCCTCCGTTATTTCCAACACAGACAAACAGTAACACTTAACAAAACTCACAAACCAACACAGAACATAGAACACAAATCCTACTTCGAAGTTTCTTAACTTCACTTATCCTAATCTGCAGATTTATAGTTATTTTCTTATCCATTACAAATCATCTCTATACAATCATAATGTCCTCCCTGGGGGCTCATAGTCTTTTAACAATTATTAAACGTTCTCTTTTATAGAGACTCATACAAGGTTTTAACCTTAACGTCCTCCCAGGGGGCTCATAGTTTTTTAACAATTATTAAACGTTCTCTTTTATAGAGACTCATAAGATTTTAACCTTAACTAACACATTTCCTTACAAAAAACTAAAACCCCTGTTCTCAACCAAAACATATATATATATATATATATATATATAACATAAATCTTATCATAACATGAGTCGACACACAGCTGAAACACAACAGAGACGTCTTTATTAATTTTTTCCGCACACACACACTCTCTTTCCTAACACACACACATGAAAAGAATGCATCCATTCATACGGTCCTCTAAAGCATGCTACCGTCGCTCCTTATTTCTCATCGTTCCTTCCTAAATTTCTGCTATCTCGAGTTGCAGATATTCAATGAGAGGTTACTTCGAACACATACCTCGTCAACTATATGTCGAGAGGTAACTTACAATGGAATGTATCTACCACAAACTCCAGTTCCCAGAACTGACCTTAAAAATCAACCTAGTGAGTTTTCAGGATTTTCGGCCCATCCTAATGATCGCCTCGTTTGAGGGCTTCCTTAAATCAGCGACGTCCTAAAAGTATACTTTTTTCCTTAGTTCCTTATTCTATTCCTTCATTCTATTCCTTTTCCCTTTAATTTTATTCAAGCCAAATATCCCTGTGCCCAGTGTTATCAATTCCTATAGACACTCCCCCCTGTTTGCGTTGTTCCCAACGCAAACAAATGTAGAAATTTAGAACAGATTCTCATCCCACAGCAAATAAGAGCAAGGTGCACACACAAGTTTTTAAACGGTACATCTCCTCAACGCACACACACAGCACACGAACCGACCAGCGCTTAAAATTGTGAGAAATCTCACCTTAACTGCCGGCGTCTTGAGCGGAAGTCACTTCGTAGCTCATGAATGGAACGCTGGAGAGACGCAACACGTCCCAAAGATCCTCGTCGCGATTCTGTGGTGTCGAGACAACGATGCTGATATGCTGTGATGACAAGAAATCCGCTGACACTGTCCTTGATTATAATGGTTTATTACATCAAAGATTACAGTATCAATTTACAGACTCCTGCAGACATCTGGAGAACAACTGACCCAATCTCTAATATGTTATTCTCTCCGTCCTTTGTTCCAACCATGGTATTTATAATATGTAACATAATATGGGTGGTTTTTTATAGACCAATCCCTGGCCTTTACACATCCGAATCTCCTCTGTCTTAGGGGGCCCCTATAGTAATGTTTTCCAGAAGTTTCCGCAAGCAGAGCCAAATTCCTCTAACACACCATTTGCAAACGTCAGCAAAATCATAAACTGTTTAGATACTACACTAGTTAGCTATCTTTATATATTTATCGTTGTAACTCCAAATGCATTTGTAGCTAGCTACCTACCTACCTAACAGCCATGGAAGAGGGTGAATGGATTAGCTAGCACTTCCAGCTGTCAGAGAAGGGAGAGTAGGCTAGTCTGGATAGGGCAGGTAACTTTGTGGGAAGACATTATGAAACTATTCTCTGACAGAGAGATATAGCAACATAATATTCAGGGCTGTCTAACTTGAGTATAATGCAGCCTGTTTCTTTGTGATGTTTTCTGTCCTCAGATACAGAGAGCCATCAAACCCCGTCTGCAGATTAAGAGGTCCCAATCAATGTCCCAAGAGAATAAGGGAACATCCTTGTATACCATGGATTATATGTTAGCAAATTTTGTGAACCAAAATACAGTTTAAAAGTCACACAATGTATAAACCTATTTGCCCAGCACTAACACAACTGATTAAATGTATCAAACCTAATTAGTTAATAATCAAGTGTGCTATTGCTGGGCTGGAACAGAAGTCTGTTCACCCAGTAGATCAGCAGTGGAGTGAAGTTGGCAACCTCTGGTAATTATGTTTTAGTAATAATAGCCTACTTGTGACTAAAATGTCTAACCTTTACATATGAGTTAGCTTACTTGTACACTTTGAAATTATATGAAAGTGTTGATTCTTTGACGTTAAGCTTTTAAACTTGTTTTAATTATTAACTATTATTCAAGATGAACTAGTGTCGATGTTGATTAATCACAGCTCACAATCCTGCAATAAAGAGGGGAAGGGAATCTGTCTCTAATTTGTCTGTGTTTCTGTGTTGTATTCTCAAATGAACATTACGTTTTTGTTCAGTTATAAGCTCTCCAATTAGTTTTATTTGATTGTCACAATATTTTCAGGTTATCAGCCATGTGAACCCATTTTGCAGCTGATAATGGCATGCAATGCCAATGCAGCCATAGGCCTACAGCAGTGGTTCCCAACTCCAGTCCTCCAGTATCCCCAACAGCACACATTTGTTGTAGCCCTGGACAAACATACTTGAGTCAACTCATTGAGGGCCTGATGATTACTTGACAAGTTGAATCAGGTGTGTGTGTCTGCAGCTACAATAAAACTGTACTGTTGGGGGGGTACTCGAGGACAGGCGTTGGGAACCACTGGCTTACAGTATGATGGCATTAGCCTTATGGGCATTTGCAATACACCCCTTGACATTGTGCATCTGAAGCAGAGAATAGCTTAATGCACACACTGTTTACATATTGTTCAGCTATATGTTCTCAATTTAAAAATGATACCATTAGACAATGTATATGAGGCAAACCATTATACTAGATTTTGTACATGCCTTGTGCTGACATGTCATTTTTTGGTACAAATCCAACCCTTGTAATCTAGGTTATGAAATGTCTGAAATCAGGAGATGGGATCCTTATCTTCAAACATACACACAACTACTACTACCAAGTTCAATGCCAGATACATTTCTCCAAGAAGGTCTGAGTGGGTTAACCCTATTGGCGCGATGTGTAGGGTGTTTGCCTTTCACGCCGTGTCTCTATCTACAATATCATACTAAATGGATATTGTAGCAAGAATATCATATTAAATGGAGATACACAAAAATATGTTCCAACCCATACTTCTGTTTAAAGAGTAACTGAACGTAATAAGCAACTTCTTCTTTTGAAAACGGCCTATGTGTCATCGATATGAGTCAGAAACATTTATTCTAGTGTCAAAATGTACTACAAAGTGTAAATATGATCATTTTGGTCATATAGTCAGTCTCGTCCAAAACAGAGATTTGCAAGATAATTAGGAACAAATGGTATATCATACAACAGTTTTCCCTGGGTTGGGTATATTCAATCCACATGCCCACAGGCAGCACCCAACTAATCATACATACATACAGCTGCATGCGACCTGATCTGATCGTAATGCCCATTGTCAGTTTGGTTTGACATTTGATATCCCTTTGTGGCTAGTTAGGGACCATCAGTAAATTACACAATGTACATGGGACAATATTTTAAAATATCAAGAGCTCCAAATTTCAATGACTTAACCTCAAACAAACTATCAATTGTAGAAATCCATATACAAATATTGAAAGCATTTAATGAGACAACTAAAAGGTGTGCAACATGAAATTATTGTCCCATTTTCATTGTGTGATTTATTTACAGTCCCTAAGTAGCCCCACAGATAGGCTATCCAAAGTCTAACCAATTTTGCCACCGTTGTACACCTGCTGGTAAAATACAAGTAACCACAATAAAACAAAACAAAAAATGATTTTTATACTCATATTTATTTTCCCCAAAAAATGTTCTCTATACATGTTATATACAATTCTTATATATTTTTTTTATATACAACTATTACATTTCAACACTTGTTTTTTTTATAAAAATGGCTCTAACACCAGCCTATCTGACATAACACTACAGGAACCATACATTAGCCCCTATTCTACAGATAGCATGTTAGCTAAATGCTCCGCTATACAGTGGCATCTGTAGTGTGTATCATATTTCACAGGATATTAGCTGAACCCCCCACTGTATTTTTATTTTATCTTTTATTTCACCTTTATTTAACCAGGTAAGCCAGTTGAGAACAAGTTCTCATTTACAACTGCGACCTGGCCAAGATAAAGCAAAACAGTGTGGAAAAAACAACACAGAGTTACATATGGAATAAACAAAACGTACAGTCAATAACACAATAGAAAATATATATATAGTGTGTACAAATGTAGTAAGTTATGGAGGTAAGGCAATAAATAGGCCATAGTGCAAAATAATTACATTATAATTGAGTATTAACACTGGAGTAATAGATGTGCAGAAGATGTTGTGCAAATAGAGATACTGGGGTGCAAATGAGCAAAATAAATAACAATGTAAATAACAATATGGGGATGAGGTAGTTGGGTGGGCTAATTACAGATGGGCTGTGTACAGGTGCAGTGATCGGTAAGCTGCTCTGACAACTGATGCTTGAAGATAGTGAGGGAGATAAGTGTCTCCAGCTTCAGAGATTTTTGCAGTTCGTTCCAGACATTTGCAGCAGAGAACTGGAAGGAATGGCGACCAAAGGAGGTGTTGGCTTTGGGGATGACCAGTGAGATATACCTGCTGGAACGCATACTACGGGTGGGTGTTGCTATGGTGACAAATGAGCTAAGATAAGGCAGGGATTTGCCTAGAAGGGATTTATAGATGACCTGGAGCCAGTGGGTTTGGCGACGAATATGTAGTGAGGGCCAGCCAACAAGAGCGTACAGGTCACAATGGTGGGTAGTTTATGGAGCTTTGGTGACAAAACGGATGGCACTGTGATAGACTACATCCAATTTGCTGAGTAGAGTGTTGGAAGCTATTTTGTAAATGACATCACCGAAGTCAAGGATCGGTAGGATAGTCAGTTTTACGAGGACATGTTTAGTAGCATGAGTGAAGGAGGCTTTGTTGCGAAATAGGACGCCGATTCTAGATTTAACTTTGGATTGGAGAGGCTTAATGTGAGTCTGTAAGGAGACTTTACAGTCTAACCAGACACCTAGGTATTTGTAGTTGTCCACATATTCTAAGTCAGAGCCGCCGAGAGTAGTGATTCTAGTCGGGCAGGCGGGTGCAAGCAGCGTTCGATTGAAGAGCATGCATTTAGTTTTACTAGCGTTTAAGAGCAGTTGGAGGCCACGGAAGGAGTGTTGTATGGCATTGTCCAATGAAGGGCCAGATGTATACAAAATGGTGTCGTCTGCGTAGAGGTGGATCTGAGAGTCAACAGCAGCAAGAGCGACATCATTGATATACACAGAGAATAGAGTCGGCCCGAGAATTGAACCCTGTGGCACCCCCATAGAGACTGCCAGAGGTCCAGACAACAGGTCCTCCGATTTGACACATTGAACTCTATCTGAGAACTAGTTGGTGAACCAGGCGAGGCAGTCATTTGAGAAACCAAGGCCATTAAGAATGCGGTGATTGACAGAGTCAAAAGCCTTGGCCAGGTCAATGAAGACGGCTGCACAGTACTGTCTTTTATCAATCGTGGTTATTATATCATTTAGGACCTTGAGCATGGCTGAGGTACACCCATGACCAGCTCGGAAACCAGATTGCATAGCGGAGAAGGTACGGTGGGATTCTAAATGGTCGGTGATCTGTTTGTTAACTTGGCTTTCAAATACTTTCGAAAAGGCAGGGCAGGATGGATATAGGTCTGTAACAGTTTGGATCTAGAGTGTCACCCCCTTTGAAGAGGGGGATGACCGCGGCAGCTTTCCAATCTCTGGGGATCTCAGACGATACGAAAGAGAGGTTGAACAGGCTGGTGATAGGGGTTGTGACAATTTTGGCGGCTCATTTAGAAAGAAAGGGTCCAGATTGTCTAGCCCAGCTGATTTGTAGGGGTCCATATTTTGCAGCTCTTTCAGAACATCAGCTATCTGAATTTGAATGAAGGAGAAGCGGGGGGTGCATGGGCAAGTTGCAGCGGAGGGTGCAGAGCTGGTGGCCAGGGTAGGGGTAGCCAGGTGGAAAGCATGGCCAGCCGTAGCAAAATGCTTGTTGAAATGTTCGATTATCGGTAGTGACAGTGACTTTACAGTGTCCCAATACTTTTTGGAGTTAGTGCTACAGGATGCACATTTCTGTTTGAAAAAGTTAGCCTTTGCTTTCCTAACTGATTGTGTATATTGGTTCCTGACTTCCCTGAAAGTTGCATATCGCAGGGGCTGTTCGATGCTAATGCCGTACTCCACAGGATGTTTTTGTGCTGGTCAAGGGCAGTCAAGTCTGGGGTAAACCAGGGGCTATATCTGTTCTTAGTTCTGAATTTTTTAATGGGGCATGCTTATTTAAGATGGAGAAGAAAGCACTTTTAAAGAACAACCAGGCATCCTCTACTGACGGAATGAGGTCAATATCCATCCAGGATACCCGGGCCAGGTCAATTAGAAAGGCCTGGTCGCTGAAGTGTTTTAGGGTGCATTTGACAGTGATGAGGGGTGGTCGTTTGACTGCGGACCCATTACGGACGCAGGCAATGAGGCAGTGATCGCTGAGATGCTGGTTGAAGACAGCGTAGGTGTATTTAGAGGGTAAATTAGTCAGGATGATATCTATGAGGGTGCCCATGTTAACGGATTTAGGGTTGTACCTGGTAGGTTCCTTGATAATTTGTGTGAGATTGAGGGCATCTAGTTTAGATTGCAGGACGGCCGGGGTGTTAAGCATATCCCAGTTTAGGTCAACAAGCAATACGAACCTGAGGATAGATGGGGGGCAATCAATTCACATATGGTGTTCAGGGCACAGCTGGGGGCTGAGGGGGGGCTGTAGCAAGCGGCAACAGTGAGAGACTTATTTCTGGAAAGGTGGATTTTTAGAAGTAGAAGCTCAAACTGTTTGGGCACAGACCTGGATAGTATGATAGAACTCTGCAGGCTATCTCTACAGTAGATTGCAACACCGCCCCCTTTGGCAGTTCTATCTAGACGGAAAATGTTGTAGTTGGGAATGGACATTTCAGAATCTTTGGTGGCCTTCCTAAACCAGGATTCAGACACTGCTAGAACATCAGGGCTGGCTGAGTGTGCTAACACAGTGAATAACTCAAACTTAGGGAGGAGGCTTCTGATGTTAACATGCAAGAAACCAAGGCTTTTGCGATTACAGAAGTCAACAAATGACAGCGCCTGGGGAGCAGGAGTGATACTGGGGGCTACAGGGCCTGGGTTAACCTCTACATCACCAGAGGAACAGAGGAGGAGTAGAATAAGGATACGGTTAAAGGCTTTAAGAACTGGTCTTCTAGTGCGTTGGGTACAGAGAATGGAGCTGGAGGGGTTAGAGGGATTTGCGTTATGATGTTATAGTTGGACCACTTGGCCCATGCCCTCAATCCGCTTTATCCCTATCAGAGAGATTAAACTGGATTCACTGTCTATTCAGACCGAGTGTGTATTGGGAGCTGTAATCTGGCTACTGCCATACAGACTTTTGAAAGGATTTTCTCTGCATTTTTTAATTATGTACAATGATGAAGATTGTAATGAGAATGGACATTGCTTAGAGGGGAGTGAGATGACAGGCTGATAATTATATCTTTAATAGAAATGGATGCTATGGGAGGGCGGGTAGTTTTGGCTGTGATACATGGATCGATTGCATTTATACTGTATAGCACATTTCACTATAGGTTTCAAAGCACTTAAAGGGATAGTTCACCCAAATTACAAAATTATATTTGGTTTCCTTAAGCAGTCTATGGACAAGGCCACTGTTTCAAATGCTAACTTTTCAGCATGTGGCACAAATCCAATGTCAACAATACCTATATAACCAATAGTACCTTTATAACCAATATTTCATTTTGTAATTTGGGTGAACTAGTCCTTTAACATAATATGGAGGTATTTAGTTCGAGAAAGCTCTCAACACATTGTGGAGAAGTGAGGGGTAATTGTCCCTATTTGAAGCTTGAAGTCAGAAAAGCATGGTATACATAAGATCTATTAAGTAACCACCACTCAATGATCTTCAAAAGCTTTATTACAATGTGATCCAAGATGAACAGGAAGATTTCTTGACAACTCACATTTGGTATTATTTGTTGTCCTTCATTGTGCAGGTGAGAATCAAGTATAATATTAATATAATAAAGAATATAAATTATTATTATAAATAAATCATCTTTCAACAACATTTTTTTGTCTTGATTTTGTCATTACACAAGTCAATCAACAACACTATTCTGATGATTAAATTAACACACAATTCATGACATCAAGAAAACGACACAAACATTTCAGTAAAACAAATGTTACAACTGCATTAGCTCTAATGCAAAGGTTTGGCAACTGCAAAAAAACATCCCAACAAATTTAAATAAACCTGATTTTACCCTATTCCATCATTCCAATGGCTAACCAACAATTATTTGTGAAATGTATCTCTAGCCTAGCATTAGCCTAGCATTAGCTTTAGCTCAGCAATACTGGACCAGCTCGCTCATGTTACAGCCAGACCGGCAGCACACCCCAGCAGGCCCCACGTCTCGGCGGGTACGGGTGGACACGGTGTACCCCAGAGGGATGGTGGAAGGTTCCATTTCCCCCTTAACCTGTGGAGGTGTGCTGGGGAACCCTAGATGGTTCTGCTGGTCTTCTGTTACACTCTCTGTGGATTCCTGGTCGTCTCTCTGCCTCACCACATCTCTGCCAGTCTCTGTAGTCTTCAGGTTGGCAAATTGGTCGCTGTTCAGCCAATTCAGAATTGCCCCTGTTGGAGGAAAAAACGGAATAAGGCATAATTTACAGTTTAGGCAAATGTCTAAGAAAATGGTTGAGAAAAGGATTCCATTCACCCTAACCTCCAATCTCATGCTTTTCAGTATAAAAATACATGAATGCCTTTCGGATTCAACTAAATTGAACTCACAAATGTACATTGTGAACGCACAAACAACAGCATCATAAAACATGTGAAACAAGCTATCAGAGCAGGGCTCGCCAACCCTGTTCCTGGAGAGCAACCGTCCTGTAGGTTTTCACTCCAACCCTGTTCCTGGAGAGCTACCGTCCTGTAGGTTTTCACTCCAACCCTGTTCCTGGAGAGCTACCGTCCTGTAGGTTTTCACTCCAACCCTGTTCCTGGAGAGCTACCGTCCTGTAGGTTTTCACTCCAACCCCAATCTAGCGCACCTGATTCTAATAATTAGCTGGTTGATAAGCTGAATCAGGTTAGTTACAACAGGGGTTGGAGTGAAAACCTACAGGAGGGTAGCTCTCCAGGAACAGGGTTGGAGAGCCCTGTATTAGACCGTTGAGAGTTGTACTCACTGTGGTGGTTGACGTGGTGTTGTCCAAGGTCCGGAGCAGAGCGCTTCAGTCTGGGGCTCCCACACGATGTGACCACCATACGGATAAACTCTCTCCCACACAGCTTCACCCTGGTGTCCTGTCCCTGGGTCCATACACCGCAACCATGGGAACCACCATGAGAGACACGAGACACTTAGCATCCATGATGTTGACTCCCAAATCAATGACACAAACAGCAAATAGATGGAGTAGGTATGGTACGATGAGGTGAGGAGGGATGCAATGTGTGGCTACTTGTGAGAGCTTCCTAGGGCTTTATATAACGCTCTACTGTATGCCAGGCCGGGATTCTCACAAGGAGCCATTCGGCCTTGGCCAAGGAAAAGGATGTCCTGATCTTGAGATCACCACTGTGGTGTCAAAGAGAGTTCCCCTCAAGGCTGGAACTCTCGTTTGAGATAAATACATGTCAAATGGTGATTTAAATGTTTTTTTTAAACATTTGAGTCATTTAGCAGATGCTCTTATCCAGAGCAATTAGGGTTAAGTGCCTTGCTCAAGGGCACATCAACAGATTTTTCACCTATTCTGCTCAGGGATTCAAACCAGTAACCTTTTGGTTACTGGACCAACGCTCTTAACCGCTAGGCTACCTGACAACCAGGCATTGCACTAGACTCAGGAAAGCTAATAAAATCAGGATGCAGGTTAAAACAAAGTCAAGGATAATGACTTCACCATGCGCATTCATACCACAGATTCATACCACAGACAATACGCAGTACTTGGCATTGGGCTATTGGGCTTCAGTTACATCTTGTTTTGTTTGCGTTTAAAGAAAATGTGCAGACAATAAAATTCAAAGTGCATCATAGCGATAATAGCATTACCAAGGAGTCGCATGGTGGAGTCACAGCAGTCACACATTCTCTTTTCACAGCATGAAAGTATGTGTGGATAGCCTTGGGTCCATTTCCTCTTTGTCTGTCCCCTCTCACTCCTTACTGTTACTATCGTAATATAGTCCCATGGCCCCAGGTTAACACTAGAAGTCACTGCCAGGCGACTGTCAAAAGCCTGTCTTCTCCTTGTTTAAATTGATGTTGAACATATAGAAACCACTGCTGCTATCCTTTCGGTCGCCTTATCCCTAAATCCTATTAGACAGATAGTCAGCTTCTCTGTGCTGTATCAAACTACTGCAATGTATGGTTGCTTGTGATCTTGATTTCTGTTTCAATATTCTGTCTGTAGTTATTTGAGAGCAAGCCACACATTTCAACCTTGAATATATATATTTTATTACTATCAAATATTTTTTAGCAATGGATAGCAGAACAGTTTTTTGTTGTTGTTATTTACATCAAACACTTATTATTTCCCACAAAGCTTTGCAGTTGATTTTAGTTCAATGTATTTGGCTTCATCCTTCAATATTATCACTGACTTACTGGTTGTGGTAACATGCCATGGTTAATAGTTCTAGCCAGCAGTCTGTGAGGACGTGAGACATTCAACAAAACAGGAAATAAAACAGTTCAGATGAAATCACTTTTATTCTTTGACACCCATCGCATTGTCTATTTCAAAGGAGTCCTGTATACAGTACTATATAGTACTGTCTAATTGTATACATTTTAAGTATATAGTATAACTTTAACTGACTATTGCCCATAACATAGACATTTGGGTAGAATCTGAGTACCATGTCAGAGTTGGGTTCAGTTCTACTAATTCATTAAAGATACCGTTAAAACTGTAGTTTTCTAATATAATTTTTTCAATTAATTAGTTGAATGTTTATTTTCTGACTGAAACTGAGAAGTAATTGCCAACTGGAAGTATCATCCAACTGCAATAATGTCTTTTATCATGTTATAATAAACTAATTAGGCCTAATTTCATGTGTTGATTTCGATACTTACAGCCTGCACATTTTATAGACATGAGGCCCCCTCCCCAAAAATGATATTAGCACTTCATCCAATGGAGCAGTCATAGGCCTACTAGCTACCATCCCTCAGCTTCTGAAGTGGTTTGTGCAATCTAGACAAATAAATGTTGGTTGTTACTCTGTTATAGGCATGAATGCCTGGTAAAAAGTTAGTTCCACTCAGCTTGACTGCATCAGGGGCTATTCTTAGAAACCGATCCTGATGGGGGGTGATTCCTGTCTATTTGACGGAGGAGTCATCCTTAGCGTGCCACGTCTAAAGCTGTAGCTTACGGTTTATCTCCCCTTGGCTCAGCCTCAACCCCCCCCTCCCTTTGCCCAATGTTTACTGTCCTACATCCCGGCTTAGAATACAGTCAGAGGCAGACGGGGTGTTAGAGTCTCCAGCATGAGGCGAGAAAGGCATTTAAGGGGCATTGGCATTAGGGTCTCACTCAGCGCCCACATGGCTCTGACTCCTGCTCGGATGGTATACAGTGTCTTGATCATCATCAGAGTTGTCCGACGGCTGTGGTTCGAAGCAGCCATCGAACTTGCGGCGCAGACGTTTCTTGAGCTGGAAGGTTCGTACACCCGGGCCTATAGTCTGGGTGTACTCCTGGGCCTTGAGCTTGGCGTAGTAGTCAGAGAACTTGTTGAAGAGGATTGAGATGGGCATGCCGTTGAGGATAATGCCAAAGGAGATGCAGCCAAATGCCACGCAGCGACCCAGATAGGAGATGGGCACCACGTCACCATAGCCCACAGTGGAGATGCTCACCTGTAGGACAAAGAAGGAAATGGTCTTGTTGTGTTCATCTCAAAGAACATTTCAGTCAAAGCCACATGCTATACAGAACACCAGGGGTACTCAACTACTATTTGAGAAGGTCCGGTCACACAGATTTCCTAGATGGCAAAGGTCCGGGTGGATATTGTCATTTATCGTCATAGTAACAAACCCCCACATCGCGACCTATGTGACCCCAAGCTGTTTAAACTGTTCACACCCCTCTTGCTGGCAGAGAGAAAAAATGTGCAGTTTTTAAACGAATTTCCTACAATTCAACACATTTTGTAATGTCTTATGTGTGTTCATGTGATGCCTGAGTGACTCAACTAAATCAATGTGGCTCCCTGGGGGTCGAGGCCCCTGGTCACGTAATCTGGCCATGATAACTACGATTTCGATAGCTGGATAGCCTAACTTACCCATTTAGCTAACATGGCCAGTAGTTAAATCAACTGGACATTTCTGACAGGTTATAAATAGCGCTCTAAGGTCTGTCAGTGAATAAAAAACATAACATAACAAGAGGAAAAATGCCCATGCACTGCCAAATTAATTGCACCTTGTGCAGCTATTCTACTATTTCAACTCTCAACAGCAGTGAGTTGAAAGCCTGACTGAGTTCCTAAAAAAAGTGAAAATATACAGTATGTTCTGTCTTTTCGCTCTGTCTGTAGCCCAGCCATACTCACCTGGCCTTCTTGACCCCGTTTTGGGTCTGGATCCTGACCGGGTCTGCCAGGTGAGTATGGCTGGGCTACAGACAGAACATACTGTATATTTTCACCTGAATCAGAATCCAACCAGGTGAAGGAGACTAGTTAAAGGAAACAAGCCCACACCAAACTCCTCAAAACTTGCTATATTTTCTGCGCTGTATAGGTAAAAAGCCCTTTTTAGCCATTATTACAAAACACAGACCTTGAGAATAAGCCTGAGACTAATCTAAGTAATTATGGTAGTTGGTCATGATGTTAGTTACAGCACTATGTCAGGTCCGGAAATACTTCTGGGAATAACAAGGACCAATTCAACCTTCAGGGATCCAGGAACCAATCCAACTTTTCTAATCAGTCTGTAAACCGTGGTTTGAAACGAAAGGCATTACAAGGCATTAGACCAGATTAGACACATAAAAGTTAACAGCTGCCGGGGGATAAAGCCTATAATTTCCTCCACCAAAGAGGAAGAAACACAGACTATGATGCATGAATACAATGTCATTCCCCATGTTTGGAGTAGCAAATAAATCCAATGAAATGTGGCAGATTACAATATCCAACTCAGAAATTAAAACCAAAAGTCAGGAATGTGTTTTTGTCATCCCTCGCCGTTGGTCATGAAAAGCCTTGTTGATCTTGTTTCCTCATGATGAAAGTGAACCACAAACAGGAAATGGATCCTTCATGAATACCGCCACTGGCTTCATCAATTGAGAGAGAGTTCAAATAAGAGGTAAAAGGCTGAAAAGGCCATTCGTAATTACAGTGCCTTCAGAAGATATTCATACCCCTTGACTTATTCCACATTTTGTTTTGTTACAGCCTGAATTCAAAATGGATCAAATAGATTTTTTCTCATCCATCTACACACAATACCCCCTAATGACAAAGTGAAAACATGTTTAGACATTTTTGTAAATGTATTGAAAATTAAATACAGAAATATCTCATTTACGTAAGTATTCACACCCCTGAGTCAATACTTTGCAGAATCAAATCAAATTGTATTTGTCACATGCGCCGAATACAACGGGTGTAGACCGTACCATGAAATGCTTATTTACAAGCCCTTAACCAACAATGCAGTTCAAGAAATAGTTAAGAAAATATTTACTAAATAAACTAAAGTAAAAAATTAAGTAACACAATAAAATAACAATAACGAGGCTATATACAGGGGGTACCGGTACCGAGTCAATGTGCGGGTGTACAGGTTAGTCGAAGTAATTGGTACATGTAGGTAGGGGTAAAATATGAAAAATGCACTCACTAAAACTGTAAGTCGCTCTGGATAAGAGCGTCTGCTCTGGATAAGAGCGTCTGCTAAATGACTAAAATGGAAAAAATTGGTCAAGTGACTATGCATAGATAATAAACAACTAGTAGCAGTCAATGCAAATAGTCCGGGTGGCCATTTGATGAATTGTTCAGCAGTCTTATGGCTTTGGGGTAGAAGCTGTTAAGGAGCCTTTTGGACCTAGACTTGGCGCTCCGGTACCGCTTGCTGTGCGGTAGCGGAGAGAACAGTCTATGACTTGGGTGACTGGAGTCTTAATACCATTTTTTGGGCCTTCCTCTGACACTGTCTAGTATATAGGTCCTGGATGGCAGGAAGCTTGGCCCCAGTGATGTACTGGGCCATACGCACTACCCTCTGTGGTGCCTTACAGTCGGATGCCGAGCAGTTGCCATACCAGGAGGTGATGTAACCGGTCAGGATGCTCTCGATGGTGCAGCTGTAGAACTTTTTGAGGATCTGGGGACCAATGCCAAATCTTTTCAGTCTCCTGAGGGGGAAAATGGGTTGTCATGCCCTCTTCACAACTGTCTTGGTGTGTTTGGACCATGATAGTTTGTTAGTGATGTGGACACCAAGGAACTTGAAACTCTCGACCCGCTCCACTACAGCCCCGTCGATGTGAATGGGGGCATGTTCGGCCCTCCTTTTCCTGTAGTCCACGATCAGCTCCTTTGTCTCCTCGTGTTGAGGGAGAGGTTGTTGTCCTGGCACCACACGGCCAGGTCTCTGACCTCCTCCCTATAGGCTGTCTCATTGTTGTTGGTGATCAGGCCTACCACTGTTGTGTCATCATGGTGTTGGAGTCGTGCTCGGCCATGCAGTTGTGGGTGAACAGGGAGTACAGGAGGGGACTAAGCACGCACCCCTGAGTGGCCCCCGTTGTTGAGGATCAGCGTGGCAGATGTGTTGTTGCCTACCCTTACCACCTGGGGGCGGCCCGTCAGGAAGTCCAGGATCCAGTTGCAGAGGGAGGTGTTTAGTCCCAGGGTCCTTAGCTTAGTGATGAGCTTTGCAGGCACTATGGTGTTGAACACTGAGCTGTAGTCAATGAACAGCATTCTCACATAGGTGTTCCTTTTGACCAGGTGGGAAAGGGCAGTGTGGAGTGCGATGGAGATTGAGTGATCTGTGGATCTGTTGGGGCGGTATGCGAATTGGAGTGGGTCTAGGGTTTCCGGGATGATGGTGTTGATGTGAGCCATGACCAGCCTTTCAAAGCACTTCAAGGCTACCAACGTGAGTGCTACAGGGTGGTAAAGTCAACATTTGCCTCATGGTGAAATCCCTGAGCGGTTTCCTTCCTCTGCTGCAACTGCATTAGGAAGGATGCCTGTATCTTTGTAGTGACTGGGTGTATTGATACACCATCAAAAGTGTAATTCATAACTTCACCATGCTCAAAGGGATGTTCAAAGTCAGTTTTTTTATTTTTACCCATCTACCAATAGGTGCCCTTTTTTGCGAGGCATTGGAAAACCTCCCTGGTCTTTGTGGTTGAATCTGTGTTTTGAAATTCACTGCTCGACTGAGGGACCTTACAGTTAATTGTATGTGTGGGTACAGAGATGAGGTGGTCATTCAAAGATCATGTTAAACACTATTATTGCACACAGAGTCCATGCAACTTATAATGTGACTTGTAAAGCAAATTTTTACTACTGCACTTATTTAGGCTTGCCATAACAAAGGGTTTGAATACTTATTGAATACGTTTTAGGTTTTGTTTTGTAAACATTTTGAAAACATAATTCCACTTTGACATTATGGGGTATTGTGTGTAGGCCAGTGACAAAAATATCTCAATTTAATCCATTTTTAAAAATCAGGCTGTAACACAACAAAATGTGGAAAAAGTACATGGGTGGGAATACATTCTGAAGGCACTGTACAATATCCAACTCAGAAATTAAAACCAAAAGTCAGGAATGTGTTTTTGTCATCCCTCGCCGTTGGTCATGAAAAGCCTTGTCAAGCTTGTTTCCTCATGATGAAAGTGAACCACAAACAGGAAATAGATAGATCCTTTATGTATACTGCCACTGGCTACATCAATTGAGAGAGAGTTCAAATAAGAGGTAAAAGGCTGAAAAAAGGCTAAAATAGAAGTGTCGATGAATGAAAATGCCATAGAAAAATAACTGAAATTCAACTCTGGACCTTGAAGACATTTCCACTACTTTTTTTTATTGTTCCCCTCTAATCAAGCACTGATTTAAACCTGGGACACCCGGTGGGTGTAATTAATTATCAGGTAGAACAGAAAACCACCAGTCTCCGGACCACGTAGGGTAAGAGTTGAATACCCCTGATATGAAGGATGGAGTTGTTTACTCACCGCAGCCCACCACCAGGCGTCAGGGATGCTGCTGAAGGGGGTGCCTGGCTGGTCCAGCTCCACAGAGTGCATGAGGGCCGAGAAGGTGAAGATGCCCATGATAATAAACAGGAACAGGCAGCACACCTGCTCTCTGCACTGCCGGATGGTGAAGCCAAACGCCCGCATGCCTGTGGAATGCTTGGCCAGCTTGAGGATGCGGAAGATACGCATGAGCTTGACCACCTTGAGCACCTTGCTGACTTTACTGACCCTGGCCATAGTCTTCAGGTCCTCCTGGGCACCGGCATCATCAACATCTGTGAAAATCTCAAAGATGATCTGGATGAAGTAGGGCATGACGGCCAACAGGTCCACAAAGTTGAGGCCGCTTTTCACAAAGTGTTTGATGTCGCAGGTGGTGAGAAGCCGCAGGAAGTACTCAAAGGTGAAGAAGACGATGGAGACGATCTCCACACACTCCATGTAGGTCTTGCCGTAGATAGTGTACTTCCTCAGCTCCTTCACCGTGTTGAGGGTCATGGCCACGATGGAGATGAGGACAAAGAGGCTGGAGAACACGGCGAAGCCCTTGGCCGCTAACGAGGAGTAGGGGTTCTCCATCAGGTCCCAGAGGGCCTTGCGGAACCCTCCCAGGAACATGGTCTTGAACACGGCCTCCTCATCCCTGTGGGCCGGCTTGATCTCGTCGATCAGCTCCTGGTTGACCTTCAGGCCATCTTTGATCTCATCCACCTTCTCCTCAAACAGCATGCGGCAACACCTCGGAGTGTCCCTCATGCGGAGACCCCAGAAGTTCATCTCCTCCTCGAAATTGAGCGGACACAGACTCTCCATCACCCACATGACGTTGCTGCAGTAAAAGTGGAAGATGTAGTGGAAGAAAGTGGGGTCCCGGTCAAAGAAGAACTCATTTTTGCGGACTGAGTAGTCGTCGCAGAGTGTCATCCTCTTCACAGGATCGGTACAGAGGGCCAGAGAGCCAATCCTGGTTTTGGGGTGGCGGAGAACCAGATGGATTGGTATGTGAAAGACTCTCCCACCGACATTGATGGTGACTATGTTGGATTGTCTGGCGACACGTTTTTCTTTCTTCTCTGGCCCGTTCTCCTTCATGACCACTGCCTGAGGAGCAGAGGTGTCCAGGTTGTCCATGGACGTCCATGCTTTCACAGAGCTCTCCTGTGCAAAGGGGAAGGTAGCGTCTGGTTCTTCTATGCTCTTGGAGAAGCTGGTGTTCAGCTTCACGCTGGCAAACAAACTCGAGCGCCGCTTTTTCAGCTTTTTTAGGTGATGAGGGTTTTTTGAAGGTTGTTCCATTGTACGATCCTCAGAGGGCAGGAACTTTTGAGGAAAATATCAATCCTGCTCACCTAGTGAAAGTTAAGTCAGTTAAGACCTTACCAACAAATCCAATATTTCACACGTTTTACAATCCTCGAAACGAAGAACAACAACAGCAAGACTTTCTTCTTCCTTTTCCTTTCCTTACAAATTCAGCAGGGAGAGAAAAAGCTATACCGTGTTTGATTGGACGTTCAAGAAGATCAAGAGCATGAGTTGGGGATTCATCCTCCTCACTGATTCTCTAATCCCATCGCTGTTCTTTCTGTCCTAACGGAAGTTAAAAATACTGTCCGGGAGGATTAGTGTTGTGATTTAAGGATTTGGTGATGGGAGGAGGGAAAGGCAGAGCAGAGACAGCAGTCGCCCATTTGTGACAAGGCTATTAAAGGCTTACAGGTACACGCAGTTCAAACTGAAAAGAAAGGAATCACAGTATACGACAACATTTTGTATACCTTCACATCTATGCCTTCATTCCAACCTCCACTTTTTCATGTGAATCACACGAGAAACCAAATTTGGTTGCAGTTTTATTGTGCAGATCACTTATTTCCCCCTTATTCGCCCCTTATTTCTACTGGCCTAGACAGTATTTATACCTTAAAGCAGCAAGCTGCAGTTGCTACATCTATTTTTGGACTTAAAGCCCCCATGCAGTCTTTGTAATTGTATTTTTAAATCATCACTGTATGTCTAATAAATCACTGTGTGTGTTTATTTAATGAAAATAACTCAAAATACTGTATATGTATTTTTAATTTTTTATTTCCCTGAGCCTTGTTTGGTCCTTGAAATGCTCAGTCTGATGGTGTTTGAAATGTACATACAAAGCCCTGATTGGCTGATAGGATGGTCTAGAGCCCACCCCCTTACCCAAATGAACAGTCATTGGTCTATTATAATCAGATCACATTGTGACATCATGATGTGGGCCAAAAGTTCCATCCCGCCTGAACAAGCTTTTTTTCAAACAGCTCTTACACAAAAATGGCATTATCATAATTTTCCCAATTTCAGTGTTATTTCGACCTCATAGTGTGGAAATATAAAAATCACGCTTAACTGCACTGCCCCTTCAATAAATTAATGAAGAATATAACTTATAAATACCTCATGAACTTAGTTGTACCCCAATACCTGAACTGTTGTACCCCATCAAAACCCCAAATATAAGCTTGTTTTACTCCAATGTTTGTAAACAATGTAAATGTAAGCGAACACAGTATAGCCTCAAAACATGGTTAAAACTCCAATGTTGATATCATGTATGGTCAGTCCTTAAATGTATAGCTATGTCTATGAATTTGAGAGTGGTTACAATTCTCCAGACCCATCCCTAAGCTTTTGACCAAAACAGAGAAAGGGAAGACCGCTTTGTTAATGTTTCAACTGCATATTGCCCCTATAAACACATAGTGGGGAATATTATTTATCAGAGAACTTTGGTCATGACTGAATTGCAAGAAGCACACAGTTTAAAAATAGAGTTATAGTCATGTAGGCCTACATTATACATTCATTATTGTCAGGCACAGTCTGCAAGCTCCACTCTGACATCTAGCTGTCAGTCATCTGTGTTGATTACAACATGAAGGAACACATTTTAAATGTACTCTAGGTCAGAATATTAAAATGACTTTTATAATTCAAAATGGCCAAGCATTCAAAACTTTGTTGGCTACTTTAAGAAAATGACAAGAAAGTTGGTAAACTGAATATTTTATCCACACCAGCAGAGAGAGACAGACAGTCAGGGAGAGGCAGACCCAGAAAGACCAACAGTTTAGGACAGGATAATCAACTAGATTCAGATGTGGGCCAATTTTTTCTTAAGCGGATGGTCAGGGGGTCAGAATATAATTACAAATAATTTGTAGACGGCAAATTGACCACAAGAAGCCCAAACAGATATAATATTTGACTAAAACATAATCATTTCAAACCTTGCTTACATTTGTATACGATCACATATATCTCTCTATTATGCGTGAAAATACTTTGTAACAGATTTCCAAAATTAAAATCACTTGGAGCTGATTTGCTGGTGTTTTTACAGTCTTTTATGGCCAACAATTTAAATAATATTAATAATAACAAAACAACCAAAACAATAAATATATATAAACACTTTACATGTTGTGTTCATATTTTTGTTCAGTATATACAGTGCTGCTTGAAAGTACCATGCGTGTAGTAGAAAAACAAAATGAAAAAAGAATTAGTGCAGGTGCAAAAATAAGTGAACCCCATATTGCCTTGGTTAAATCAAGTAGGTAAGTAGAATGAACCAATCAAAGGAGAGATCGTTAGGAAAGAGTTTGGGCGGGACTCTGATAAATAGAGATAGGAAACCTGGTCCGTTTGGTGTTACCCATCCAGATGAATGCAAAGCACACCATGCCGAGAGGAAAGGAGATCTCAGAGGCCATCAGGACGAGGGTAGTGAGAGCACATCAGTCTGGGGAAGGCTATAAAATCATCTCAAAACGATTTTAGCTCCATCAGTCCACTGTGAGGCATTTAATTTACAAATGGAGAGCATTTAACATGACAGCAACTCGGCCTAGAAGTGGACGCCCGTCCAGAATATCCACAAGAGCCACAAGAACAATCATAAATCAGGTAAAAGCCAACCCAAACATAACATCTAGAGATTTGCAGACCTCCCTTGCTGCATCTCAGGTAACTGTGCATGCTTCAACAATAAGAAGAACACTGAATCGAAATGCCATTCATGGGAGGGTTGCTAGGAAGAAGCCTCTGCTGTCAAAAAAGAACCAAACTGCCCATCTTAACTTTGCCAGAGACCCCCTGGACAAACCTGAAGGTTTCTGGAAGTCCATTCTCTGGACCGATGAGTCCAAAATTGACCTTTTTGGTCACAATCAACACCGCTATGTTTGGCGAAAACCCAACACTGCCTACCACCAAAATAACATTATCCCAACAGTCAAGCATGGTGGTGGAAATGTCAAGAACTGTGGCTGCTTTTCTTCCTCTGGACCTGGCCACATTTGATTTTATTATTTTTATTTCACCTTTATTTAACCAGGTAAGCCAGTTGAGAACAAGTTCTCATTTACAACTGTGACCTGGCCAAGATAAAGCAAAGCAGTGCAATAAAAACAACAAACACAGAGTTACATATGGAATAAAAAAACGTACAGTCAATAACACAATAGAAAATCTATGTGACACTCTGGCTCCATGGACTTTGATATTTGAGCCAGGGTTGTTCATTGTCATTGGTTTGGGTGTATTTCATTTGGTGGTGTTGGGGATGGGTGAGTTTCATTTTGTTTGTGTCTAGTGGTGATTGGTCTATGACTCCCAATCGGAGGTAACGAGTGTCAGCTGTCGGCTCGTTATCTCTGATTGGGAGCCATATATATTCTGTGTGTTTTCTCCTTTGTTTTGTGGGTTATTGTTCCAGTGTTGTATGTTCTGTCGGTGTCACAGAGGACTTCACGTATCGTCATTTGTTGTTTTTTCGTGGTTGCTTTAATTAAATAAAGTCATCATGTTCACTCCACGCGCTGCGTATTGGTCCGCTCCTTCAGACGATCGTGACAGAAAAACCCACCAAAAAAGGACCAAGCAGCGCGTCCAGGAGCAAAGGGTCTGGACATGGGAGGAACTGTTGGACGGTAAAGGGTCCTGGACGTGGGAAGAAATCCTGGACGGCATGGATCGCCGTCCATGGAGCGAAACAGAGGAGAGGCGACGGAGAGAGGAGCAACGGCGTCGGCAGAGCCAACGTCGGAAGGACGAGAGGCAACCCCAAGAAATTTTTTGGGGGGCACATGGCTTGGGCGACGGAGCAGCAGGAGGCTGCCACAAGGCAGAGTCAGAGGGCTGCCAGGTTAAGGGGGCTGACGGAGGCAGAGAAGGGACGGATTCAGTGGGCTACCAGGTCAAGGGGGGGCTACTGGGTAAAGCAGGGAAGGAAGGTGTTGAGGCACGGCGTGAGGTACTGGGGTGTGTAACCAGTTCGGTCCGGCCCGTTCCTAGTCCCGAGGTGCAGCCAGTAGTGTGTGTTCCCTGCACGGTACGGCCTGTTCCGGTCCCTCGCACTAAGTGTAAGGTGCGCGTCGCCAGCCCGGTTCGGCCTGTTCCTGCCATACGCACCAAGTATGCGGTGCGCGTCGCCAGCTCAGCCCGGCCTGTTCCTACTCCACGCACCAGGGATACGGTGCGCCGCCAGCCCAGCCCGGCCTGTTCCTACTCCACGCACCAGGGATACGGTGCGCTTCGCTCAGCCCGGCCCGGCCTGTTCCGGCCACTCGCACCAGGGATACGGTGCGCGTCGCCAGCCCCGCCCGGCCTGTTCCTGCTCTCCGCACTAGGCGTGAGGTGAGTCCCCAGGGTCCAGCATGCCCTGTTCCGGCTCCCCGCACTAGGCGTTATGGGAGTCCCCAGGGTCCAGCATGCCCTGTTCCGACTCCCCGCACTAGCCCTGAGATGCGTGTCCTCAGCCCGGTACCTCCAGTTCCGGCACCACGCATCAGGCCTACGGTGCGTCCCCAGGGCCAAGCATGCCCTGTTGCTGCTTCCCGCACTAGCCCTGAGATGCGTGTCCTCAGCCCGGTACCTCCAGTTCCGGCACCACGCATCAGGCCTACGGTGCGTCCCCCAGGGTCCAGCATGCCCTGTTGCTTCTCCCCGCACTAGCCCTGAGATGCGTGTCCTCAGCCCGGTACCTCCTGTTCCGGCACCACGCACCAGGCCTACGATGCGCCTCAGACGGCCAGAGTCTGCCGTCTGCCCAACGGGGCCTGAACTGCCCGTCTGCCCAAAGCCTGCAAAGCCGCCCCGTCTGCCATGAGCCATCAGAGCCGTCCGCCAGACCGGAGCCGCTAGAGCCTTCCGCCAGACAGGATCAGCCAGAGCCTTCCGCCAGACAGGATCAGCCAGAGCCTTCTGCCAGACAGGATCAGCCAGAGCCTTCTGCCAGACAGGATCAGCCAGAGCCTTCTGCCAGACAGGATCAGCCAGAGCCTTCCGCCAGACAGGATCAGCCAGATCCGTCCAGTCGGCCATGAGCAGCCAGATCCGTCAGTCGGCCATGAGCAGCCAGATCCGTCAGCCAGCCATGAGCAGCCAGATCCGTCAGCCAGCCATGAGCAGCCAGATCCGTTAGCCAGCCATGAGCAGCCAGATCCGTTAGCCAGCCATGAGCAGCCAGTTCCGTCAGCCAGCCATGAGCCGTCCAGCCAGGATCCGCCAGAGCCGTCCAGCCAGGATCCGCCAGAGCCGTCCAGCCGGGATCCGCCAGAGCCGTCCAACCGGGATCCGTCAGAGCCGTCCAGCCAGGATCCGCCAGCCAGCCAGGATCCGCCAGAGCCAGCCAGCCAGGATCCGCCATTTAGTCAGGTGCTGCCCCTTAGCTCGGTGTTGCTCCTTATCCTGTTGCTGTCCCTTATCCTGGTGCTGTCCCTTAGCCTGGTACTGCCCCTTAGTCCGGTACTGCCCCTTAGTCCGGTACTGCCCCGTAGTCCGGTGCTGCCCCTTAGTCCGGTGCTGCCCCTTAGCCCGGTGCTGCCCCTTGTTCCGGTGCTGCCCCTTATCCCGGTGCTGCCCCTTATCCCGGTGCTGCCCCTTAGGCCGATGCTGCCCCTTAGTCCGGTGTTGCCCCTTAGTCCAGGTGGGGTTAGTTGGAGGGTGGTCATTGGGAGGAGGCTACCGAAGCAGGTTGTGACTGTGGTGGGGTGGGGATCACGACCGGGGCCAGAGCCGCCACCGTGGACAGACGCCCACCCAGACCCTCCCCTAGTCCTGATATTGGTGCGCCCGGAGTTCGCACCTTTAGGGGGGTACTGTGACACTCTGGCTCCATGGACTTTGATATTTGAGCCAGGGTTGTTCATTGTCATTGGTTTGGGTGTATTTCATTTGGTGGTGTTGGGGATGGGTGAGTTTCATTTTGTTTGTGTCTAGTGGTGATTGGTCTATGACTCCCAATCGGAGGTAACGAGTGTCAGCTGTCGGCTCGTTATCTCTGATTGGGAGCCATATATATTCTGTGTGTTTTCTCCTTTGTTTTGTGGGTTATTGTTCCAGTGTTGTATGTTCTGTCGGTGTCACAGAGGACTTCACGTATCGTCATTTGTTGTTTTTTCGTGGTTGCTTTAATTAAATAAAGTCATCATGTTCACTCCACGCGCTGCGTATTGGTCCGCTCCTTCAGACGATCGTGACAATCTATATACAGTGTGTGCACATGTAGTAAGTTATGGAGGTAAGGCAATAAACAGCCATAGTGCAAAATAATTACAATTTGGTATTAACACTGGAGTGATAAATGTGCAGAAGATGATGTGAAAATAGAGATACTGGGGTGCAAATAAGCAAAATAAATAACAATGTAAATAACAATATGGGGATGAGGTAGTTGGGTGGGCTAATTAAAGATGGGCTGTGTACAGGTGCAGTGATCGGTAAGCTGCTCTGACAACAGATGCTTAAAGTTAGTGAGGGAGATAAGTGTATCCAGCTTTAGAGATTTTTGCAGTTCGTTCCAGTCATTTGCAGCAGAGAACTGGAAGGAATGGCGGCCAAAGGAGGTGTTGGCTTTGGGGATGACCAGTGAGATATACCTGCTGGAACGCATACTACGGCTGGGTGTTGCTATGGTGACCAATGATCTAAGATAAGGCAGGGATTTGCCTAGAAGTGATTTATAGATGACCTGGAGCCAGTGGGTTTGGCGACAAATATGTAGTGAGGGCCAGCCAACGAGAGCGTACAGGTCACAATGGTGGGTAGTATATGGGGCTTTGGTGGCAAAACAGACTACATGCAATTTGCTGAGTAGAGTGTTGGAAGATATTTAGTAAATGACATCGCTGAAGTCAAGGATTGGTAGGATAGTCAGTTTTACGAGGGCATGTTTAGCAGCATGAGTGAAGGAGGCTTTGTTGCGAAATAGGAAGCCGATTCTAGATTTAACTTTGGATTGGAGAGGCTTAATGTGAGTCTGGAAGGAGAGTTTACGGTCTAACCAGACACCTAGGTATTTGTAGTTGTCCACATATTCTAAGTCAGACCCGCCGAGAGTAGTGATTCTAGTCGGGCGGGTGCAAGCAGCGTTCGATTGAAGAGCATGCATTTAGTTTTACTAGCGATTAATAGCAGTTGGAGGCCACGGAAGGAGTGTTGTATGGCATTGAAGCTCGTTTGGAGGTTTGTTAACACAGTGTTCAATGAAGGGCCAGATGTATACAAAATGGTGTCGTCTGCGTAGAGGTGGATCTGAGAGTCAACAGCAGCAAGAGCGACATCATTGATATACACAGAGAATAGAGTCGGCCCTAGAATTGAACCCTGTGGCACCCCCATAGAGACTGCCAGAGGTCCAGACAACAGGCCATCCGATTTGACACATTGAACTCTATCTGAGAAGTAGTTGGTGAACCAGGCGAGGCAGTCATTTGAGAAACCAAGGTTATTTAGTCTGCCAATAAGAATGCGGTGATTGACAGAATCTTTTATCGATTGCGGTTATTATATCGTTTAGGACCTTGAGCGTGGCTGAGGTGCACCCATGACCAGCTCGGAAACCAGATTGCATAGCGGAGAAGGTACGGAGGGATTCTAAATGGTCGGTGATCTGTTTGTTAACTTGGCTTTCAAATACTTTTGAAAGGCAGGGCAGGATGGATATGGGTCTGTAACAGTTTGGATCTAGAGTGTCACCCCCTTTGAAGAGGGGGATGACCGCGGCAGCTTTCCAATCTCTGGGGATCTCAGACGATACGAAAGAGAGGTTGAACAGGCTAGTAATAGGGGTTGCGACAATTTCGGCGTCTAATTTCAGAAAGAAAGGGTCCAGATTGTCTAGCCCAGCTGATTTGTAGGGGTCCAGATTTAGCAGCTATTTCAGGACATCAGCTATCTGAATTTGGGTGAAGAAGAAGCGGGGGGGGCATGAGCAAATTGCAGCGGAGGGTGCAGAGCTGGTGGCCGGGGTAGGGGTAGCCAGGTGGAACGCATGGCCAGCCGTAGCAAAATGCTTATTGAAATTCTCGATTATCGTAGATTTATCGGTGGTGACAGTGTTTCCTAGCCTCAGTGCAGTGGGTAGCTGGGAGGAGGTGCTCTTATTCTCCATGGACTTTACAGTGTCCCAATACTTTTTGGAGTTAGTGGTACAGGATGCACATTTCTGTTTGAAAAAGCTAGCCTTTGCTTTCCTAACTGCTTGTGTATATTGGATCCTGACTTCCCTGAAAAGTTGCATATCGCGGGGGCTCTTCGATGCTAATGCAGTACGCCACAGGATGTTTTTGTGCTGGTCAAGGGCAGTCAAGTCTGGGGTGAACCAGGGGCTATATCTGTTCTTAGTTCTGAATTTTTTGAATGGGGCATGCTTACTTTTGAAGAACATCCAGGTATCCTCTACTGACGGAATGAGATCAATATCCATCCAGGATACCTGGGCCAGGTCAATTAGAAAGGCCTGCTCGCTGAAGTGTTTTAGGGAGCGTTTGACAGAGATGAGGGGTGATCGTTTGACCGCGGACCCATTACGGACGCAGGCAATGAGGCAGTGATCGCTGAGATGCTGGTTGAAGACAGCAGAGGTGTATTTAGAGGGTAAATGAGTCAGGATGATATCTATGAGGGTGCCCATGTTAACGGATTTAGGATTGTACCTGGTAGGTTCCTTGATAATTTGTGTGAGATTGAGGGCATCTAGTTTAGATTGTAGGACGGCCGGGGTGTTAAGCATATCCCAGTTTAGGTCACCAAGCAATACGAACTCTGAGGATAGATGGGGGGCAATCAATTCACATATGGTGTTCAGGGCACAGCTGGGGGCTGAGGGGTGTCTGTAGCAAGCTGCAACAGTGAGAGACTTATTTCTGGAAAGGTGGATTTTTAGAAGTAGAAGCTCAAACTGTTTGGGCACAGACCTGGATAGTATGATAGAGCTCTGCAGGCTATCTCTACAGTAGATTGCAACTCCGCCTCCTTTGGCAGTTCTATCTAGACGGAAAATGTTGTAGTTGGGAATGGACATTTCAGAATCTTTGGTGGCCTTCCTAAACCAGGATTCAGACACTGCTAGAACATCAGGGTTGGCTGAGTGTGCTAACACAGTCAATAACTCAAACTTAGGGAGGAGGCTTCTGATGTTAATATGCAAGAAACCAAGGCTTTTGCGATTACAGAAGTCAACAAATTATAGCGCCTGGGGAGCAGGAGTGATACTGGGGGCTACAGGACCTGGGTTAACATCTACATCACCAGAGGAACAGAGGAGGAATAGAATAAGGATACGGCTAAAGGCTTTAAGAACTGGTCTTCTAGTGCGTTGGGTACAGAGAAGAGGGGCAGGTTTCCGGGCATTGTAGAATTGATTCAGGGCATTATGTACAGACAAGGATATGGAAGGATATGAGTACAGTGGAGGTACACCTAAACATTGGGTAAATATGAAAGAGATAGCATCACTGGAGGTACCGATTGAGCCGGTCTCCGTGTGTATGGGGGGGGTGGGACAAAGGAGCTCTCTGAGGGTGGTTGAGCTGAACTTGGGGCCCTACAGTGAAATTGTATAGTAAGAACTAACCCAAACCGCAAATGGCTAAGCATATTGACATGGGAGAGAGGCATAACGCAATCACAGGTGTTATTCGAGAGGGCTAAGACAACAACTGGTAATGGCGACGAAAGTTTGGGCTGAGGCTAAACAGATAAACAGGATGGGGTAACGTGTAAAGGAACAGTCCAGCAGGCATTAGCTGTGTAGCTGAGTGATCATAAGGTCCAGTGAACAGCACTAAGTAAGTCCGGGAGAAGATCGTAGGCTGCTAAAGCACAGGCGAGCAGGAGGCACGGTTGTTGATTACGCGTGCTAGCGGGCCGGGGCTAGCAGATGGATCTTCGTGGTCGTCGCAACGGGAAGCCTGTTGAAACCACATCAGACGATTACGTCGGCAGACCTGTCGTGATGGATCAGTGGGGCTCCGTGTCAACACTAGGAGGTCCCGTCCGGTTGACAGAGAGGTAGATAGCCGGGAGATGGGCCTGGCTCGAGGCTAGCTCAAGGCTAACTGGGACTAGCTTCGGACAGTGGTGATTAGCCAACAACAACAACAGCCACTCGGATGCAGCTAGATAGTTGTGATGATCCGGTGTTAAGGTCCAGTGATTCCGGCAGAAAATCCGATATGCTCTGGCTCGATAGCGCGATGTGCAGACTGTGCAGACTGGCCGATAATTGTCCAGGCTAGAGCTGGCTGGTAGGTAGTGCAGGCCACGGACAATGGTGAAGAACGCTAACGGTGGCTAATAGCAAGTAGCTAGTTGGCTGGCTAGCTGGCTAGTTTCAGCCAGAGGTTCTGGATAAAAGTAAATAATAAAATCCGTTCCACATTGGGTGAGGCGGGTTGCAGGAAAGTATATTTAGTTAACGGGTGGAAAGTGAGATTGAGAAATATATACGAAAATATATACGAAAAAGACAAACAGGACACCAGAACACTAGGACACTAGAAACAGGCTATTTACATGAGAACACTATAGAAAACACGAACGCACTGCTACGCCATCTTGGATTGTGGTCATCATTAAGGGAACCATGAATTCTGAGGTATACCAGGAGATTCTTGAACAAAACGTCAAGTCATCAGTCAAGGAGCTAAAGCTGGGCCGAAAATGGGTCTTACAACAAGACAAAGACCCAAAGCATTCAAGCAAATCTACCAAAGAATGGCTCAGGAGAAAGAAGATTTGTGTTTTGGATTGGCCAAGTCAAAGTCCTGACCTAAATCCAATTGAGATGCTGTGGCAGGACCTGAAGCGGGCAGTTCAAACCTCACTCAATTGGCTGAGTTCTGTAGGGAGGAGTGGGCAAAAAATCCCTCAAAACAGATGTCAGAGACTGATTACTGGCTAAAGGAGACGTTTAATCCAAGTTATCGCTGCTAATGGAGGTGCCACAAGCTATTGACTGAAGGGGTTCACATATTTTTGCACACATCAAATCTGAGTTTCTGTTAAATAAACCACTTTTCTTAAATAAACAATGAAAATATATCATTTTTTTGTTTCTGTCATTTACTTGGAATGTCTTTATTACGAATTGGGGTTTAGATGAGGATTGTATTTTAATTTTAATATTTTATAGCAAAATAATGACCTGCCCTGTAGGGTTCGAATACTTTCAAGCAGCACTGTATATATATATACAGTGGGGGAAAAAAGTATTTAGTCAGCCACCAATTGTGCAAGTTCTCCCACTTAAAAAGATGAGAGAGGCCTGTAATTTTCATCATAGGTACACGTCAACTATGACAGACAAATTGAGAAAAGAAAATCCAGAAAATCACATTGTAGGATTTTTAATGAATTTATTTGCAAATTATGGTGGAAAATAAGTATTTGGTCACCTACAAACAAGCAAGATTTCTGGCTCTCACAGACCTGTAACTTCTTCTTTAAGAGGCTCCTCTGTCCTCCACTCGTTACCTGTATTAATGGCACTTGTTTGAACTTGTTATCAGTATAAAAGACACCTGTCCACAACCTCAAACAGTCACACTCCAAACTCCACTATGGCCAAGACCAAAGAGCTGTCAAAGGACACCAGAAACAAAAGTGTAGACCTGCACCAGGCTGGGAAGACTGAATCTGCAATAGGTAAGCAGCTTGGTTTGAAGAAATCAACTGTGGGAGCAATTATTAGGAAATGGAAGACATACAAGACCACTGATAATCTCCCTCGATCTGGGGCTCCACGCAAGATCTCACCCCGTGGGGTCAAAATGATCACAAGAACGGTGAGCAAAAATCCCAGAACCACACAGGGGGGACCTAGTGAATGACCTGCAGAGAGCTGGGACCAAAGTAACAAAGCCTACCATCAGTAACACACTACGCCGCCAGGGACTCAAATCCTGCAGTGCTAGACGTGTCCCCCCTGCTTAAGCCAGTACATGTCCAGGCCCGTCTGAAGTTTGCTAGAGTGCATCCAGAAGAGGATTGGGAGAATGTCATATGGTCAGATGAAACCAAAATATAACTTTTTGGTAAAAACTCAACTCGTCGTGTTTGGAGGACAAAGAATGCTGAGTTGCATCCAAAGAACACCATACCTACTGTGAAGCATGGGAGTGAAAACATCATACTTTGGGGCTGTTTTTCTGCAAAGGGACCAGGACGACTGATCCGTGTAAAGGAAAGAATGAATGGGGCCATGTATCGTGAGATTTTGAGTGAAAACCTCCTTCCATCAGCAAGGGCATTGAAGATGAAACGTGGCTGGGTCTTTCAGCATGACAATGATCCCAAACACACCGCCCGGGCAACGAAGGAGTGGCTTCGTAAGAAGCATTTCAAGGTCCTGGAGTCTCCAGATCTCAACCCCATAGAAAATCTTTGGAGGGAGTTGAAAGTCCGTGTTGCCCAGCGACAGCCCCAAAACATCACTGCTCTAGAGGAGATCTGCATGGAGGAATGGGCCAAAATACCAGCAACAGTGTGTGAAAACCTTGTGAAGACTTACAGAAAACGTTTGACCTGTGTCATTGCCAACAAAGGGTATATAACAAAGTATTGAGAAACTTTTGTTATTGACCAAATACTTATTTTCCACCATAATTTGCAAATAAATTCATAAAAAATCCTACAATGTGATTTTCTGGATTTTTTTTCCTCATTTTGTCTGTCATAGTTGACGTGTACCTATGATGAAAATTACAGGCCTCTCTCATCTTTTTAAGTGGGAGAACTTGCACAATTGGTGGCTGACTAAATACTTTTTTCCCCACTGTATATATATATATACTGAACAAAAATATAAACAACATTATTTGGATGGCGCCGGAGAAGATGGCTGCCGTTTTACAGCCCTCTAACCAATTGTACTATTATGTGTGTTTTTCCACGTTATTTGTAATTTATTTTGTACATAATGTTTCTGCTATCGTCTCTTATAACCAAAAAGAGCTTCTGGATATCAGGACAGCGATAACTTACCTCGTATTGGACGAAGATTTTTTCTTCAACAAGGCGGCCGTGAAGGATATCCTACAGACACCCGAAAAGGCCCAAATCCCCGTCATTCGCATGAGGAAGAGACGGAGATATCGTGGACGTAGGTTGGGGTGCCTTGTAAGGATCCGACGGCGAGCGAGTAAACTGCCTCTCCCATCAATCCTATTAGCCAATCTTCAATAATTTGAGAATAAATTGGATGACCTAAGATTACGGTTATCCTACCAACGGGACATTAAAAACTGTAATATCTTATGTTTCACTGAGTCGTGGCTGAAAGACGACATGGACAACATACAGCTAGCGGGCTATACGCTACATCGGCAGGATAGAACAGCTGACTCCAGTAAGACAAGGGGTGGCGGTCTGTGTATATTTGTAAACAACAGCTGGTGCACAAAATAAAATACCAAGGAAGTCTCTAGGTTTTGCTCGCCTGAGGTAGAGTATCTTATGATAAGCTGTAGACCACAATATTTACCAAGAGAGTTTTCATCTATATTTTTCATAGCTGTCTATTTACCACCACAAACCAATGCTGGCATTAAGATTGCACTGAATGAGCTGTATAAGGCCATAAGTCAACAGGAAAACGCTCATCCAGAGGCAGCGCTCCTAGTGGCCGGGGACTTTAATGCAGGGAAACTTAAATCCGTTCTACCTCATTTCTACCAGCATGTTAAATGTGCAGCCAGAGGAAAAAAAAACTCTAGACCACCTTTACTCCACACACAGAGACGTATACAAAGCTCTCCCTCGCCCTCCATTTGGCAAATCTGACCATAACTCTATCCTCCTGATTCCTGCTTATAAGCAAAAACTAAAGCAGGAAGCACCAGTGACTCGGTTAATAAAAAAGTGGTCAGATGACGCAGATGCTAAGCTACGGGACTGTTTTGCTAGCACAGACTGGAATATGTTCCGGGATTCTTTAGATAGCATTGAGGAGTACACCACATCAGTCACTGGCTTCATCAATAAGTGCATCGATGATGTCGTCCCCACAGTGACCGTACGTACATACCCCAACCAGAAGCCATGGATTACAGGAAACATCCGCACTGAGCTAAAGGTTAGAGCTGCCGCTTTCAAGGAGCGGGACTCTAACCCGGACGCTTATAAGAAATTTCGCTATGCCCTCCGACGAACCATCAAACAGGCAAAGAGTCAATACAGGACTAAGATTGATTCCATACACACACAAAGCTTACTTCTCTTAAATGTTGTGCACAAATTTGTTTACATTCCTGTTAGTGAGCATTTCTCCTTTGCCAATATAATCCATCCACCTGACAGGTGTGGCACATCAAGAAGCTGATTAAACAGCATGATCATTACACAAGTGCACCTTGTGCTGGAGACAATAAAAGGCCACTCTAAAATGTGCAGTTTTGTCACACAACACAATGCCACAGATGTCTCAAGTTTTGAGGGAGCGTGCAACTGGCATGCTGACTGCAAGAATGTCCACCAGAGCTGTTGCCAGAGAATGTAATGTTAATTTCTCTACCATAAGCCGCCTCCAATGTCATTTTAGAGAATTTGGCAGTACATCCAACCGGACTCACAACCCCAGACCACGTGTAACCATGCCAGCCCAGGACCTCCACATCCGGCTTCTTCACCTGCGGGATGGTCTGAGACGAGCCACCAGGACAGCTGATGAAACTGTGGGTTTGCACAACCAAAGAATTTCTGCACAAACTGTCAGAAACTGTCTCAGGGAAGCTCATCTGCATGCTCGTCGTCCTCACCAGGGTCTTGACCTGACTGCAGTTTGGCGTTGTAACTGACTTTAGTGGGCAAATGCTTAGTGGTCACTGGCACACTGGAGAAGTGTGCTGTTCACGGATGAATCCCGGTTTCAACTGTACCAGGCAGATGGCCGACAGCGTGTATGGCATCGTGTGGGCAAGCGGTTTGCTGATGTCAACTTTGGGAACAGGGTTCCCCATGGTGGCGGTGGGGTTATGGTATGGGCAGGCTTAAGCTATGGACAACAAACACAATTGCATTTTATCGATGGCAATTTGAATACACAGAGATACCGTGACGAGATCCCTGGGCCCATTGCCGTGCCATTCATCCACCGCCATCACCTCATGTTTCAGCATGATAATGCACGGCCCCATGTTGCAAGGATCTGTACACAATTCCTGGAAGCTGAAAATATCAAATTTCTTCCATGCCCTGCATACTCACAAGACAACAACACCTATTGAGCATGTTTGGGATGCTCTGGATCGACGTGTACGTCAGCATGTTCCATTTCCCGCCAATATCCAGCAACTTCACACAGCCATTAAAGAGGAGTGGGACAACATTCCACAGGCCTCAATCAACAGCCTGATCAACTCACTGCGAAGGAGATGTGTATTGCTGCATGAGGCAAATGGTGGTCACACCAGATACTGACTGGTTTTCTGATCCATGCCCCTAAAGTATCTGTGACGAACAGAGGAACAGATGCATATCTGTATTCCCAGTCATGTGAAATCCATAGATTATGGCTTAATTTATTTATTTAAATTGACTGATTTCCTTATATGAACTGTAACTCAGCAAAATCTTTGAAATTCTTGCATGTTGCGTTTATATTTTTGTTCAATGTATTTTTGCTCAGAAAACTCAGGCCACATAAAATCACCTGCGGGACAAATTTGACCCGCGGGCCGCCAGTTGGGGAACCCTGATTTAGGGTAATAATGGGCTTATGTACCGATTACATTAGCATAACGTTCAAGCCAATATAGGCTATTACTGTTGTCCAGTAGTAGCCTAAATATTTTTATTGATAGACTGTATATTTGTAAGTGGCATTACAAGTGCATTTGTTATGTCTAGTCTTTAGAAATTCTACTTCCTATCGATGTAAAATACTCCACATAATGCTTTAATTCGTTTATCAGGCTTTGTCTTTGCGATTTTAAAATACAGCTATAAAACATGCAACTAGAATTAGAAATCAAAGGCAGTACATTGATTATTCAGATAATCAGAGATGGTTCATCCCAGTTCCCCACCCCCAATTTTACGGAGTGGAATGAACAGAGATAATCAAATATCTATGTTGCCGCTTTCAAGTAGTAGTCGAAACTCGGAAATGTCCGACCTGTTAACTAGTTGAGCTCAGCACATGTATTACTACAAACAATTAGCACGTCGGAAATGTCAGAGTTTCCTAGTTCAGACTAGCACGTGAATGCGGCATGAATTAACCAGTTTACCGGAACCGGAAATGTACACTTCTTTTAAATAGGCGAGGTTTTTAATTCAGGGAGATGTTTTTTTAAACGCAGGTCATGTAAAATATTAGATGAATAAAATATAAAGTGGGTAGATTTATTAAAAGTTAAAAATATTTTGGATTACAGTTTGAATATATACTGTACTCGCACCACGTGACTTCCTTTCCGGTCTAACCTGACAATATGGACGCCAGCCGCGTGCAGCCGATCAAGCTTGCTAGAGTAAGAAAACCTCATCCTTTGTGAAATATCTTAAATAAATGAATGTGTGAATTCGTAAATACGCATTGTTTCATTTGAGCTCATTTTTGTTAAGTTACTGCCACGTTTATACTTGAACGGAGCATCGGGCCTCATTGCTCGGTGGCCTGCGCGTGCTGGAGGTGCTACAGCAGCCATTTGCTAGCTACTGTAGCTAACACTCCCTAACTGAAGAACAGACACTTTTCCCCCCCCCTCCCGTTACCTCAGTTGTGTAATTGGCTGTTTCAATTTCTTCCCCAGGTCACCAAGGTGCTCGGGAGAACGGGTTCCCAGGGACAGTGTACCCAGGTATGTTACTACATTCTGAAAAAGCAAGCATTAACTAGTTAACGTGAGTTAAAGTATTGGCTTGTTAGCCAACCCAACCAGTTGAGAAGAATGTCGATGGCAAGTTAGCTAATGTGGTGATGCCTTATGCAGAAAACTAGTCCTTGAGCTCACATTCTGTAGTTATTCTGGCTATGACACATGCTAATGTCTAAGATTGTCATGTATAGATAGACTGTTTGTGGCATGCGAGGTCACTAGTCGGACAGCTAGCTATGTAGCATGTCATGGTAAACCAAAGGATTGACAGATGTTGTGCATCTCATCCCTGAGAAACTATACTGAACAAAAAATATAAACGCAACATGTAAAGTGTTGGTCCCATGTTTCATGAACTGAAATAAAAGATCCCAGAAATTCACCATGCCCACAAAGCTTCTCTCAAATGTTGTGCACAAATTTGTTTACCACCCTGTTATTGAGCATTTCTCCTTTGCCAAGATAATGCTTCCACCTTCCAGGTGTGGCACATCAAGAAGCTGATTAAACAGCATTATCATTACACAGGTGCACCTTGTGCTGGGGACAAAAGGCCACTCTAAAATGTTTTTTCACAACACAATGCCACAGATGTCAAGTTGAGGGAGTGTGTAATTGGCATGCTGTTGTCAGAGAATTGAATGCTAATTTCTCTACCATAAGCGGTCTCAAACATCATTTTAGAGAATTTGGCTTTACGTCCAACAAGCCTCACAACCGCAGACCACGTGTAACCTCGAAAGCCCAAGACCTCCACATCCAGCTTCTTCACCTGCGGGAGGGTCTGAGACCAGCCGCCCAGACAGTTGATGAAACTTTAGGTTTGCGCAACCGAATAATTTGTGCGTAACTGTCAGAAACACACAGGGAAGCTCATCTACGTGCTCCTCGTCCTCACCAGGATCTTGACCTGACTGCGGTTTGGCGTCGTAACAGCCTTCAGTGGCCAAATGGTCACCTTCTATTGCCATTGGCACACTGTAGAACCAATCCCTGACAACCCATACTTCACAACATCTAAATGACAAATGAAGGAATAACCTTACTACTTCAGTCAAATGACCGTGAAACACACTCAGGACTTTCCCATTCTTGGCAATACAATGACGCATCGATCTTACTCTAGGTTGAGGAATACCCATCGCAAAAAGCAAATATGAACACAGATTTCTGCGTCTTTCACAAAGGGCTGTCGCACAGAACTGAACGTTCTTAGCATGGCACTTGCTTTACGTTTGGGCTCATATTGCATAAGTATCAACGTACAGTATTGGGATTTTTTAGACATGGTTAACTGCCACATTGTTTTCAAATGATTAATGTATTTTGACAAACATTTACATTTAGTGAACATTTTTGTATAGTTCTCGCATAGCGTCCATTGATTGTCGCGTCACCTAACACCCTAGTTACGTGGTCCTCTGTAGCTCAGCTGGTAGAGCACGGCGCTTGTAACGGTAGTGGGTTCGATCCCCGGGACCACCCATACAAAAAAAATAAAATAATGTATGCACGCATGACTAAGTCGCTTTGGATAAAAGCGTCTGCTAAATTGCATATTATATTATTATATTAAAACTGTAAACAAGTGTAGAGTCCGTTGATGTTGAATGTTCTAATGCAGGGGTTCCAAACTTTTTTGGCCCACGACCCCATTTTGATAACATTTTCAAGACCCCACATGTTCATTATTATTTTATTATGTAATCAACAGCCAATGTTTACTTTTTAATGTGGGCTATGACAGTCTATTACAAATCAGTCTGACAGTATTTCAATCTGAATACAGTATGGTGTGAAGTGACTGAAATGCATCAAAGGTATTGGTATCAGGCAATGTTGTATGATCTGTGTTTCCACCCAGTCTGATTTAGTGCCTGGTCTTGTCCACTCGGTTCTAAGGGCTTGTGGGCATAGTAGAGGGAAATGTTACGTACTCGTTGCAAAGTCTTTCAGTGATAGGGTCATATTCTGTAGCTTAAACCGTTGAAAAGATGAGCCGCATTTGTAGGAATAAAACTGAAACCGCTGTTTATTTACGACTGCATCTAGCGGCTACCAGAGGTTACTGACTTAATCCCGGTTCTATGAACCAAGCGCAAATTCTCTCGTGACCCCTAGTTTGGGAAACCCTGTTCTAATGTATCCTGCCTGTCTCTTTCAGGTCCGTGTGGAGTTCATGGATGACAGCAACCGGTCCATCATCAGGAACGTGAAGGGGCCAGTCAGAGAAGGCGATGTGTTGACACTTCTGGAATCTGAAAGGGAAGCCAGGAGGCTGCGATAGGTGTGTACTATTGTCCATACAAAGCAGGGGCAGGCAACTAGATTCAGCCACGGGCCAATTTGTCAGACCAAGTGGTCAGGTGGCCTAAACATAATTATTTTTACGCTGCAAATTGACGACAAGTAAGGCCGAAAAGATTTTGTATTTAAAAGAACAATCATTCATACCTTGGTTACATTGAAACACTATCGCATTGTCTTTTATTTTTGGTAATACTTTAAAACATTTTTTGCTTAATTCCTGTTAATTTTTATATTTTTCCACTTAACTTTATTTTAAACTGATTTTAAAATGTAAAGTATAGCAAGGGCCTTCAAATGTACTCCTAGAAAGCAGTTGTGTGCACATGGTTTTGCTTTAGCCTTATCACACCTGATTCAGTTAATCCAGGTGCAGTTGCGTAGAACCGGGTGTGTTGAAGTAGGACTGGAACAATCCTGCAGGAGTGGGTCCCATTCCTGAAGTATAATATTTTTGGTTGGCTTTTAGACTACCACCAGTGCAAGTACACTCACTGATGTCAGCTTCTGGTGGCAAGAACATTGCCTAAGGGAACTATAAACCAAGGCTGCTGGCCATGGCCCTCGAGGGAACTCAGAACGACTCACTACAACCACTATAAAATTACTGCTTTATAGTATGTAAATAATAATAATAAAATAATAATATGCCATTTAGCAGATGCTTTTATCCAAAGCGACTTAGTCATGCGTGCATACATTTTTGTGTATGGGTGGTCCCGGGGATCGAACCCACTACCCTGGCGTTACAAGCGCCGTGCTCTACCAGCTGAGCTACAGATGGTGTAGGTGGACTGGGAAATCATTCAGCTCTATTTCCATATGTATCATCTCAGGGACACGTTAATGAGGCCTTAGGTCTGTTATTTAGCTTTTTCAAAATGGTAGTTGTGTGTAAATTAATGAATTCTCACCTCTTTCCTTGCAGTGGCCAGGGAAGATGTGAGATGCCAAACCAACGCCTGTGGCGCTAACACCCCATCAGTTCACCTGCAATGGCCCCACATCTCACTTGTGCAAAGTTTATTAAATAAAATGTTGTTCAAGGTGAAGATTTGTTTTTCTGTTCAATGGCCGATGTGTGTAGACGTGTTCTGGACCAACTTTGAGATCTGTAGGTGGAAGTTTATTTTAATGTTGTTTTTGAATATGGTGTGGATGCCAACGCCTGTGATTGATTATCCTATTACAACATACAATTCACACCTAGTACTGCAAAAAAATATATATACAGGTGCCAAAGTAGAATTTGATTGTAATGCTTTGTCAGAAAAGGCAGCATACAGAAATACATGGTACAGGGGATGAAGTAGCAGCTGTCATCACTGGAACCATGTACTGTACATTGTCTCTGGAATGTGCTGCTGTGTTTGATTTTTCAAAATGAACCATGCCCCTGGTCAGTCCTGTAGATTTGAAAGGATTGGATTGGGTGAAATCTTCACCATATTGCTTACACCTATTTAATAGTTTCAGATCTACATGGGTAGGTAGGAGGGGAAAGGGCTGATTTCAGCCTGTACTTGCGACTATAGGGGAAAAACAGTGGACCAGTGCCACTAGAAATAGTGTTTCTTCATTGGATTGGAATATTTATGAAGTGGAATGTGATATCAGCTTGTACATCATCGAAGACTTTACTGTTTTAGTTAGGATTCGGTCAGGCTATAAAACTCAGCCAAACGTCCTTAGTGCGCCAATATCTAGCATGATTGTAGAGCAAGGGTAGCCTCGCAAGCCACCCTGATCTCGCAAGTTTACACGAATGCTTCACTGGACCCGTGCAGTGAACCATTCATGGAAGCGCGTGAGATCAGGGTGGCTTGTAAGGGTTCCATGATAGCCTTTACCTATCCTTTTACATCAGATCAAGGTTTCCTTCAGGGAAGGAAGGCTGTGTTAACGTAGGGCATTGGCCTACGAAAGGGGATATTCCTGATACCATACTACAGGATAGTGCTGACGTTGGTGTGTCCCAATTGTGTTAACTGGCTGTAAGCGAACGAGTTATGCGCGTTTGGAGCAATTCTGGCTGTTTCCAAGGCTCAGCCAATCGTTGACATAACAGAATGCAGCACGCGACTGAAGAGAGAAGAGACAACCAACTTGCTAGTTACAGCATCAGCGCGCGCACTAGAAAGACAGCGGAGAGTGGAAAGGCAGTTTGCCAGTTACAGCAGCACGTCCCCAGAACTATAACGAAGAGGTAGGTGAGAAGGTGTTTAAGCGTACTTCATGAGCTGTAACCGAAAAACTGCCGTTTGGAAAGTTTGAGGTGAGAGACAGTGTGGTGGAACAAGTATTGTTAAGTATCTTGCTAGCTGTATCGAATTCTCGTTAGCTAGCCAGAGAAATGTTGAGCAACATTAGCCAACTTAACTGATCAAATAATTGAGTTTATGGTTTGAAAATTTGCTGGCTAATAGTCAGACAGCTAACGTTACATCAGATGAGCTAACGTTAGTAACCTAACCAATTCGCTATAGTATTAACTGGTAGACGATTTACCGTTCCTCAAGTTATAACGCGCTAGTTGCTTACTGGACCCTGGCAATCTGAAATGTTAACTAGCTAACGAACTAACTACTATCTGTGAACTAATGTTTTCCCTCTACAGTATGTGGTTAATTTTCAGAATGAGAGAATTAGGTGAAAATGAGGCGTTGCTTGTTAAACAAGTGGATTCGGGGATCAAGTGTAGCTGCCTGGAGCTGGGCTTGGTTTAAGCTGGATGCCAGAGGTGAAGGGAAGACCACACTTTTTCAATACGGTGGATAAGAAGGGGTATGCCAGGTGTACTCTGCCTGAAAGAGATCAGTTATGCCAACAAAGGGTCTCATGCTCTGCTGCTGGCACATTGTAGAACAGATGTCCACAGGCAAAGTGTACAATGTAATAATATGCAGTGTAGCCCAAAGATATTGCCTTTGTTGTGTTGAATTTGACAGTAACACTTGTGAGTGAGGGGGGATTCTAGAATGTTTTGCTCAGTGAACATAATTTTTTGCACACGTAGTCTTGTGCACATAATCGATGTCTACTGTAGTGGCCACTATAATAGAGCAAAAATAGAATGCCTTTTTGTTTCATTCTATTTCTACTTGAAGATGTTTTCCCCCCCAAGTGCAGTATTTAGATGTGTGTGGTCACAAGCGTTCTATTATAAAGGCTGTCATGGCTAACTGCAATATTAGTGTATTGTTTTTTCTCAAGACTTGAGTGTAATTTGCAGTAATGTCTAGGCATCAAATAACATTGGATTGCTTTCTTAATTTTTTTTTAGCTGTGAGTTAGGTTCACATTAACCACTTTTTATTTTACACACAGAGACTGATCATGTAGATCATATTATTTGTTGTTTAATTACTTAAAACCTGCATTTCCCACAAGCAGGGATTTTTTTTGCATGTGTCAGTGCAACAAAAAAAAAGTGTCACCTTTTTGGGCCCTCACCAGTTTGCATCCCTGGGCCAGACGTGTTATATTTGTTTGCTTGCCCTTATAGCCCTTAGCCATACGCACATTTAGAGTTTCACTGCTCCAGAATCTTAAATAAAAAACTTTACGCCCAAATCTTATTTACTTTACTATAATTTCCCCAAACATTTATCCTACCCTTTATTCTTGAATGTTTATTGACAAACCACTATCATTGCAGAAGTTGACACCATATATTGCAGGTTGTTGTAGCAACATGAGTTGCCAAATAGTTATAACATGTCACGGAACTACCCTGTTGACTACCCTGTTGGTGCCGTTGGGGTTATTCATAATGTTGAAAGATCAAGTTCATGTTGAGTTAGCTTATGTCCAGTAGAGGGAAGCCTCATTCCTAGTTTAACTCCAGGAGGACTATTTTCAGTGTGGTCCGCAGATGGAATTTTGTTGACTGCCACAGGGTTATTTTTACACCAATTTGTTACATGAACAATCACTACCTTACAGAACTCATAAACTCCCTATTTGCAACATTTAGGGCCCGATTCAAGCAAACATTCAAAAGGCTGCAGAAAATACAACCTTTCATCAAAATGCAAGTGTGTTTTGGGTTGTTTCACACAGTAAACAGTGACTTACATAAGTTGTGAAGTGCACCAACATTATTTTTCAGCAGTGCAGGTTTGAATTCCAGTCTCAGTGGGCAGTTTGAGTGATCTCAAAGTATTCCTTTTGCTGTGTACCTTTTCAACACCTCTGGTTGGTTGGTGGTGAAAATGCTTTCTATTCTGTAGCAGCAACACTTACGTCTGACCTATTTCCAACACCTACTGTAGCTGGATGTACTGTTTGTGGTATCTATTATGTATTTTAAGACCAAAATGGCATATATTAATGCCATCTAAATGAAGCTTCAGTGACTATTGTTATTATGGTTCCTGATACTGTGACAAATGTCACATATTCCTTTAAATCATTTATGTCTGAACTCCGTTGTCTATCATTGCCTTTCATGCTTTTGTATGTCTCATTCATCTTATCTGATCAAATGTGATTTTGTTGTCTTCTGGTAAATAAGGATGATTATCTGATTCATTACTTTCATAATGTGAGCTCTTATGTACGTTTATCACAATGCTGTGTCTTGTTCAAGAGCGGGCATTTGGCGAATGTGGAAACCATTTTGAAAAGGATGACAGAAAGGACTTGACAGCGTAATTAACTATTTGCTGCTGTCTAGACTTGTACAGCAATGCACCTGTTCTGTGGATCAACAGCTCGACATAAACAACAATGACCTATTCCCAGTTTAAACCCAGTGTCCTGGTGCAACTTGCACTCAGAAAGACTAAGTTGAAACCCAAAGTGATTTACTTCCAAACTATTACGGCCCCTCTCACTGGCATACATTTACAAATGGACTGGATCAACTTTTGGTGTTCATTCCTGAAGTAATATTTAAACTTACAAAATGACTAGGTTGTGTGAGTTTACCCCACTTTTAGGTTCACATATCATGGGGTCTTGAGTTATAATAATAATAATATGCCATTTAGCAGACGCTTTTATCCAAAGCGTGCATACATTTAAAAAAAAATTGTATGGGTGGTCCCGGGGATCGAACCCACTACCTTGGCGTTACAAGCGCCGTGCTCTACCAGCTGAGCTACTGAGTTCTCCCTAATCATGTGACCTGACCAGGAAAAAGAGCCATACGTTTCCCTAATCAGGTTATGGTAAATAAAAACTCAGGTCCTTAAAGACCCACTTCAGCCTCCCTAGTACCTTATTTATCAACCAAATTTACTTAACAGAAGGTGCATTTCAGTAGCTGGTGCAGGGTTCCTCATTAAATGGCCTTTCCTCTATTTTCCAAGGGGGGAGGCCGACGACAACAGAGTGCATCCATCAGGCCAACTCCTTGAATTGCCAACTCCTTAAAGATACAGTATGCAGAAAGTCGTGGCGCGATTTCCTGGTTGCCAAAATTCGATTAATTTTTTTCTCTCAAAACAAGCAAGTATAGTGTAGAGAATGATTGTACCATCTAAACCGATGTGAAATATATTTTCAATAACAAACTATTGTATTTTCAGCTGTTTGAAGCTGGTGTACGAAACCGAAAGTAAAAGAAGCAAAAAAACGAAACAGAATTAGTGCACATAGAACAGATCTACCGCTTCTTAGACTTGCGTTCAATGAGAATGACAGATCTATGACACACATTTCTATGTGAATTTGGTCAGGTAGCCCAAAAAGTTACATACTGCAGCTTTACATTTTGCAATTGTGTCAAAAAATCTATATATATTTTACTCAAAATATATATATTTTTACTCTTAAGTATGTGTACTTTACTGTATTTATACTTGTAATATCTGTTTTCAACAGGAAAAGTTCTAAATAGCTGGAGTGAATCTTTAATAATGAAGTTTTGATCAATAAAACCAACTACAATTATTGAAACTACATCTATCAATTCTAGATTTACCTCAGAGAGGAAAACGGGCCAGGAACCAAAAGGTTGCTGGTTCGAATCCCCGAGCCGACTAGGTGTTAAATCTGTCGGTGCCCTTGAGCAAGGCACTTAAACCTAGTTGCTCTGGATAAGAGCATCTGCTAAATTACAAAAATAAATGCAAACATACTATATGTTACGAATTTGCTAAATGTATATGTTACAAATTCTATGTAGGTGGGTAACGTTAGCTAGCTGGCTAACGTTAGCTAAGCTAGGGGTTAGGGTTTACTTTAGGAGTTAGGTTAAAGGGTTAGGGTTAGCTAAATTTAAGGTTAGGGAAAGGGTTAGCTAGCATGCTAAGTAGTTGCAAAGTAGCTGCTAATTAGCTGAAGTTGTCCATGATGAGATTCGAACTTGCAACCTTTGGGTTGCTAGATGTCCGCTTTATACAAGTCATTTGTAGAAAGGGAATTAGAGGAATTGTTATGATCTTTCCTATGCTAAGTAGACTAAAGTTGTAGTTTAAAATGTATTGGACTGTAGGCTAGGGTTTCAGTCAAATAGCTACTGATTTGAAAACCGTGGCAGCCTACCTGTGTTGATTTCGATAATAGGCATATAGCTTAGGCAGGCTGCAGCTGGAAAACTCAAGAAACTCAGATTTCGAGAGAAAATACAACTGTTTATCATGGCTTTTCAACACAATTACGCTGGCATACGTTACACAGTGTATGTGAATTAACGCTTGCTACTCTCGCAGGCAAATTTCATGCTTTTGGCCGACGTCTTCCAGTGTGATTTGAGCTTTAGTCAACAAAATCTCCAAAAGGGGTGAAAACAACAAGGTGTCAGCTAACTTCTAATCACTCCACACCAATCCTATCTGAACTCCCCCCCACAACAGCTCCATATCAAGGCAACTCCCTGTTTGTCTACAGGCCTTCAGTACAGAGCAGGAGAAAAAACAGCTGGGTGACTTGTCTGGAGGGTATGTCATAGTCACATCACGACATCAACAATACAATGCCAACCGCAGTAGGTGGAAAACACCATGAAAACTGGGGCTGAGGTACTTGTTGAGACAAGTTATCTCATGAAGTAATGTTTACTGTGCTCTCTGTATATGAGGTTTGTACATTGAGGTACAACTCCTGTGTTATGCTGTTTTTCAATTAATTCAACATAACCGGTTGCCCAGGCTTCAACATAATTATAAGGCAATAGCAAACAAAAACAGCATAGACCCACACTCTGGCCCTAGATAAACCAACATTATACACCCTATTGTATCACAGACGTTTGGAGACTTAAAAGTAATGATGTACAAATTGTAAGACATTGTCTAATGGAGATTAATTGATGTAAAACTAGCATAATCCGACCAATAGATGGATACTACGCAAGGGGTGAAAAGCCCCCCCAACCCCCAACCTACTTCTCGGGTTTCCTCCAAACATATGTTGATTACCTTGTTTGGAAGCCAGACAGGTGTGTATTAAGATTCATCAATGCTAAAATTGGATGCTGTGCCAATATCACACCCCATCAATTTTATTTTATTTATTTTTTATTTCACCTTTATTTAACCAGGTAAACCAGTTGACAAGTTCTCATTTACAACTGCGACCTGGCCAAGATAAAGCAAAGCAGTGCGATAAAAACAACAACCAGAGTTACATATGGGGTAAAACAAAACAAAGTAAAAAATACAACATAAATAAATATATATACAGTGTGTGCAAATGTAGCAAGTTATGGAGGTAAGGCAATAAATAGGCTATAGTGCAAAATAATTACAATTAGTATTAACACTGGAATGATAGATGTGCAAGAGATGATGTGCAAATAGAGATACTGGGGTACAAATGAGCAAAATAAATAACAATATAGGGATGAGGTAGTTGGGCGGGCTAATTTCAGATGGGCTGTGTACAGGTGCAGTGATCGGTAAGGTGCTCTGACAACTGATGCTTAAAGTTAGTGAGGGAGATAAGTGTCTCCAGCTTCAGAGATTTTTGCAATTTGTTCCAGTCATTGGCAGCAGAGAACTGGAAGGAATGGCGGCCAAAGGAGGTGTTGGCTTTGGGGATGACCAGTGAGATATACCTGCTGGAGCGCAGACTACGGGTGGGTGTTGCTATGGTGACCAATGAGCTAAGATAAGGCGGGGATTTGCCTAGCAGTGATTTATAGATGGCCTGGAGCCAGTGGGTTTGGCGACGAATATGTAGTGAGGACCAGCCAACAAGAGCGTACAGGTCACAGTGGTGGGTAGTATATGGGGCTTTGGAGACAAAACGGATGGCACTGTGATAGACTACATCCAATTTGCTGAGTAGAGTGTTGGAGGCTATTTTGTAAATGACATCGCCGAAGTCAAGGATCGGTAGGATAGTCAGTTTTACGAGGGCATGTTTGGCAGCATGAGTGAAGGAGGCTTTGTTGCGAAATAGGAAACCGATTCTAGATTTAACTTTGGATTGGAGATTCTTAATGTGAGTCTGGAAGGAGAGTTTACAGTCTAACCAGACACCTAGATATTTGTAGTTGTCCACATACTCTAGGTCAGACCCGTCGAGTAGTGATTCTAGTCGGGTGGGCGGGTGCAAGCAGCGTTCGGTTGAAGAGCATGCATTTAGTTTTACTAGTGTTTAAGAGCAGTTGGAGGCTACTGAAGGAGTGTTGTATGGCATTGAAGCTCGTTTGGAGGTTTGTTAACACAGTGTCCAATGAAGGGCCAGATGTATACAAAATGGTGTCGTCTGCATAGAGGTGGATCTGAGAGTCACCAGCAGCAAGAGCGACGTCATTGATATACACAGAGAAAAGAGTCGGCCCAAGAATTGAACCCTGTGGCACCCCCATAGAGACTGCCATAGGTCCAGACAACAGGCCCTCCGATTTGACACATTGAACTCTGTCTGAGAAGTAGTTGGTGAAGCAGGCGAGGCAGTCATTTGAGAAACCAAGGCTATTTAGTCTGCCAATAAGAATGCGGTGGTTGACAGAGTCGAAAGCCTTGGCCAGGTCAATGAAAACGGCTGCACAGTACTGTCTATTATCGATCGCGGTTATAATATCGTTTAGGACCTTGAGCGTGGCTGAAGTGCACCCATGACCAGCTCGGAAACCGGATTGCATAGCGGAGAAGGTACGGTGGGATTCGAAATGGTCGGTGATCTGTTTGTTGACTTGGCTTTCAAAAACTTTTGAAAGGCAGGGCAGGATGGATATGGGTCTGTAACAGTTTGGATCTAGAGTGTCACCCCCTTTGAAGAGGGGGATGACCGCGGCAGCTTTCCAATCTCTGGGGATCTCAGACGTTACGAAAGAGAGGTTGAACAGGCTAGTAATAGGGGTTGCGACAATTTCGGCGGCTAGTTTTAGAAAGAAAGGGTCCAGATTGTCTAGCCCAGATGATTTGTAGGGGTCCAGATTTTGCAGCTCTTTCAGAACATCAGCTGTCTGGATTTGTGTGAAGGAGAAGCGGGGGGGGCATGGGAAAGTTGCAGCGGAGGGTGCAGAGCTGGTGGCCGGGGTAGTGGTAGCCAGGTGGAAAGCATGGCAAGCCGTAGCAAAATGCTTGTTGAAATTCTCGATTATTGTAGATTTATCGGTGGTGATAGTGTTTCTTAGCCTCAGTGCAGTGGGCAGCTGGGAGGAAGTGCTCTTATTTTCCATGGACTTTAGTGTCCCAAAACTTTTTGGAGTTAGTGCTACAGGATGCAAATTTCTGTTTGAAAAAGTTAGCCTTTGCTTTCCTAACTGCTTGTGTATATTGGTTCCTAACTTCCCTGAAAAGTTGCATATCGCGGGGGCTATTTGATGCTAATGCAGTACGCCACAGGATGTTTTTGTGCTGGTCAAGGGCAGTCAAGTCTGAGGAGAACCAGGGGCTATATCTGTTCTTAGTTCTGTATTTTTGAATGGGGCATGTTTATTTAAGATTGAGAGGAAATTACTTTTAAAGAACAACCAGGCATCCTCTACTGACGGAATGAGATCTATATCCATCCAGGATACCTGGGCCAGGTCAATTAGGAAGGCCTGCTCGCTGAAGTGTTTTTGGGAGCGTTTGACAGTGATGAGGGGTGGTCGTTTGACCGCGGACCCGTTACGGACGCAGGCAATAAGGCAGTGATCGCTGAGATCCTGGTTGAAGACAGCGGAGGTGTTTTTAGAGGGTAAGTTAGTCAGGATGATATCTATGAGGGTACCCATGTTTACGGATTTAGGGTTGTACCTGGTAGGTTCTTTGATAATTTGTGTGAGATTGAGGGCATCTAGTTTAGATTGTAGGATGGCCGGGGTGTTAAGCATATCCCAATTTAGGTCACCAAGCAGTACGAACTCTGAGGATAGATGGGGGGCAATCAATTCACATATGGTGTCCAGGGCACAGCTGTGGGCTGAGGGGGGTCTGTAGCAAGCGGCAACAGTGAGAGATTTATTTCTGGAAAGGTGGATTTTTAGAAGTAGTAGCTCAAACTGTTTGGGCACAGACCTGGATAGTGTGATAGAGCTCTGCAGGCTACCCCCTTTGGCAGTTCTATCTAGACGGAAAATGTTATAGTTGGGGATGGACATTTCAGAATTTTTGGTGGCCTTCCTAAGCCAGGATTCAGACACTGCTAGAACATCAGGGTTGGCGGAGTGTGCTAACGCAGTGAATAACTCAAACTTAGGAAGGAGGCTTCTGATATTTACGTGCAGAAAACCAAGACTTTTACGGTTACAGAAGTCAACAAATGATAGCTCCTGGGGAGTAGGAGTGATACTGGGGGCTGCAGGGCCTGGGTTAGCCTCTACATCACCAGAGGAACAGAGGAGGACTAGAATAAGGATACGACTAAAGGCTTTAAGAACTGGTCTTCTAGTGCGTTGGGTACATAGAATAAAGGGGGCAGTTCTCCGGGCGTTGTAGAAAAGATTCAGGGCATTATGTACAGAAAATGATATGGAAGGATATGAGTACAGTTCAGGTAACCCTAAGCGTTGGGTAACAATGAAAGAGATAGCATCACTGGAGGCACCGATTGAGCCGGTCTCGGCGTGTATGGGGGGTGGAACAAAGGAACTATTTGAGGCAGTTTGAGAGGGACTAGGGGTTCTACAGTGAAATTGTATAATAAGAACTAACCCAAACAGCAATAGGCAAGGCATAATTGACATGGGAGAGAGGCATAAAGCAGTCACAGGTGTTATTAGAGAGAGCTAAGACAACAACTGGTAATAGCGATAACGTTTGGGCTGAGGCTAAACAGAATAAACAGGACAGGGTACCGTGTAAAGGAACAGTCCAGCAATGCTAAAATGTGACTGTGTTACTAGAGAAATTATATTTCCCCATTGCATACAGAGGACATTTGGGAAGAGGCATCTATGGAACTTGGCAGAGGCTTTGTCACCCTCATGCTGTGTAGCAGGACGTGCTGTAGTGGGGTCAGGGGACCTCCTGGGGAAGAGGGGCCTCTGATTTACTGCCCTGACAGTGACCCCGGTCAAGGTGCTCACATTTACTAATAGGGCCCTTAGGACTACAGAGAAAGGCCTTCAGACAATCACCTCCGAGGGAACTAGTGGACATTCACTGGTTCTCTAAACTGCAGTGCACCCTTAAGCACAGAGCATCCATTTCCTGCCACTAATTGCAGCACAACCTGGTTAAATTAAGCTCCAAGATGGAGTCCAAGTTCACACAGCTTGGGGGCATAAGCAAAGCACATTAAATAAGTAGAAAGACAAGCGAAACAGGCAGGAACACAAATTTCCATTGACACCATGTCATGCACAGGAACTTCCACATAAGGATGTGCTGAACTTTTACTAGCCCAGTAACCTGTAAATAACTTCAGCCTAAATCTGCCGACTTCGATCCTGTGTGCAGTAGATTAACAATTGTGTGTGACCATGTGAAGGACATTAAGAATGGGGGAGAGAAAATGTGTATGTCCTCAACATGTGACCATAATCTCTAGTGGACAGACTATGTACACATAAATGTTACCATAGATCTGTCATAATACAACGGGATGCGTGAGACAACTAGCACCATTAATTTCATTGCTTTGGACAAATCATGATTTTGCAGGTGTTAGCATCTTTTGAATTTCAGAAGGGGAGGGGACATTTTGCCCATAGACCTGTCCCTAACTTGCAAAGAAACAGGGTGAAGTTCTGGTTCCGATCCTCGTTCTATCTCTTCTCTTAACAAGTATGGACCCAGAAATTAATCGAGCATCTGACCAATTACGCAATACTTTAGTTCTGGATTAACCAAGGTTAGTGTGACCATGACACAGTAGGAATGAGGAAGAGCACTATAGGACTTCAGCACCAGCCACAGAAATAAATAATTTCCTCATAGCATTCAGACTTTTTGCTTCTCACTGGCTCATACAAATACCACGCAGATAGGTCAATGAAATGTAGAGCAATTTATTTGCAGTCCCCTACGTCGCATATGTTGGATCAGTTTCCCAGAATTCCCACTACTCAACAAAGTGGTAGTGCAAAGAGCAGGTGCAAAGAGTGACTGCCTGCTGGAACCACGAGGCAGGGTCAGACATGTTGCTGTTATTGTTAGGCCTGTTTTCGTGCTATGGAGAGTGTAAAAAAGAGCCTCCCTTCTTTAGTAAACACTGCTGTGATGAAGCCGATGAACGGTGTCCTCTGTGCTGCCTGAAGCCAAAACCACTTAATTGCCATAACAGGGAGTTTGGAGCTGAACAAGAAGGACTCACTTTGTTTGGCATTCCAGCGACTGGGCAAAGCGTTGAAACTTTGTTATCAGCCACATTGCGGTCGTACTTGGTGTGGAGTGGCTTGAGTGTCAATGAGGAGAAATAACTGTCTGTTCATCAGAACTTCCAAAAAAAGCTTGTTTTCCTCTCAGTTGTTGTATTCCAGGCCTTGTGCTGAGGGTCCAAAAGGTTTGTTCACGCCAAAATAAAGCAAGAGAAAGTGGTTACTCGAATGCAATGGAAATTCAGCAATGAAATGTTAAGTGTATTATGTTCATAATCAATGTTGGACTTCATTTCGTACCAATCTAATGATTGTGCTAGGTCAAATAGCCAAGAGAGTTTAAGCAGGGATTGACGCGCAATGCTGTAATTTCATGACCTTAAAAAATATCGAAATACTGCAATAAAATGACATCATCCCAACAGCTGGGTCAATATTGGGCCTGAAAAAGCAAATATAATTTCACAATTTATGAGCGGACGTTCTGGGGAGTGTCATAGTGACCTTTCCAATTAGCATGGATACTCTGACATGTAACCACTGGTATATTAATTAAAACCAGATATAAATTATGTAGGTCTACTGAAAAAACCACTCCACTGATCCTGACCTTATCCTTCCCATCCAAGCTAGATGCCCTCAACCTCACGCAAATTATCAACGAACCTACCAGGTACAACCCTAAATCCGTAAACATGGGTACCCTCATAGATATCATCCTGACTAACATAACCTCTAAATACACCTCAGCTGTCTTCAACCAGGATCTCAGCGATCACTGCCTTATTGCCTGCGTCCGTAACGGGTCCGCGGTCAAACGACCACCCCTCATCACTGTCAAACGCTCCCTAAAACACTTTAGCGAGCAGGCCTTCCTAATTGACCTGGCCCAGGTATCCTGGATGGATATAGATCTCATTCCGTCAGTAGAAGATGCCTGGTTGTTCCTTAAAAGTAATTTCCTCTCAATCTTAAATAAACATGCCCCATTCAAAAAATACAGAACTAAGAACCGATATAGCCCCTGGTTCTCCTCAGACTTGACTGCCCTTGACAAGCACAAAAACATCCTGTGGCGTACAGCATTAGCATCAAATAGCCCCCGCGATATGCAACTTTTCAGGGAAGTTAGGAACCAATATACACAAGCAGTCAGGAAAGCAAAGGCTAACTTTTTCAAACAGAAATTTGCATCCTGTAGCACTAACTCCAAAAAGTTTTGGGACACTGTAAAGTCCATGGAGAACAAGAGCACTTCCTCCCAGCTGCCCACTGCACTGAGGCTAGGAAACACTATCACCACTGATAAATCTACAATAATCGAGAATTTCAACAAGCATTTTGCTACAGCTGGCCATGCTTTCCATCTGGCTACCACTACCCCGGCCACCAACTCTGCACCCTCTGCTGCAACTTGCCCATGCCCCCCGCTTCTCCTTCACACAAATTCAGACAGCTGATGTTTTGAAAGCGCTGCAAAATCTGGACCCCTACAAATCAGCTGGGCTAGACAATCTGGACCCTTTCTTTCTAAAACTAGCCACCGAAATTGTCGCAACCCCTATTACTAGTCTGTTCAACCTCTCTTTCATAACGTCTGAGATCCCCAGAGATTGGAAAGCTGCCGCGGTCATCCCCCTCTTCAAAGGGGGTGACACTCTAGATCCAAACTGCTACAGACCTATATCCATCCTGCCCTGCCTTTCGAAAGTATTTGAAAGCCAAGTTAACAAACAGATCACCGACCATTTCGAATACCACCGTACCTTCTCCGCTATGCAATCCGGTTTCCGAGCTGGTCATGGGTGCACTTCAGCCACGCTCAAGGTCCTAATTGATATTATAACCGCGATTGATAAGACAGTACTGTGCAGCCGTCTTCATCGACCTGGCCAAGGCTTTCGACTCTGTCAACCACCGCATTCTTATTGGCAGACTAAATAGCCTTGGTTTCTCAAATGACTGCCTCGCCTGGTTCACCAACTACTTCTCAGATAGAGTTCAGTGTGTCAAATTGGAGGGCCTATTGTCTGGACCTTGGCAGTCTCTATGGGGGTGCCACAGGGTTCAATTCTTGGGCCGACACTTTTCTCCGTGTATATCAATGATGTCGCTCTTGCTGCTGGTGACTCTCAGATCCACCTCTACGCAGACGACACCATTTTGTATACATCTGGCCCTTCATTGGACACTGTGTTAACAAACCTCCAAACGAGCTTCAATGCCATACAACAATCCTTCAGTAGCCTCCAACTGCTCTTAAACACTAGTAAAACTAAATGCATGCTTTTCAATCGAACGCTGCTGGCACCCGCCCACCCGACTAGAATCACCACTCTCGACGGGTCTGACCTAGAGTATGTGGACAACTACAAATACCTAGGTGTCTGGTTAGACTGTAAACTCTCCTTCCAGACTCACATAAAGAATCTCCAATCCAAAGTTAAATCTAGAATCGGCTTCCTATTTCGCAACAAAGCCTCCTTCACTCATGCTGCCAAACATGCCCTCGTAAAACTGACCATCCTACCGATCCTTGACTTCGGCGATGTCATTTACAAAATAGCCTCCAACACTCTACTCAGCAAATTGGATGTAGTCTATCACAGTGCCATCCGTTTTGTCTCCAAAGCCCCATACACTACCCACCACTGTGACCTGTACGCTCTTGTTGGCTGGTCCTCACTACATGTTCGGTCGTCAAACCCACTGGCTCCAGGCCATCTATAAATCACTGCTAGGCAAATCCCCGCCTTATCTTAGCTCATTGGTCACCATAGCAGCACCCACCCGTAGTCTGCGCTCCAGCAGGTATATCTCACTGGTCATTCCCAAAGCCAACACCTCCTTTGGCCGCCATTCCTTCCAGTTCTCTGCTGCCAATGACTGGAACGAATTGCAAAAATCTCTGAAGCTGGAGACTCTTATCTCCCTCTAACTTTAAGCATCAGTTGTCAGAGCACCTTACCGATCACTGCACCTGTACACAGCCCATCTGAAATTAGCCCACCCAACTACCTCATCCCTATATTGTTATTTATTTTGCTCTTTTGCACCCCAGTATCTCTATTTGCACATAATCTCTTGCACATCTAGCATTCCAGTGTTAATACTATTGTAATTATTTTGCACTATAGCCTATTTATTGCCTTACCTCCATAACTTGCTACATTTGCACACACTGTATATATATTTTCTGTTGTATTTTTGACTTTGTTTTTTACCCCATATGTAACTCTGTGTTGTTTTTATTGCACTGCTTTGCTTTATCTTGGCCAGGTCGCAGTTGTAAATGAGAACCTGTTCTCAACTGGCTTACCTGGTTAAATAAAGGTTAAATAAAAAAATAAAAATGTAACCGGTTTTTGTGTGTTCCTGATTCCTTTATTGGGTCTGAAACTAACACATAACGTTGCTGTTTTCCTGTTTGCGATTAAGGTTATTTCTTTCCATTAGAGATTAAGGGTGAGATCTACTACTAAGCATTTTCCACTGGGCAAAAACTATTAATTTGTTTCCAAGTTACTTCAACAAAACAATTAAATGTGATGACGTTGAAACAACGTGGAAAACTGATTGGATTTGCAAAAAGTCATCAATATAAGATCATTTTCATATTTTTTTCACCAAACGTTTAACCTAAACCCAGTGACAGGGTGGTATTTTTTGTTTAATTCACGCTAGTTGACAACTCAACCAAATGTAAATCAAAACTAAACATTGAACTGATTGTCTGTGCCCAGTGGATTGTGCCAGTGCAAAGGTTATTTACAGGTGGAAGCAAAGGAGACACCCTTTTTTTTTTTACACACAAAATGTATATTTATTTCACCTTTGATTTTTGCCTATTATGTTTTATTCCGTCTGGCTAGTATACCAGGTGCAGACTTTGAACTGGTCCTAACCTTTTGCAAATATGGTCAAGGGTCTCGCAGTAGATCTGATGACCTTAGACGAGAGCGTTCATATCATCCAAAATAGGTCCTGAGCAGGACCAATCCTCCAAGTGAATCACTCATGGGGAATTCTCAGTGCTTTTTTTTTTTTTGTCATTTAGCAGACGCTCTTATCCAGAGCAACTTACAGGAGCATTTAGGGTTAAGTGCCTTGCTCAAGGGCACATCAACAGATCTTTCACCTAGTAGGCTCGGGGATTAGAACCAGCGACCTTTCGGTTACTGGCACAACGCTCTTAACCACTAAGCTACCTGCCGCCCAATCAATCAATCAATCAATCAATCAATCAATCAATCAATCAATCAATGAATGAATGAATGAATTTAGTCTGGTGAACTTTGCTCACTAACAGGGGACGTAAACAAATTTGTGCACAACATTTAAGAGAAATAAGGTTTTTGTGCGTTTGGAACATTTCTGCTAACTTTTATTTCAGCTCATGAAACATGGGACCAACACTTTACATGTTGCATTTATATTTTTGTTCATTCCAGATGCAATTTCCACCAGCTCAGCTATGTAGTTTAAGCTCAAGGTAGATAAAACAACCCTTCTATAACATGTCAGATCCAGGAAATGTTATAATTTGGTCTGTACTAAACAGTTAGGCCTGTCCCAAAATGCTGTCCCAAATAAACATAACATAACAATTCAAACACATGCTCTTTATTTACAGTTAGCAAATGGGTTTAGAAGGAGCCCAATTGAGCTCCAACTTTGACCCTGGGCCTGAAGTAAACAAGCTGTCGAGCCCTTCATAGAGTAGCCTGTACTTCATGTTGATTATACGGTTGTACATATTTTAGACTTAAATGTATTTATGTGGTGTATCATGTCCCCCCACGTTAAGATATTCGGCTTTATTGCAGGGTATTAACTCTGGAATGTCTCACATGTAAACCGCTTACTGTATGTTTACTAATTTTACTGTCCACAAAGATCACGTTGCCTAGTGCATCTATATCTATAGTATACAGTGGGGGAAAAAGTATTTAGTCAGCCACCAATTGTGCAAGTTCTCCCACTTAAAAATATGAGAGAGGCCTGTAATTTTCATCATAGGTACATGTCAACTATGACAGACAAATTGAGAAAAAAAAATCCAGAAAATCACATTGTAGGATTTTTAATGAATTTATTTGCAAATTATGGTGGAAAATAAGTATTTGGTCACCTACAAACAAGCAAGATTTCTGGCTCTCACAGACCTGTAACTTCTTCTTTAAGAGGCTCCTCTGTCCTCCACTTGTTACCTGTATTAATGGCACCTGTTTGAACTTGTTATCAGTATAAAAGACACCTGTCCACAACCTCAAACAGTCACACTCCAAACTCCACTATGGCCAAGACCAAAGAGCTGTCAAAGGACACCAGAAACAAAATTGTAGACCTGCACCAGGCTGGGAAGACTGAATCTGCAATAGTTAAGCAGCTTGGTTTGAAGAAATCAATTGTGGGAGCAATTATTAGGAAATGGAAGACATACAAGATCACTGATAATCTCCCTCGAACTGGGGCTCCACGCAAGATCTCACCCCGTGGGGTCAAAATGATCAAAAGAACGGTGAGCAAAAATCCCAGAACCACACCTGCAGAGAGCTGGGACCAAAGTAACAAAGCCTACCATCAGTAACACACTACGCCGCCAGGGACTCAAATCCTGCAGTGCCAGACGTGTCCCCCTGCTTAAGCCAGAAGTTTGCTAGAGTGCATTTGGATGATCCAGAAGAGGATTGGGAGAATGTCATATGGTCAGATGAAACCAAAATAGAACTTTTTGGTAAAAACTCAACTCGTCGTGTTTGGAGGACAAAGAATGCTTAGTGACTGCTCTAGAGGAGCAGTCACAATGCTCTAGAGGAGATCTGCATGGAGGAATGGGCCAAAATACCAGCAACAGTGTGTGAAAACCTTGTGAAGACTTACAGAAAACGTTTGACCTGTGTCATTGCCAACAAAGGGTATATAACAAAGTATTGAGAAACTTCTGTTATTGACCAAATACTTATTTTCCACCATAATTTGCAAATTAATTCATTAAAAATCCTACAATGTGATTTTCTGGATTTTTTTTCTTCTCATTTTGTCTGTCATAGTTGACGTGTACCTATGATGAAAATTACAGGCCTCTCATCTTTTTAAGTGGGAGAACTTGCACAATTGGTGGCTGACTAAATACTTTTTTTCCCCACTGTATGTGCAAGAAGCTGATACATGAAAAGACACCGACGTTTACATTTTACAGTACATTTACAGTAAATTAAATGTACAGTAAATGTGTCATTTAGCACAGGGTTTTTGCCCTAGCACTACACAGCTGATTCAAATAATCAAAAGCTTGATGATGAGGTTACTTGAATTAGCTGTGTAGTGCTAGGGCAAAAACCAAAATATGCACCCAAGGGGGGCCCCAGGACCAAGTTTGAGAAACCCTAATTTGGCAGCCACTCTTATCCAGAGCAACTAGGGTTAAGTGCCTTGCTCAAGGACACATCAACATATTTTTCACCTAGTCAACTCAGGGATTCAAACCAGCAGCCTTTCAGTTACTGGCCCAAAGCGCTTAACCGTTAGGCTACCTGTTTCTGCAAAACTTAAGTTAAAACACCCACACACTATCTACCGTCACTTCGTCTTGTAAGCATGTTTTCCAGTAAGCATGCCAGTAAACCCTGGGCATCCTGGCACTTGACACAACCAAGCTGAAAAACAGCTGTTGCCCATGCTTACTGGGGGTACCTCTGAGCGTGCAGGGTGCATGCTGCGTTGGCCCCTGTGCCATGTTCAGACGTGCCAAGCCTGTGCCATCCCTTAATGAATCAGCCAATGACATTGGAGGTGACCCTGGGACAGCGCATCGCTGCTGTGCACACACAGACATGGCATCCATTTGGCAGCCAAACATGACCTGAGCAAATACCACCAAGAGGGTCACAGGGCCGACATCCAGCCACGCGGCATGTTTGAGCGAGGTGGCGTGGGGTCCAAAAGGGGCGCCAGTTTAGTTTCAGAAATGCCTTCATTTTATAGTTTGCTATTTAGCTGGTCTATACTTAGAAATTACTTGGTAAAATGCATACTACCTAATAATGACCTAATAATTACTTTGTGCTATCTTACCAGAAAACGCATTCTGTCTTGTGATTTCAAAACCCTCCATAGATGCATTGGGTCAACATTTCTTTAACCGTTGAGCATCAAAATGTAAAGCTAATCATTCAGGAGTCAGAGTGCACATGCACTTTTTGGAATGATTTCAAACTTTTGTATGACTTTTATACAAAGAGTTGTAATCACTATTATGAATAATAATTATTCTCAACTAAGGTGTGTGAGGTGATGGTATGTAAGGACAGAGGAGGGCAGGCTGACCGGCACGTTCTGCTGAGGCACATGGCATAGTAAGCTGTGAAGGGTGGTATGGTACTATATTATTAAGATGTTGCACCGTTTTGGTATTTTGGAACGTTATAAGTATCGTCGTTTCTTTTTTACATAATTGTATGCAACATTATGTCAGTACTCCCAGAGTTTTTACAAGTATTGCGAACATAAATGTACTCTAATCCTCACATTTCCTATGTTAAAAACGGAAACGATATCCTATACGGTTAAGTTTGGATTATTCTGTTCACCTCTACAAGGTGTCGAAAGTGTTCGACAGGGATGTTGGCCCATGTTGACTCCAGTGTTTCCCACAGTTGTCAAGTTGGCTGGACGTCCTTTGGGTGGTGCACCATTCTTGATACACACAGGAAACTGTTGAGCGTGAAAAACTCAGCAGCGTTGCAGTTCTTAACACAAACCGGTGCACCTGGCACCTACTACCATACCCCGTTCAAAGGCACTTAAATATTTTGTCTTGCCCATTTACCCTCTGAATTGCACACATACAGTGGGGAAAAAAAGTATTTAGTCAGCCACCAATTGTGCAAGTTCTCCCACTTAAAAAGATGAGAGAGGCCTGTAATTTTCATCATAGGTACACGTCAACTATGACAGACAAAATGAGAAAAAAAATCCAGAAAATCACATTTTAGGATTTTTAATGAATTTATTTGCAAATTATGGTGGAAAATAAGTATTTGGTCAATAACAAAAGTTTCTCAATACTTTGTTATATACCCTTTGTTGGCAATGACACAGGTCAAACGTTTTCTGTAAGTCTTCACAAGGTTTTCACACACTGTTGCTGGTATTTTGGCCCATTCCTCCAAGCAGATCTCCTCTAGGGCAGTGATGTTTTGGGGCTGTCGCTGGGCAACACGGACTTTCAACTCCCTCCAAAGATTTTCTATGGAGTTGAGATCTGGAGACTGGCTAGGCCACTCCAGGACCTTGAAATGCTTCTTACGAAGCCACTCCTTCGTTGCCCGGGCGGTGTGTTTGGGATCATTGTCATGCTGAAAGACCCAGCCACGTTTCATCTTCAATGCCCTTGCTGATGGAAGGAGGCCCCATTCATTCTTTCCTTTACACGGATCAGTCGTCCTGGTCCCTTTGCAGAAAAACAGCCCAAAACCATGATGTTTCCACCCCCATCTTCACAGTAGGTATGGTGTTCTTTGGATGCAACTCAGCATTCTTTGTCCTCCAAACACGACGAGTTTAGTTTTTACCAAAAAGTTCTATTTTGGTTTCATCTGACCATATGACATTCTCCCAATCCTCTTCTGGATCATCCAAATGCACTCTAGCAAACTTCAGACGGGCCTGGACATGTACTGGCTTAAGCAGGGGGACACATCTGGCACTGCAGGATTTGAGTCCCTGGCGGCGTAGTGTGTTACTGATGGTAGGCTTTGTTACTTTGGTCCCAGCTCTCTGCAGGTCATTCACTAGGTTCCCCCGTATGGTTCTGGGATTTTTGCTCACCGTTCTTGTGATCATTTTGACCCCACGGGGTGAGATCTTGTGTGGAGCCCCAGATCGAGGGAGATTATCAGTGGTCTTGTATGTCTTCCATTTCCTAATAATTGCTCCCACAGTTGATTTCTTCAAACCAAGCTGCTTACCTATTGCAGATTCAGTCTTCCCAGCCTGGTGCAGGTCTACAATTTTGTTTCTGGTGTCCTTTGACAGCTCTTTGGTCTTGGCCATAGTGGAGTTTGGAGTGTGACTGTTTGAGGTTGTGGACAGGTGTCTTTTTATACTGATAACAAGTTCAAACAGGTGCCATTAATACAGGTAACGAGTGGAGGACAGAGGAGCCTCTTAAAGAAGTTGTTAAAGGTCTGTGAGAGCCAGAAATCTTGCTTGTTTGCAGGTGACCAAATACTTATTTTCCACCATAATTTGCAAATAAATTCATTAAAAATCCTACAATGTGATTTTCTGGAAATTTTTTCCTCAATTTGTCGGTCATAGTTGATGTGTACCTATGATGAAAATTACAGGCCTCTCATCTTTTTAAGTGGGAGAACTTGCACAATTGGTGGCTGACTAAGTACTTTTTTTCCCCACTGTACACAATGCATGCTCTGGATAAGAGCGTCTGCTAAATGACTAAAATGTCAATGTAAATGTCTCAAAGCTTAGAATCCTTCTTTAACCTGTCTCCTCCCCTTCATCTACACTGATTGAAGTAGATTTAACAAGTGACATCAATAAGGGATCATAGCTTTCACCTGGATTCACCTGTGTCATGGAAAGAGCAGGTGTTCTTAATGTGTTGGGGCTGTGAGGGGAACGGCACCTCCGTACCTTCAGGCTCTGATCAGTCCCTACACCCAAACGAGGGCATTGCGTTCATCCACCTCTGGCCTGCTGGCTCCCCTTCCTCTGCGGAAGCATAGTTCCCGCTCAGCCCAGTCAAAACTGTTCGCTGCTCTGGCACCCCAATGGTGGAACAAGCTCCCTCACGACGCCAGGACAGCGGAGTCACTCACCACCTTCCGGAGACATTTGAAACCCCACCTCTTTAAGGAATACCTGGGATAGGATAAAGTAATCCTTCTACCCCCCCCCCAAATTTAAAAAAAAATAAAAAAAATAAAAAAAATAATTGTAAAGTGGTTATCCCACTAGCTATAGGGTGAATGCACCAATTTGTAATTCGCTCTGGATAAGAGCGTCTGCTAAATGACGTAAATGTAATGTAAATGTGTTGTAAACTCAGTGTATATACTGTATATATTCTGTGACCTAGGTTACATCTTTAAACGGAGCATGTTACATGCCTCACATATGGACTTTAAGAGGAGGTGGTACATAAGAGGTTACAAAAGCAAATCTGAGAGGGATTTTGGCACAATGAACTCAAAGAAGCAGCGGTCAAACGTTGAAGAGCGAGCCTCTGAGGTGGGTTCCTACACACTGGGGACCGTTCCCGTCCAAGATAGACACAGGAAATCCTCTCTCTCGCCACTGCTGCTTGGGAGGTGCCGAGTACGCAGGAGTGATTAAATATTTCTCGGGATGAGGGGAAAACAAGTCCTGGCTTCGATGTGGTGTGGTATTTAGACTGAGGATAGAGAAGTAGGACAACCACGGATGCGGCCCCTCCCGAATTTTTGTGTACATTGGCATGGATTTCCACCACAAGAGGGCAGGAGTGTGTTTTTCCTTGCATGACCCTCCAACTTGGCTTACTCTAAGCTTAGCTCTGCACGTTTTCCTACACCTTCTTGTTTGAGAGAATATGTGGGAGATAAAAAAAAAAGAGTAATAATAATAATTGATTGCATTTATATAGCGCCTTTCCACCTATAGTAGGTTCTCAAAGCGCTTTACATAGTAAGGTGGGAAACTCTTCCACCACCAATGTCTAGCACCCATTTGGGTGATGCATGGCAACCATTTTGTGCCAGAACACTCACCACACATCAGCTATCATGGTGGAGAGGTGAGGAGTGATATATGCCAATGACTAAGGCAGCGTTTACACAGGCAGCCCAATTGTGATCTTTTTTTTTCACTAATTGGTATTTTGACTAATCAGATCATCTTTGAAAAATAACTTATGTGAAAAGATCTGATGTGCTTGGTCAAAAGACCAATTGGGGGGGGGATCACAATTGGGCTGCCTGTGTAAACGCAGGCTCTGTGCTGTTTTTGTATTCCCAACACCACAAAATTAGCACTGACTCACCTGAACATTTCACATTTTAGTCATTTAGCAGACGCTCTTATCCAGAGCGACTTACAGTTAGTGAGTGCATACATTTTCATACTGGCCCCCCGTGGGAATTGAACCCACAACCTTGGTGTTGCAAGCGCCATGCTCTACCAACTGAGCTACACGGAACATCATGTGCCATTTGAACCTGAACAACAGTTTTGTAATCTCAGGATGTTTTCATTTACAAAATGAGCAAATGAGATCATCCGTTGATCTGATCCTGTATTAAACAACATAATAACATTATTGGGTAGTTATCCCATCAACAATGATGTCATACATCATACATGAAATACACTGAACAAAAATATAAACGCAACATGTAAAGTGTCGGGTCCCATGTTTCATGAGCTGAATTAAAAAATCCCAGACAGTTCTGTCACACAACACAATGCCACAGATGTCTCAGGTTTTGAGGGAGCGTGCAATTGGCACGCTGACTGCAGGAATGTCCACCAGAGCTGTTGCCAGAGAATGTCATGTTCATTTCTCTACCATAAACTGCCTCCAACGTCATTTTACATTTTAGAGAATTTGGCAGTACATCCAACCGTGGTGCTGAGGAGTAGTTCTGTCTGTAATAAAGCCCTTTTGTGGGGGAAAAAAAATTCTGATTGGGTGGGCCTGGCTGCCAAGTGGGTGGGCCTATGCCCACCCATGGCTGCACCCCTACCCAGTCATGTGCATTCCATAGATTAGGGCCTAATGAATTTACTTAAATTGACTGATTTCCTTATATGAACTGTAACTCAGTAAAATCTTTGAAATTGTTGCATGTTTATAAGATGCTGCCTGCCTCATAACATCCATACTTACCCGAATAGAGCAGAACAATCTTTAGCTGAACATGAGAATTGTCACGATCGTCTAAGGAGGAGGACCAATGCGCAGCGTTGAAGGTGAACATATTTATTTAGAGAATGATCACACGATCAAAACAACAGACGATAACGTGATGTCTACGGTTTAACACAAACCAAATAAGAACAAGAAACCACAAATAATGAATGCCTAACGGCTACCTAAGTATGACTCCCAATCAGAGACAACGAGCTACAGCCGTCTCTGATTGGGAGCCACCCTGGCCAACATAGATCTACAACAACTAGAACATAAACCAATGAAAACTCACACCCTGGCTCAACATACTAGAGTCCCCAGAGCCAGGGCGTGACAAGAATAATGTGACCAGAGAATAATTCAAGTTGACAGCTCAGATATCCAAACACATCCTTCTTTTCCCAACTGCCCATCCTTCTAATTACATGTACTCTGCCATACTTTCAATAACAGCAAAGAAGAGTGTAAACTACACAGTACATATTTTCCACGTCACACCCTCTTAATGAGCATCCAAGTGTTACGTAGCAACATTGGAAGTTAAGAGCAACCCCTGTGATATATTAATTAGAGGAGGACTCCCGTGATTACTAGACTCCCAAACTGTTCAATCACAAGACAGTCACGAGTCCGGTTGTTCAGCCACTGTGACTACTCATCCAGCATCAACACAGTCAGTCTGCTCCTCACCCGAATCCCATTCAAAACTCACCTTTCACTAAGCCCCAGAGCCACTGCATCCTAAGTACTGTGGAAGGAGATGTTGCGTCTCGTCGTCACGAGACAAACGGGTAACTGCCAAATTAAAGTAAACATATGACTAAATGAGGGATACAAAGTATATTGAAAACAGGTGCTTCCACACAGGTGTGGTTCCTGAGTTAATTAAGCTATTAACATCCCAATATGCTTAGGGTCATGTATAAAAATGCCCAGTTCCCCATTATTTTGGCTACCATGGCTAGAAGAAGAGATCTCAGTGACTGAAAGAGGGGTCTCAAAGGGGGTTTTAAGTGTGTGTGTGTGTGTTAGTCACCAGATCCCAACCCAATTGAACACTTATGGGAGATTCTGGAGTGGTGCAGAGACAGTGTTTTCCACCACCATCAACAAAACAACAAATGATGGAATTTCTTATGGAAGAATGTCGCATCCCTTGTAGAATCTATGCCAAGGCGCATTGAAGCTGTTCTAGCGGCTCGTGGTGGGCCAACACCCTGACACTTTATGACACTTTAAACCTGTTTTTTTGGTTTGTCATTATGGGGTATTGTGTGTAGATTGAGGGACAAAAATGATTTAATAAATTTTAGAATAAGGCTGTAACGTAACAAAATGTGGAAAAAGTCAAGGCGTCTGAATACGTTCCCAATGCACTGTACCTAGGCAGGACACTTCCTGACAATACAGCATTAGTCATCTGACAGATAATTAGGAGGATGAATCCATCCATTGAATATCAATTAATTAATTTAGTTACTCAATTCTAATTTAAGATGTTATTTTTGAACATTTTGTCCAGTTGTAAGGTTAAAAAAATACATATTTGTGTAAACATTGAGAAATAAAGATTAAACAAATAAAGACAATCTCATATCCATGGAAACTGGGGTCCACCATTTCAACATTCATTTTGAGCATGTGGTATATGTGAATGACTGTGGGGCTTCAGTGGGCCATACAGATGTTCTGCATTTAGAATCTAGGTAAAAGGTCATCATGCTGAGGGAGCGGCCATTTTGGAATTGAATAAGCAGCTGTAGGTGTGGTTCCGGTGATGATCAGTCACAGACGGTTGGAAGGCGCCAGATTCCCGTAGCCTCCAGCATCATTGACTTTACATAGTTAAAACCCCTGTTTAGTCTGTCTCCTAGGAATGTCCTGATTATAACTATTGACGTAGACTATTGAGTCCTTCCTTCCTTGGTTTATATTTTGTATGCTGGTTCTCTTCCATAATGTAAATAATACTGAAATCAATAGAATCTTGTTTGGTTAGGGACAACAATGTTAAAGAGTAAGGTGATTCTTCCTGGAAACAACTTAAACATTACATTCTGACAGTCACTTATGATAAAAACAGGGCTTGAGGTATTAATTCAAAGTACATGTTTCATTGTGGAATGGTAATTAAACTGTAGGAACAAACTGTCGTTTCCAAGACAGGAAAGGTTGACTTATTGCAGCTGTCATTTGTCATTCCTCTCGCAATCACTGCCAAAAATATATTGGACCCAATATAAGAAACTAACTAAATATAGGCAATATAATAACAGGGGAAAACATCTGTAAAACATATTTAAAGCCAACATTTAACACTGAATGAATGACCCTTCTGTGGTTAGAACATTCTGTGATTCGTGACACAGTCCATCAGTCACATTCAGTGAAACACCTGCTTAATTTCTAAATAACCTTTTGCATTGCAGAACCACATGGTCAAACAGTAAGTAGTGGGCAACTTCCTCTCCCCTCTGGCTTCCAGAAAACCTGCCGTGTTTCAGATGTTAGCAGGCCCAGTCATGGCGCAGGGAGCGTGATCCAGCAGGAAGGGAGTGGAAGGCTTGGGGACCCTTCCAGTCCCCAAAAGCAGCGCTCTGTCCTTTACACCCCCAAATCCCCAGGACCCCTTTCCTCCTCACTCCATCGGTAATGTCCCAGAAGCACACGCACATTCCTTCCATTTTAAAATTAGTAACCAGTTAGTATTTTAGTTCAATTTGTGTTAACATTATTCAATATTACTAGTCTTGGGATACAGTATGACCGCACGTTTGTGGTTAGGCTACAATGTTCTTGCATGTTCCTGCCACAGACAAATAGTTGTCCGCTTTTCCGGCTCTTCAAAAGCCTTCAGCAACACATCTGTTTCCATTTCAACTAGTCTCTGTCAGTTACTCTGACCTTAATAAATACATCTTATTTGATAACTCATTTGGCGTAGGCAAATCGTACAAAAGCAAATTGTTTTTAAAATGTAGTTATTTTGAGTAAATCTACATCCTTCCTAAGATTGGGCAACAAAAGCCTATTTTTTAGCTGAAAGAGATTGTTCTTTGACTGTCTTCATAAACTCCCTGAGCCTTAATCAAACTAATGGATGTTTGTTACATTTCAGCAACGTTAGTAATGATTCATGGTTCAGCTGCAGTGATTTTCCCTGCCAAGCACAGTAGGAAGTCTCCCGGTTACCTTTCACCTACTTAGCCTCTGGCGCAGACAAGAGAGGGTTAACTTATTTTCTTTGTGGTCTGGCCCCAGGTCATGAATCGCCTACGTGCTCCTCGTGCTCTCCGTGCTCCCCGGCACGGGTGTTACATCTGAATGTTGGGAATTGCCTTAAGGTGGGCATTTTCTGTGTGTGAACTTTCCCCTAATTCTCACACAGCTCCTACCTCACAGCAAGACTTAACAGAGGAGAACCTCAGGCCAAATCATACAGCACGTTCCTCCTGACGTCCAACACAGTGCCAATGACTTCACACAACCGGCTTCACTTTATCCCAGCCATACAATTAGGCTGGCTCAAATATATTTTTATCCGATAGTGTTTTCTCTGTACTTTGATGGATGTGTTTTCTAATAAGCACTCAAATCTACAAATCTACACATGCAATGATAATGAGTTTATTAAGAAGTACAGTCAGGTACATAATTATTGGCAAAACCTTAACAAGGCCCCCAGGACCAGTGGAAACAAAATAGCCCCATAACATCAAAGATCCATCACCATATTGTACTGTAGGTATGAGGTACTTCTCTGCATATGCTTCTGTTTTTTAATGCCAAACCCACCACTGGTGTGGCCAAAGAGATCTATTTTCATGTCATCTAACCATAGCACCGGCAGGAGTTTGATAAACGGCATTGGCACTTGGTTTGGAGCCATGTTTTTTTTAGCATACAATATAGCTCAGTATTTGTATTATACATTTTTTGCTAATCGTTATCAAGGGTGCCAATAATTATGGACCTGACTGTCCTTCATTAAACTAAGTACAATCAGTTATTTTTCTTTATGGAGGATGCAAGACAGAATCTTTATTCACACACTGGACACATTTTGTCAAATTAGCTAAGCACATTCATATGCAATGTAATATTTTGAGCTATTAAAGCCTTGGGTAAATGACTGCGGCCCACTGATTTATCAAAAAACATTTATCTTGTTCATTTAATTTTTTGTTAAACTTCTATTTTGACAGGGAGTCATGCTGAGACCAAGGTCTCTTTTACATAAGAGCGCTGTAGTTAAAAAAAGATTCACAAAAATATACACATCAATGCACTACGAAAAGCAAAAAAATAGATACATAAAACACAATCATAGAAAAAAACACATTCTTCAGTAAAAAGGTCCTCAATATGAATTGCTCTCGAGGCAACATCATCAAATTTTAGATTATTCCACAAGGTGCTAAAAAACTAAAAGCAGATTTACCTAACTCAGTGGAGATGGAGGGGATCTCCTGAGTTAGCCATCCCTGAGACCGGTCTGATAGCTCTGTAGGTTAACAATGAAGTGAGGTACGGCGGAAGTTTGTGTAAGAGGGCTTTATAAACAAAAATAGTGCAATTCATCGATCTACGAGACTTAAAATAGGGACAGCTTACTTTATGATACAGAAAGCATTGATGTGTACTGTGCGCTATTATAAACTGTGTCCACTGGCTTCAGTACAGTGGCAGCTGCATTCATATAGACCAGGGGTATTCAACTCTTACCCTATGAGGTCTAGAGCCTGCTGGTTTTCTGTTCTACCTGATAATTATTTGTACACCTGGTGTCCCAGGTCTAAATCAGTCCCTGATTAGAGGGAACAATGAAAAAATGGTGTGGAACTGGCTTCGAGGTCCAGAGTTGAGTATGAGGGATATAGACGATATTGCTATAACGAGCATGAATGTCGACTGAATGATTTGTTTTCTAATATTTAATGAAAGGCATGCCCTATTCCTCTAAAGGAAGCCCATTTTTATTCTTAACTTCTTAACTAACTCATCAATAGACACTGTATTTGCTTTTTTACCTTAAGTTTGTTTTTGTTGTTAAATCATAGCTTTTCGTCAATCCAGATGCCCAAATATGTATATGTGGGGACACGATCAATGTGGGCACCATCCAATGTACATATGCATAAATAATCAGATACATTTTTAAGCATTATGGAAAATAACATACACTTAGTTTTACCTGTAATAACTACCTAACCCCTTTATGGGAAGTAATGGTAACTTGTGTCATTGTTGTTATGTTCAAGTCACACCATAACATTATCACACCATAACATTATCACACCAAAATATTATCATAACATTATCACACCATAACATTATCAACAACAAAGTTACGGATGTAAGTATCACTCGGCATAGGCTTTCCTATCTTGTTTGAAGTGATATCAACCATTTCTTTGTTACATCATTATGTTTATCACACAAAGTGAGTTAATCTATCCTTTACCGTACAGCTGTGTGATTGTCAATGTAAGTGCACTGACATGTCTGAACCCCTTTTCTGGGTACTGAATGATAGCAACGGTATAGTGATAGTAGAAACATTATAGTGACAGTAGCTAGATGTATTTGCACATAAAGCTGTCTTTTATTGTACGGCTGTGCATGTCAATGTGCAATAATTTGACTGAAATCTCTTTGATTACTGTATTCTACAGGTAGTGATGAAAACTGGCTTCATTGTTACATCATGTGCTCCCCTCTCACGCCTCCGCTTGACATAAAGAGTTAACTGAGCGGGGGAGAAACCTGAGAGCAGCTCTCCCCCCTCTGCTCGGCCAGCCAATCAGATCAGCCAGCCGGCTGGAGTTGAAGGGCTCTGAAAGTATAAAACCAAAGTGCTCTGCACAGAGCGGTAGGAGCTTGAGCTCAAGTAACGAACTGGGAAGAGAAGGGTGCTTCTGCAAACCACCTGACTAAAAAACTACCAAAGAACCCGAGCCAACGAACAAACAAAGGAAAGCAGGCAACAATGAAGAGAACACTAGCAACCGTGACTCTATGCCTGGTCATTCTGATGGCCACCGGCAACCCCTTCGAGAGGAGAGGAGGCTCGGCCGCGGGCAGGAAGGAGAAGAGGATGCAGTATGCGGCGTGGGACGACGTGAACGTGATCGCCCACGGCCTGCTCCAGCTGGGTCAGGGCCTCAAGGAGCATGTGGACAAAACCAAGGGCCAGATGAGAGACATCACTGCCAAGCTGAAGGTCTTCAACGGCACCGCGGCAGACCTGGGCAAGGAGAGCCAGAGGCTACAGGCGGAGGGCGAGGCGTTGAAGGCCAGGGCCAGGGGGCTGGAGGACAGGGAGGTCCAGGTGCTCAACGAGACTGCTGAGCTGAGGGAGAAGACAGAGGAGATGCAGCAGGAGAGGAAGAGGGTGGATGAGAGGATAAACAAGCTGGAGGAGAAGATGGACGGCATGCTGCAGGGCGAGGGGCTGCCCGACATGGACACGGGCAACGCAGGCAACTACAGCCACGCAAGCATCATTCAGGTAAGGAGGGAATCCATGACTCTATTTGGTGATTCTTTGTGTTTGGAAAAAAAGCTATGATACAATTGTGCATTTGGCGTGAAGGAAGGGAAGCAAATGACTTGAGATAAAAAGTGATTACTGACAAGACAGACTGTAAGCGAACTGCTGCATGTCTCCCCCTTCGTGAGCTTACTTCTCTGCAGTTGCCATTGTATCCATCAATTTCTGATTGCTTAAATTCTGATTGCTTCAGTTGTATGAAGGCATTACCATGCAATGCTTTTTGCAGTGAGCAGCCTGCCATATTCATTTACTGTGATAACATGTCAAAACACCACAGCAAATAGATTAATAGATTAACATTAAGTAGTGCTTAATACAGTAGGCTACTGGTATTATACTTTCTCCTACATTAGTCATGCATAATAGTTTGGCAAATGGCCTATTTCCTAATGTTCAGAGGAACAACTGGAGGGGCACAATAGATGCCCTTTGATGGACAAGAACAGTTGGTCTGGGATTATGTCCATTGACTCAAAGGGACTGAACGATATTCAGCCTGAAGCACTGTCTGAAGGCACGCCAGTGGGTGTGTTAACTAGCGTGCATTGTGCTGGAGTGCGTGGACTACGTGCTAAACGTTGGCCAGACAAAGGAACTGCACGCATTCGTTTCAGAATGTGTGAATAATTGTTTTACCATATTTGGAACATGGTCCAGGTGAGGAAAATGGAACACTTGATTTAAAGATGGTGTGTAGCGGCTATAGCACCTGAAATCTAAAAAGATAATTTCTTGTTCTGACATGAACTTTTTTTTGTGGGATGGAAAACCCCGCGTTATTATGTAACCAAACCACCGGGTTGGAAAAGACAAAAGCTGTTGAATGTGCTCGGATAGGCTATGTGAAATTCGGCCCCATTCAAATTACAAGCACATAGTAGGCTATATGTTATGGTCTAAAAACAAAGTCAAAACACAGTTCACAATATCGGCTTTGTGGTGGGCTATTCCTATGTTATAAGAAACCTAGGCTAATTACAATTAGGTCACATGAGAAAGACTAACAGGGTACCTGTCTGTTTTCTTTCAGTGGATGTTGGAAGCTCAGAATAAACGTATTGATGACCTGGTCAACAGAATCCAACTCCAGCAAGATAAACTTGAAAAGCAGAACGTGCGCATCAGGACCCTGCAACACCAGGTATGAAACATTTTGTGAATATCACTGACCCATGTATGATTATTTTAACATTTCATTGAGGCAATTATTTATTATGACTTATTTAAAACTTCGTTTTCCTTGCTCACTCAGATTCAGCTGAAAAAAGAGAGACCAGCATTCAGGCGTAAACCAGAAGAGGCCGTTCAAAATGGCAGCATTGAGCAGCGCGACTCACCCATCGGTAAGTTTTTTATTTTTTATTTATTTAACCTTTATTTAACCAGGTAGGCCAGTTGAGAACAAGTTCTCATTTACAACTGCGACCTGGCCAAGATAAAGCAAAGCAGTGCGATAAAAACAACAACACAGAGTTACAGAGTTAAGTAAAGCTAAGCTTCGTGTCAAATCCGTTGTTTAAATTGATGCCCAGACAAATACTGTCCTCCCAAGCCATCTGCTTTGTGACAATAAGATACTTAAGATATCAAGTTTAACTGGAGTGGTTTCTAAATGATGTGAAGGGTTGACAGTAATTATCAGATAATTGTGAGCGCGCATCTATCTTCCCTAACCGCGCGAAAAATTATGCACAGGTGATTGGCCATGCCAATTAATGCACCTACCAACGACTGACAATGTACATTACTTGTATGAAGGAATGCTTTCATTGGGTTCCCAGAAAATATAATATATTCACAGTATAAAGAAAAAGATCACAGTAGTACATTGAGTTAGGTTACACCCTGTCTTACTTAATACAGTAGTACAGTAATTGTAAAAGTGATCATGATGTCCTTGAACTACACCCAAGCCAAGCAGCTGTTAACATCTGAACTGTACTACAGTGGCCAACTCATAATGTGGGCTTTCATCAGAGCTGTATGGAGCTTGATCATGGCCAAGTTCAGACACTAGTTCCAGGGTTTCTGGCAATGGAACAATGATTAACTCATGGCAAGTTCCTGTTTAGTGCTTTAGCGGGGGTCTGGTCTCACTAAAAAGTCAGCATTGAGGGATATGAATGAATCAATAGGCCTATACAGGATATTTGAGTCATGATTTCACTCTGAATGTGACCGATGAAAACCATGTCACTTTATGGATGTTGGTCAGATATGTGATTGACCTACTCAGAGTTGATTGAAAAAGAAAGTAACATTGTTATACATACCATTTCAGTATATTGCCTCTCAATCAAAAGCACTCGTGGTTCTATCAAAATAGTGGGTTTTACACCATTTCCCACTGTCTGATAGCCACTGAGGGAAGTAGGTGAAAGGTGAACCCACAGGCCCAGAACTGTGAGATGCAGTCATCCAGCAGAACACAATGAGTCGTCTCATGGCAAATTCTGACATCAGCAGGAATTCTATAAAAGAAACAAGTCCTCTGGCTGGACTCCAACTGGGGGAGAGTTCAGCAGTCTCGGACAGTGTTAACTCAGGATCACAGCCCCAGCACAGAGGGATAACTCACAGATCAGACAGAGCTTGGGGCGGAGGAGGGAGACTTTGCAAATCTAGTATGCGACACTCTTAGAAAGAAAGGTGCTATCTAGAACCTAAAAGGGTTCTTCGGCTGTCCCCATAGGAGAACCCTCTGAATAATCCTTTTTGGTTCCAGGGAGAACTTTTTTGGTTCCATGTAGAACCCTTTACACAGAGGGTTCTACATAGAACCCAAAATAGTTATACCTGGAACAAAAAAGGGGTTCTCCTATGGGGACAGCCGAAGAACCCTTTTGGAACCCTTTTTATTAAGAGTGTCTGTTCCTCAGATTAGGTCATTTGGCCCAGAGACAGAAAAAGTCATGAAAGAAAGAAAGCAAAAGGAGTCTGTCTAATTTAGTCTGGTGAACTTTGTACACACATCCTTTGTTGTTTTGAAGGCACTGACTGCCTACCTCATTGCTCCCTCCTTCCAGCCGTCCCATTTTTTCTCCTCACCATAAAACAGTGGTACATCCCTCAAGAATGTGCAACCTTTCCCCCAGATCTGTCAGAATAGTCGGAAGTCCCTCTTCTCCCCTCCTCCATCCCTCCTTCCCCGCTCCCCATCCCTGTAGACCGCTGCCTCTCCGGCCGTAGATGAATTAGAAGTGTGCCAAAGTTGAGGGGAACCCCTGACCCCAAGGCAAACCGCGACCACAACCACGCACCGCTAATCAATAGAGTTCATGCTTCGCCCCGAAAGGGTTATTCCAGAAGAGTGATGCATTGTGGCCCCGTAGTCTGCTCTTATGTTTGTACTTGTAAAATCAATAGCAACCAAGTCAAACCAATATCAATCAAACCAAAACCAATATTGATTGATTGATTGGCCCCAATTCAATTAAAATATTTAATCATAGTTTAGGCGATTGGTGCAGATGAAGAGCATCATAGCCGATGAACATATGCAGTATCTATCAAGTTGGCATCATATAAACTTGAACCCGTTTCTGGAAAACATTAAGGGTGTGCACCAACTCATGCCTCACCAGGCACATGACAGCCACTGGGCCTCCCAGACCTTTTGTTGATGCTGCCTCTCCCATTCACGTCACAGCAGCCAATCGGTATTAAGCAAGGAGCTCTCTTTTGTTCAGACTAGAGCACAACACATTAACTCTTTGTCTTTCTTAGGTTTACAACTACTGATAAACCCACTTCACGATAAGACCCCTTTATTTGCAAACATTCAGCATTCACAGACCTGGAGAGCTACAATGAAGAAGCCAATGATAGGGATCCCAGATAGGGAAACCAGATGTATCCTGATTCCTGAACATCTGACCTAGATATGAAGTGAAAGGTAAACATGTTATGCAATAATGTCTCTACAAAATAAAATGTTAAAAACAGTAATATTTGATTACTTCTGCTTGGACCCACCCAACCCCCACTTCCATACACACAAGTGTGAATTCCCTCAGTAGAAAACAAGTGGAGTTGGTAGAAAGGCAGAGTGGACTTTTGCCCCATAGCTCACAAACAAGCTCCATGTTGGCTGCTGTCTGACATAACTGTCTGAAGTTCAAGGCGCTTGAGATAAGAAACCAGGGTTTTTGTTTTCTAGTTGAATGAGTCATTTATAAATAGGATATTTGTGCCAGTGAAGGGGAAAGGCCAAAGCACTGTTAGAACACAGACCTTGACGACGTGTACTGATACTGAGATACGAAGTGTGGGCAAAATGTTTGTGAACCGTGTTGTGTTTTTGTCTTTGTTCTTTCAGAGATGGCCTCAGACTGCCATGAGCTGTTCCTGAGAGGCGAGGCGACCAGCGGAGTGTACAACATTCAGCCATTAAACTCCCAATCCTTTGAAGTCTTTTGCGAAATGACAGCCGGTATGTGGAGTTAGCCAGGATTATGCCCTTGTGTTCTGTTCTATTCACAGGGCTTAGCTAACAATTGTTAAAGTGACGCTCCAGAACTTCTGTATAATTTCAGCCAGTATTTTTTTATAGTGGTGCTCACGAACCAAAACGTATCCCAGTTTTTTGTGTACCACGTCATCCAATTGTGCACTACGTCACAATTCGTATAATATTTTACGAATTTGTTGTTAAGATCCCGGACTGCATCTTTAACTAGTCCGACAACTAATTGCTAACTTCAGGCAAAATAATAGCTCAAAAGCCTCTATAGGGTCAGGTCACCGTATAAGGTTACCCTATAGCTTAGTTTATGAACACATTGTATCCGTACATGTACGACAGTTGGCTGTAGTAAATCGCTTATGGTCAAGACTAATCCCACTGCTCTTCCTCTTTCCTCTCTACAGAAGGTGGCTGGACCGTGATCCAGAGGCGCCAGGATGGCTCAGTTGACTTTGACCAGCTATGGCGGGCCTACCAGAGCGGCTTTGGCAGTCTGAATGGTAAATATATCCTCTGTTGTCTTTTCTCATCTCCCTCACTAAAATTCCTCTGGAGCTAGCTAGCGAGGTCACACCGAGGTTCGGACAGTACCACCCACAGCCACATCATAGAGCAGTACAGCACAGAGCACTTGACCCGAAACCTCCCAGTTCAGTTTGATTAACAAGCAGTGATACTAACACTAATACAGGATTGTAGATGTCAAGATCGAGGGATCAGGTAGATCTTGATATGGCAGGTTTGGCATTAACAACCATCTAATCTCCAGCTTTAATGTCACTGGTGTCTTTAGGTGCCAGAAGTGACCAAATCGCATGTTCTATTCCTGTTAAATTCAATTAAGTGATTACCAGCCCTGTTACGATCAGATCCTTTAAATTAACAAAGACACTGAGATATCTGGACACATGTATGCAGACTTTGAACATGCTACCACAGCCACTGATCAGGTTTTAACCCCTGTTTGATCTCTCTCTCTCTAGGTGAGTTCTGGCTTGGTCTTGAGAAGATGCACGCTGTGACCAAAGACACAGACTACATCCTCAAGGTCAAGTTCTCTGACTGGAGGGACGATTCTGAGACTATCCAGTACCCCATCCGTCTGGGCGGGGAGGAGAGCCATTACGCCCTCCACATCCAGAAGACCTCCAACGGCAACCTGGAGAGCGCCCTGGCCACCAAGGCCTCCGGCCTGCCCTTCTCCACCCCCGACCAAGACAATGACCAGAAGAACGACACCAACTGCGCCAAACACCTCTCTGGTACGTCTCCTCTTTTTCAAAGTTCAAAGTTATTATTTGGCTGAATTCCATCTAAGATTTATTTAGTCTAAGGTTTATCTCTCAATAACTCAAATTCGGAATGTAGCACCAATGCCAATCTAACCAGATGTTTGCTCTCTTTCTCCAGGTGGCTGGTGGTTCAGCAACTGCGGACGTTCCAACCTGAACGGCCGCTACTTCATGAGCCCTCCTCCCAAGCAGAGGCATCAGAGGAAGCAGGGGGTCTTCTGGAAGACCTGGCATGGACACTACTATCCCCTGAAGACCACCGTCATGATGATCGCCCCCGCCGTGATCGAGAACAAGTCATAGAGGAGAGACGCTCAGCATTCTCCAGACTTTTCTCCTCTTGAACTAAAACACTGTTAGAGGCGGTTGGCCGATGAGTTGGGTAAGCTACCCAGTCAGTCCTGGACTCACCCAGTGAGACTTCCAATAGAGCTAAGGCCATCATAAAAGCCAAAATAACTCATACTTGAATGGGCTCCATGTTTCCAAAGCTCTGTTTTTCAAAAGTCTTCAAGTCTCTCAGCTAGAGACACAACCGAACAATGCAGAAATGTATGTTTAAGATGTGAAGAATTACATGTATATGTGAATCTAGCAGTGGAAAGTTAGCAAGGGTGTTTCACCACAGCTGTGGTATGAGCTCACTCTTAATCACTGTTTAAAAGCAACGCTGGGTCTCTGACTGCATCAATGAATGGAACAGATTGAGGCGAGTTCCAACATGTGTTTTGTGTTCAAGAAACCAAGCATTTTCCACGTTAAGACCCATCTGACAGAGGTTTCTGAATGCAAGAGCTCTCCCAGAGGTTCAACTGTGATTTCTAGCTAGAACACAGTTTTGTCAGCATGAACACTGCCCTCCACTGTAGTTGTACAAGCGGGGCAACTCTAGAGAGTTTCTTAATCCGATTGTATGGACCAAATGGTGACTGAAACAATTAGTTGTTTTTCCACATGAAAGTAATGCCATTAGCTATCCAAAGGCATTATGTAAAGAAATAATCACTGTAAACTAGAATTACAGAATTACAGGACGTAATGAGACAGAATGTGTGTGAAGTATTTTCAGCAATGGTGGTTTCATTGTCTAAATTTAAAGTTCCTCTATGGAGCAAACACCATTCCAGCCTTTGTACAATGTAACACGACTTTTCCTGCAGTTTTATTTTGAATCAAAGTAAGCTCACGCTCCACTGTTGTGTTCTCGTGGAGATTTTGTATCCTTCAGTCACATTGACTGTCCTTAAAATGACCAGAGTCATCTATTTCTGTATATAGTGTATGATGAATGAATGTCGACTGTCTCTTCAGAACCTTTACTGTAACTTGTTGTAAAATTCTCTAGTGTTTTTGTCGATGACTTGAGTTTTTTTGCCTTTTATTTATAAGTTGTAAAGAATCTTTATATATTTCTGCTATCGCCTGTTTGTAATTTATATTGTCTATTTCATGTTTTCCAGTTGTGTAAAATTGCTGTTGTTTTTTAAAGAGAAAATAAACTGATCTTTGGCATGAACCAGCCAATGAAAATGATTTAAAGAAAAATGCTTTCTCTGTCAGATCTCTGATCAAACACACTGATTCAGCTGGAAATACAATCCAGAAGTGAGCCAATGACCCGAATTGAGTGTCAAATCCCTTACAAAAAGACCACATGAAGAAATCACGTGGTTGTCGGACACGTGAAATATATACATCTTTTTTTTTACGGACGTGTGAAGTTTCACATGTAGTGGTTTTCCCTCGTGAAAACAGAAATCCCCACGTGACATTTCTTTTCACATGTTTGTCTTTCACCACTTCCAGCTACATCTAGTCTCCCATCATGGGACCGACCTTGCAATATTATTATGTTACTTTTGAGTTTGTGTTTTGCTATTAATATCATTATTTTTGTTTGCAATACGAATTTTGTTCTCGACTGTAGAAGTTTTGCTTGATATTAATGAAACAAAAGTAACTCACTCACTAAAGGATTGCACCATATACAGTGGGGAAAAAAAGTATTTAGTCAGCCACCAATTGTGCAAGTTCTCCCACTTAAAAAGATAAGAGAGGCCTGTAATTTTCATCATAGGTACACGTCAACTATGACAGACAAATTGAGAATTTTTTCCCCAGAAAATCACATTGTAGGATTTTTTATGAATTTATTTGCAAATAATGGTGGAAAATAAGTATTTGGTCAATAACAAAAGTTTCTCAATACTTTGTTATATACCCTTTGTTGGCAATGACACAGGTCAAACGTTTTCTGTAAGTCTTCACAAGGTTTTCACACACTGTTGCTGGTATTTTGGCCCATTCCTCCATGCAGATCTCCTCTAGAGCAGTGATGTTTTGGGGCTGTCGCTGGGCAACACAGACTTTCAACTCCCTCCAAAGATTTTCTATGGGGTTGAGATCTGGAGACTGGCTAGGCCACTCCAGGACCTTGAAATGCTTCTTACGAAGCCACTCCTTCGTTGCCCGGGCGGTGTGTTTGGGATCATTGTCATGCTGAAAGACCCAGCCACATTTCATCTTCAATGCCCTTGCTGATGGAAGTAGGTTTTCACTCAAAATCTCACAATACATGGCCCCATTCATTCTTTCCTATACACGGATCAGTCGTCCTGGTCCATTTGCAGAAAAACAGCCCCAAAGCATGATGTTTCCACCCCCATGCTTCACAGTAGGTATGGTGTTCTTTGGATGCAACTCAGCATTCTTTGTCCTCCAAACACGACGAGTTTAGTTTTTACCAAAAAGTTCTATTTTGGTTTCATCTGACCATATGACATTCACCCAATCCTCTTCTGGATCATCCAAATGCACTCTAGCAAACTTCAGACGGGCCTGGACATGTACTGGCTTAAGCAGGGGGACACGTCTGTCACTGCAGGATTTGAGTCCCTGGTAGCGTAGTGTTTTACTGATGGTAGGCTTTGTTACTTTGGTCCCAGCTCTCTGCAGGTCATTCACTAGGTCCCCCCGTGTGGTTCTGGGATTTTTGCTCACCGTTCTTGTGATCATTTTGACCCCACGGGGTGAGATCTTGCGTGGAGCCCCAGATCGAGGGAGATTATCAGTGGTCTTGTATGTCTTCCATTTCCTAATAATTGCTCCCACAGTTGATTTCTTCAAACCAAGCTGCTTACCTATTGCAGATTCAGTCTTCCCAGCCTGGTGCAGGTCTACAATTTTGTTTCTGGTGTCCTTTGACAGCTCTTTGGTCTTGGCCATAGTGGAGTTTGGAGTGTGACTGTTTGAGGTTGTGGACAGGTGTCTTTTATACTGATAACAAGTTCAAACAGGTGCCATTAATACAGGTAACGAGTGGAGGACAGAGGAGCCTCTTAAAGAAGAAGTTACAGGTCTGTGAGAGCCAGAAATCTTGCTTGTTTGTAGGTGACCAAATACTTATTTTCCACCATAATTTGCAAATAAATTCATAAAAAATCCTACAATGTGATCTTCTGGATTTTTTTCCCTCAATTTGTCTGTCATAGTTGATATGTACCTATGATGAAAATTACAGGCCTCTCTCATCTGCACAATTGGTGGCTGACTAAATACTTTTTTCCCCCACTGTAATAACACTATTACTCTATTCAAGGGGCAGTAAGCAGTTGCTACAGTATGTCCATTTTTGGACTTAAATTAATGATTTGTACCCATTTGATTCTTGAAGAATATAACTTATAAAACATATGCTTTATGAACTTAGTTCAACTGTCGTATCCCATCAGAACCCAAAATATAAGCTTGTTTTATTCAAACGTTTGTAAACAAAGTAAATGTAAACAAACACTATACAGCCTCAAAACATGGTTAAAACTATAATTTAGATATAATGGATGGTCAGTCCTTGCATCCATTGCTCTTTCTATGAATTTGAGAGAGGTTACATTTTTCAAATTCATAGACAGAACGATGGATGCTAGGACTGAACATCCATGATATAGAAATTATAGTTTTAATCATGTTTTTAGGCTATACAGTGGTTGTTTAAATTTATACGTTGTATTCTTCAAGAATGAATGGGTAGATATCATTAATTTATAAGTCCAAAAATGGATGTTGCAACTAAATATTGCCTCTTTAACCCCCTGTAAGTCTAATATGGTCATACTTCGGATCGTTTAGCAATCAGATTAAAAATTTTAGGACCCCTTTAGGTAACAAAAAATATATAAAACAATTATTTGATAGATATTGAATTTGCCCTTTACTACTACAGTGAGGGAAAAAAGTATTTGATCCCCTACTGATTTTGTACGTTTGCCCACTATAATTTTAATGGTAGGTTTATTTGAACAGTGAGAGACAGAATAACAACAAACAAATCCAGAAAAACGCATGTCAAAAATGTTATAAATTGATTTGCATTTTAATGAGGGAAATAAGTATTTGACCCTTCTGCAAAACATGACTTAGTACTTGGTGGCAAAACCCTTGTTGGCAATCACAGAGGTCAGACGTTTCTTGTAGTTGGCCACCAGGTTTACACACATCTCAGGAGAGATTTTGTCCCACTCCTCTTTGCAGATCTTCTCCAAGTCATTAAGGTTTCGAGGCTGACGTTTGGCAAATCGAACCTTCAGCTCCCTCCACATATGTTCTATTGGATTAAGGTCTGGAGACTGGCTAGGCCACTCCAGGACCTTAATGTGCTTCTTCTTGAGCCACTCCTTTGTTGCCTTGGCCGTGTGTTTTGGGTCATTGTCATGCTGGAATACCCATCCACGACCCATTTTCAATGCCCTGGCTGAGGGAAGGAGGTTCTCACCCAAGATTTGATGGTAAATGGCCCCATTCATCGTCCCTTTGATGCGGTGAAGTTGTCCTGTCCCCTTAGCAGAAAAACACCCCCAAAGCATAATGTTTCCACCTCCATGTTTGACGGTGGGGATGGTGTTCTTGGCAGCATTCCTCCTCCTCCAAACACAGCGAGTTGAGTTGATGCCAAAGAGCTCCATTTTGGTCTCATCTGACCATAACACCTTCACCCAGTTCTCCTCTGAATCGTTCAGATGTTCATTGGCAAACTTCAGACGGGCATGTATATGTGCTTTCTTGAGCAGGGGGACCTTGCGGGTGCTGCAGGATTTCAGTCCTTTACGGCGTAGTGTGTTACCAATTGTTTTCTTGGTGACTATGGTCCCAGCTGCCTTGAGATCATTGACAAGATCCTCCCGTTTGGTTCTGGGCTGATTCCTCACCGTTCTCATGATCATTGCAACTCCACAAGGTGAGATCTTGCATGAAGCCCCAGGCCAAGGGAGATTGACAGTTCTTTTGTATTTCTTCCATTTGCGAATAATCGCACAAACTGTTGTCACCTTCTCACCAAGCGGCTTGGCGATGGTCTTGTAGCCCATTCCAGCCTTGTGTAGGTCTACAATCTTGTCCCTGACATCCTTGGAGAGCTCTTTGGTCTTGGCCATGGTGGAGAGTTTGGAATCTGATTGAGTGATTGCTTCTGTGGACAGGTGTCTTTTATACAGGTAACAAACTGAGATTAGGAGCACTCCCTTTCAGAGTGTGCTCCTAATCTCAGCTCGTTACCTGCATAAAAGACACCTGGGAGCCAGAAATCTTTCTGATTGAGAGGGGGTGAAATACTTATTTCCCTCATTACAATGCAAATAAATTTATAACATTTTTGACATGCGTTTTTCTGGATTTGTTTGTTGTTATTCTGTCTCTCACTGTTCAAATAAGCCTACCATTAAAATTATAGACTGATCATTTCTTTGTCAGTGGGCAAACGTACAAAATCAGCAGGGGATCAAATACTTTTTTCCCTCACTGTATAGCCCAGAGAAACGCATTGAATAACACATTCATGGGAAAAAAAGACTGTCAAAAAATTAATCATAACAAACAAGGTTTTGAAGTGTCTGCCCTATAACTAGGAGATATAAGAAAGATCAGGAAATGTTTTACGTTTTTTATTCTTTACACATATTTAACCCCTTAAATATGTGGGATTATTTAAAGGAAAACTCCACCCTAAAACTATCTTTTGGTATTTGTTTCATTAGTCCATTGTTGATATAGTCCCAAAATGTTTGCATGTCAGCAATCAAGTTTTCAAGATATATAACTTTGAAAAACCAGAAACACAGCTGGTATTATGCATTTTGCATCATATGATGCATCATTACCGGCTGTATTTCTGTATTTTGAAAGTGGGTGGAATTTGCCTTTAAGATACTCTTTGAAGAGGTAGGGTTTCAGATGTTTTCGGAAGATGGGCAGGGACTCTGCTGTCCTAGCTTCAGTGGGAAACTGGTTGCACCATTGGGGTGCCAGGACAGAGGAGCTCTGCATGGACTTCGCTTTGTGCACGGGGGCATTGTCATGCTGAAACAGGAATGTCATTTTATGTTATAGCGTTAAGATTTCCCTTCACTGGAACTAAGGGGCCTAGCCCGAACCATTATTCCTCCTCCACCAAACTTTACAGTTGGCGCTATGGATTCGGGCAGGTAGCGTTCTCCTTGCATCCGCCAAACCCAGATGAATCCGTGGGACTGCCAGATGGTGAAGCGTGATTCATCACTCCAGAGAACGAGTTTCCACTGCTCCAGAGTCCAATGGCGGCGAGCTTTACACCACTCCAGCCGACGCTTGGCATTGCGCATATTGATCTTAGGCTTGTGTGCGCTGCTCGGACATTGAAACCCATTTCATGAAGCTCCCGACGAACAGTTCGGTAGTGAGTGTTGCAACCGAGGACAGACAATTTGTATGCGTTTCGCGCTTCAGCACTCGGCAGTCCCATTCTGTGAGCTTGTGTGGCCTACCACTTCGCAGCTAAGCCGTTGTTGCTCCTAGACATTTCCACTTCACAATAACAGCACTTACAGTTGACCGGGGCAGCTCTAGCAGGGCAGAAATTTGATGAACTGGCTTGTTGGAAAGGTGGCTTCCTATGATGGTGCCACGTTGAAGTCACTGAGCTCTTCAGTAAGGCCATTCTAGTGCAAATGTTTGTCTATTGAGGTTACATGGCTGTGTGCTTGATTTTATCCACCTGTCAGCAACGGGTGAGGCAGAAATAGCCAAATCCACTAATTTGAAGGGGTGTCCACGTACTTACCATGTGTACATACCATGTAGTGTACTCTTCAAAGAGGTAGGGGGAAACTTGTTCCACCATTGGGGTGCCAGGACAGAGAAGAGCATTGACTGGGCTGAGCGGGAGCTGCCCTCACACAGGATTTGGAGGGCCAAGAGACCAGAGGTAGTGGAACGGAGTTGGGATGTCTTGAAGCCTGTCTGGTTAGGGTCAAGAAGATCGTTCTGAGCGAGATAACGAGAGAGTTGGACAGAAACAGCACACTCAAGTGTTGTGGTCAACCTAATTCCACCGGTGGAAACATTGCTACTGCAACATGTTAACAAGATATTTTCACGTGAGGAAAATGACATTATTTCAACCCCACATGTGAATTTGCAATTTCACATGTTGAGATTCTTACATGGGAAACTGCAAATTAGTTTTTCACATGTGGAATTACAAGTTCACATGTGAAAAACAATCACATGCAAAAACATCTAATTTGCAATTTCATATGTGAAAAACTTTCACATGTGGAATTGCATATCCGATTTTCACATGTGAACATTTTTAACATGTGAAACCTCAAATTTTACATGTGAAGCTGCAATTCACATGTGAGATGAAAACATATTATTCTCCTCATGTGAAAAGATGGTGTTAACATGTGAACTCGAAATGTAATACATGTGATGTATTATTTAATGTGTAAAACTTAAGGTCAACATGTGGAAACAGCTATTTTACGTGTATTTTTTTTGTAAAGGATTCCTCAAGAATGTACAACCTTTCCCCCAGATCTGTCAGAGTAGTCAGAAGTCCCTCTTCTCCCCTCCTCCATCCCTCCTTCCCCGCTCCCCATCCCTGTAGACCGCTGCCTCTCCGGCCGTAGATGAATTAGAAGTGTGCCAAAGTTGAGGGAAACTGCGACCACAAACACCTACCGCTAATTAATAGAATTCAATAGAGTCTGCTCTCATGTTTGTACTTGAAAACAAATAGCAACCAAGTCAAACCAATATCAATCAAACCAAAACCAATATTGATTGATTGATTGGCTCCAATCAATTAAAATATTTAATCATAGTTTAGGCGATTGGTGCAGATGAAGAGCATCATAGCCGATGAACATATGCAGTATCTATCAAGTCGGCATCATATAAACTTGAACCCTTTTCTGGAAAAGATTAAGGGTGTGCACCAACTCATGCCTCACCAGGCACATGACAGCCACTGGGCCTCCCAGACCTTTTGTTGATGCTGCCTGGCTGTCTCTCTCCCATTCTAGTCAGTGATGTAGAAATGCATGGCCACTGCATGCACAGGGAATGCTCAGAGAGTGCTAGGAGCCTGCTGTCCCTATAGCACTCCCTGTGCATGCAGTGGCCATGCATTCCTACGTCACTGACTGGCTGCTGTGCACTTGTGGGAGGTATGTCAAACAGGAGGGGAGGAGGAGGAGAGGGGAACATGAAGGCAGGAGAGGAGGGGGTAGTGGAATGCGAGGAGAGGCACATGTAATCAATAGGCTAGGCAGCTGAGGGGGAAGTCCGCTTGGGAACTGGGAGAAAGGTCATGTTTACTACTAAGCAAGGAGCTCTCTTTTGTTCAGACTAGAGCACAACACATTACTCTTTATCTTTCTTAGGTTTACAACTACTGATAAACCCATTTCACGATAAGGCCCCTTTATTTGCAAACATTCAGCATTCACAGACCTGGAGAGCTACAATGAAGAAGCCAATGATAGGGATCCCAGATAGGGAAACCAGATGTATCCTGATTCCTGTGAACATCTGACCTAGATATGAAGTGAAAGATAGACATGTTATGCAATAATGTCTCTACAAAATAAAATGTTAAAAACAGGAATATTTGACTACTTCTGCTTGGACCCACCCAACCCCCACTTCCTTACACACAAGTGTGAATTCCCTCAGTAGAAAACAAGTGGAGTTGGTAGAAAGGCAGAGTGGACTTTTGCACCATAGCTCACAAACAAGCTCCATGTTGGCTGCTGGCCTACCGACCAGTGGCGGCTCCTGAAAAAATTCTCAGGGGGGGCAATTTTTCTGATGATTTAGGTGACCTACACACATTTTAAAAAAGATATGTCCAGCAACAACATGAAGACAGGGGCAGCATATAAGTCAATACCAGAAGCATTTATTGACTGATCTCAAAAGTGTTGGCTTACCAGGGTTGGTGGAGCCCTGAGTTTCATCTTTGCCTCGCAAAGCTAACTCAAACACTCCGCAAAACTTCACACACTGGATTAGCCGGCTGAGGATGTGGCGGTTCTTGCTAATGTCGTAGTAAATATATTTATTATAGTGAATATGGAATATGATATGTTGAGTAAAATGTTGTGCTAAGATCTATTTAGGTCAGGAGCTGGTTATAAGTTCTGTTCCTATCCAATAACAATGGACAAAAGGGTCCTATCTTGTCAGCCTTGTCAGTTTCAGTTCTCCAGTAAACTTGTGATTATCAACACTAACCTCATCGTTGTGGCGGCGGACAGCTAGCCTGTATCCCTCATCCAGTTGAGTGGGAATGTTCACTCTCCCCAAAGCAGACAATCTCAAACAGCTATCCATGTGGGTCTTTGACAGCTCATGTTTCTTAATCTTTCCTGAAAGATGGTGCATGTCCGTTACACACCAGTCGCTGTCCAAGCGGTGCTGTCTGCCGTGCCGCCTTCAGGGTGAAAGAGTAAGCAGGGGTAGCAGAAGACTGCATTAGCTACATCGCAGCCTGCTAGCCAGGTTTTTCGTTCGTACCAATTTTTGGAAAATCCTCGGGTGTAGGACTTCCCCCCTTTAGTAGAAACCTGTTGAATTATTAAATTTGGTCTGGGAGGTCCTAATTGTTTCGTTGCCAATTTATCTTCATTTGTTCGCCGACAAAAAGGAACTTCTTTCAAAGACACAATCGAGTTGCACTGAAGCCTAGCCATTTTGACAGTAATAGTGAATTGATTGACGCTGCTACCCGCTCTTTTCTTAGTTACGTTCATGGTTATGTTACGTATGACGAAAGTGCGTAAGTGCAAGCCCTCAGAAACCCATAGAGATTGTATTGAAAGCTCTGATATTTGAAAAAAATAGATTTTACATGGGAGTCTATGACAGACTTCTGGGCGATTTTCAACCTGACTGAAATCGCCCCAAAAGGGGGGGGAGGGGGCCATTTGAAGCACGACTTTAGCCTGATTGGACATTTAGTGGCACTGTGGCAGATCAGACGTCTAGATTACAACACTGATAACTACTGTTGCCGTGATATAATTGATTAGAAAAAAAATCCCTTCCTTTTCCCGTTTGGCAGTGCGTCGCCCATATCGCCCTATTGAACACACCGCCCCTGCTACTGACATAACAGTCTGAAGTTCAAGCCGCAACGAGATAAGAAACTAGAGTCATTTATAAATAGGAGTTTTGTGCAAGTGTAGGGGAAAGGCAAAAGCACTGTTAGAACACAGACCTTGATAACGTGTCCTGATACTGACTGTCTGAGGTACAAAGTCTGGACAAAGAGTTTGTGAACCGTGTTGTGTTTTTGTTTTGATCCCTCTCTCTCTCTAGGTGAGTTCCGGCTTGGTCTTGAGAAGATGCACACTGTGGCCAAAGACGCAGAATACATCCTTAACATCAAGTTCTCAGACTGGAGGGGTGATTCTGAGACCATACAGTACCCCATCTGTCTAGGCGGGGAGGAGAGCCCCTACACCCTCCACATCCAGAAGACCTCCAATGACAACCTGGAGAGCGCCCTGGCCTGCCCTTCTCCATCCGCGACCAAGACAATGACCAGAAGATCTCAGTATATATACACCTGTTCTGAAAGGCCCCAGAGTCTGCAACACCACTAAGCAAGGGGCACCACCAAGCAAGCGGCACCATGAAGACCAAGGAGCTCTACAAACAGGTCAGGGACAAAGTTGTGGAGAAGTACAGATCAGAGTTGGGTTATAAAAAAATATCAGAAACTTTGAACATCTCACGGAGCACCATTAAATCCATTATTAAAAAAGGGAAAGAATATGGCACCTCAACAAACATGCCAAGAGAGGGCCGCCCACCAAAACTCACGGACCAGGCAAGGAGGGCATTAATCAGAGAGGCAACAAGGAGACCAAAGATAACCCTGAAGGAGCTGCAAAGCTCCACATCGGAGATTGGAGTATCTGTCCATAGGACCACTTTAAGCCGTACACTCCACAGAGCTGGGCTTTACGGAAGAGTGGCCAGAAAAAAGCCATTGCTTAAAGAAATAAATGAGCAAACACGTTTGGTGTTTGCCAAAAAGCATGTGGGAGACTCCCCAAACATATGGAAGAAGGTACTCTGGTCAGATGAGACAAAAATTTAGCTTTTTGACCATCAAGGAAAACGCTATGTCTGGTGCAAACTCAACACCTCTCATCACCCCAAGAACACCATCCCCACAGTGAAGCATGGTGGTGGCAATATCATGCTGTGGGGATGTTTTTCATCGGCAGGGACTGGGAAACTTGTCAGAATTGAAGGAATGATGGATGGCGCTAAATACAGGGAAATTCTTGAGGGAAACCTGTTTCAGTCTTCCAGAGATTTGAGACTGGGAAAGAGGTTCACCTTCCAGCAGGACGACCCTAAGCATATTGCTAAAGCAACACTCAAGTGGTTTAAGGGGAAACATTTAAATGTCTTGGAATGGCCTAGTCAAAGCCCAGACCTCAATCCAATTGAGAATCTGTGGTATGACTTAAAGATTGCTGTACACCAGCGGAACTCATCCAACTTGAAGGAGCTGGAGAAGTTTTGCCTTGAAGAATGGACAAAAATCCCAGTGGCTAGATGTGCCAAGCTTATAGAGACATACCCCAAGAAACTTGCAGCTGTAACTGCTGCAAAAGGTGGCTCTACAAAGTATTGACTTTGGGGGGTGAATAGTTATGCATGCTCAAGTTTTCTATTTTTTTGTCTTATTTCTTGTTTGTTTCACAAAAAAAATATGTTGCATCTTCAAAGTGGTATGCATGTTGTGTAAATCAAATGATACAACCCCCCAAAATATCCATTTTAATTCCAGGTTGTAAGACAACAAAATAGGAAAAAGGCCAAGGGGGGTGAATACTTTCGCAAGCATCTGCATAAGATTTATCTCACGATAACTCAAATTCGGAATGTAGCACCAATGCCAATCTAACCAGATGTTTGCTCTCTTTCTCCAGGTGGCTGGTGGTTCAGCAACTGCGGACACTCCAACCTGAACGGCCGCTACTTCATGAGCCCTCCTCCCAAGCAGAGGCATCAGAGGAAGCAGGGGGTCTTCTGGAAGACCTGGCATGGACACTACTATCCCCTGAAGACCACCGTCATGATGATCGCCCCCGCCGTGATCGAGAACAAGTCATAGAGGAGAGACGCTCAGCATTCTCCAGACTTTTCTCCTCTTGAACTGAAACACTGTTAGAGGCGGTTGGCCGATGAGTTGGGTAAGCTACCCAGTCAGTCCTGGACTCACCCAGTAAGACTTCCAATAGAGCTAAGGCCATCATAAAAGCCAAAATAACTCATACTTGAATGGGCTCCATGTTTCCAAAGCTCTGTTTTTCAAAAGTCTTCAAGTCTCTCAGCTAGAGACAAAATGTATGTTTAAGATGTTAAGAAGTACATGTACAGTCGTGGTCAAATGTTTTGAGAATGACACAAGTATTGGTCTTCACAAAGTTCGTTGCTTCAGTGTTATGAGATATTTTTGTCAGATGTTACTATGGTATACTGAAGTATAAAAGACCTCTGCAATCCGCCCATGGCACGCTGTCAATTAACTTCTGGGCCACATCCTGACTGATGGCAGCCCATTCTTGCATAATCAATGCTTGGAGTTTGTCAGAATTTATGGGTTTTTGTTTGTCCACCCGCCTCTTGAGGATCGACCACAAGTTCTCAATGGGATTAAGGTCTGGGGAGTTTCCTGGCCATGGACCCAAAATGTCGATGTTTTGTTCCCCAAGCCACTTAGTCATCCCTTTTGCCTTATGGCAAGGTGCTCCATCATGCTGGAAAAGGCATTGTTCGTCACCAAACTGTTCTTGGATGGTTGGGAGAAGTTGCTCTCGGAGGATGTGTTGGTACCATTCTTTATTCATGGCTGTGTTCTTAGGCAAAGTTGTGAGTGAGTCCACTCCCTTGGCTGAGAAGCAACCCCACACATGAATGGTCTCAGGATGCTTTACTGTTGGCATGACACAGGACTGATGGTAGCGTTCACCTTGTCTTCTCCGGACAAGGTGTTTTCCGGATGCCCCAAACAATCGGAAAGGGGATTCATCAGAGAAAATGACTTTATCCCAGTCCTCAGCAGTCCAATTCCTGTACCTTTTGCAGAATATCAGTCTGTCCCTGATGTTTTTCCTGGAAAGAAGTGGCTTCTTTGCTGCCCTTCTTGACACCAGGCCATCCTCCAAAAGTATTCGCCTCACTGTGCGTGCAGTTGCACTCACACCTGCCTGCTGCCATTCCTGAGCAAGCTCTGCACTGGTGGTGCCCCGATCCCGCAGCTGAATCAACTTTAGGAGACGGTCCTGGCGCTTGCTGGACTTTCTTGGGTGCCCTGACGCCTTCTTCACAACAATTGAACCTCTCTCCTTGAAGTTCTTGATGATCTGATAAATGGTTGATTTAGGTGCAATCTTACTAGCAGCAATATCCTTGCCTGTGAAGGCCTTTTTGTGCAAAGCAATGATGACGGCACGTGTTTCCTTGCAGGTAACCATGGTTAACAGAGGAAGAACAATTATTTCAAGCACCACCCTCCTTTTAAAGCTTCCAGTCTGTTATTCTAACTCAATCAGCATGACAGAGTGATCTCCAGCCTTGTCCTCGTCAACACTCTCACCTGTGTTAACGAGAGAATCACTGACATGATGGCAGCTGGTCCTTTTGTGGCAGGGCTGAAATGCAGTGGAAATGTTTTTTGGGAATTAAGTTCATTTTCATGGCAAATAGGGACTTTGCAATTAATTGCAATTCATTTGATCACTCTTCATGACATTCTGGAGTATATGCAAATTGCCATCATGAAAACTGAGGCAGCAGACTTTGTGAAAATTAGTATTTGTGTCACTCTCAAAACGTTTGACCACGACTGTACATGTGAATCTAGCAGTGGAAAGTTAGCAAGGGTGTTTCACCACAGCTGTGGTATGAGCTCACTCTTAATCACTGTTTAAAAACAATGCTGGGCCTCTCAGACTGTTAGTGCATCAGCCTTGGGACTAATGAATGGAATAGAATGAGGCGAGTTCCAACATGTTTTGTGTTGCATGAAACCAAGCATTTTCCACATGTTAAGACCCATCTGACGGAGGTTTCTGAATGGTTAGAGGTCTCCTAGAGGTTGAACACTGCCCTCTTTGGCTCGAACCAGCCAATAAAATCATTTTGCTGTCTGATCTCTGATTAAACACACTGATGCAGCGGGAGAAACAATTCAGAAGTGAGCCAATAGCCAAAATGGAGTAACATTCAAATGAACATAGTAGCCAACAAAAAAAAACGGTAAAATGAACATAGTAGCCAACTCGAAAACATAACTGGAAAATGAACATATTAGTTCATTAATTCTCAACGTATTGTGACGTGGAATCTATGTGGAAAATACATTGGATTTGAAAAAGTCATCAACTGTTGTTTTGAGGGGGAAATTTCAACCACAGTATTATCTCATCACGGTAACCAGATGTTGATATTTGGTTGCGTTGACAAACAAACACAATTCAGTATTGATTACTTTGCAAAAGCTAAATATACAGTACCAGTCAAAAGTTTGGACACACCTACTCATTGAAAGGTCTTTCTTTATTTTTACTATTTTCTACATTGTAGAATAATAGTGAAGACATCACAACTATGAAATAACACATATGGAATCATGTAGTAACCAAAAAAGTGTTAAACAAATACAAATATATTTTATATTTGGGATTCTTCAAAGTAGCCACCCTTTCCCTTGATGACAGCTTTGCACACTCTTGGCATTCTCCCAACCAGCTTCATGAGGTAGTCACCTGGAATGCATTTCAATTAACAGGTGTGCCTTGTTAAAAGTTAATTTTGGAATTTATTTCCTTCTTAATGCGTTTGAGCCAATCAGTTGTGTTGTGACAAGGCAGGGGGGGTATACAGAAGATAGCCCTATTTGGCAAAAGACCAAGTCCATATTATGGCAAGAACAGCTCAAATAAGCAAAGAGAAACAACAGTCCATCATTACTTTAAGACATGAAGGTCAGTCAATCTGGAAAATTTCAAGAACTATTAATGTTTCTTCAAGTGCAGTCGCAAAAACCATCAAGTGCTATGATGAAACTAGCTCTCATGAGGACCGCCACAGGAAAGGAAGACCCAGAGTTACCTCTGCTGCAGAGGATAAGTTCATTAGAGTTACCAGCCACATAAATTGCAGCCCAAATAAATGCTTCACAGAGTTCAAGTAACAGACACATCTCAACATCTACTGTTCAGAGGAGAATGTGTGAATCAGGCCTTCATGGTTGAATTGCTGCAAAGAAACCACTACTAAAGGACACCAATAAGAAGAAGAGACTTGCATGGGCAAAGAAACACGAGCAATGGACATTAGACCGGTGGAAATCTATCCTTTGGTCTGATGAGTCCAAATTTGAGATTTTTGGTTTGGGATGAGTCGGACCGCAGAGTGAAGGAAAGGCAGCCAACAAGTGCTCAGCATATGTGGGAACTCCTTCAAGACTGTTGGAAAAGCATTCCAGGTGAAGCTGGTTGAGAGTATGCCAAGAGTGTGCAAAGCTGTCATCAAGGGAAAGGGTGGCTACTTTGAAGAATCCCAAATATAAAATATATTTGTATTTGTTTAACACTTTTTTGGTTACTACATGATTCCATATGTGTTATTTCATAGTTGTGATGTTTTCACTATTATTCTACAATGTAGAAAATAGTAAAAATGAAGAAAACCCCTTGAATGAGTAGGCGTGTCCAAACTTTTGACTGGTACTGTATATACACACACTCCGGACTCCGACATTGCTCGTCCTAATATATTTTTTAATTCCCTTCTTTTACTTTTGAGATTTGTGTGTATTGTTAGATATTACTGTACTGTTGGAGCTAGGAACACAAGCATATCACTACACCCACAATAACATTTGCTAAATATGTGTATGCGACCTATAAACTTTGATTTGATGAAAGACTATCATTCATGTTGTTGATGTTAGTTATGTGTGTGCAGTTAAGGTCAAGGCATGCTGCTTTGCTTTGAGCCAGCTGCAGCTTTGCTAGGTCTTTCTAGAACACAGAACATATTTTTAATGTGTAGATGTGTGAGAAAAAAATAATATTTAATCAATTTTGAATTGAGGCTGTAACGCAACAAAATGTGGAATAAGTCAAGGGGTATAAATACTTTCTGAAGGCACTGTATCTGTTTGCTGTTGCATAGTAAGGCTGAGTAAGGGTTCTTCCAATTAGTTTTATTGACGGAAAATTAGCTGATACAACTGAGTTCAAACATGATTATCAAATCAATGTGTGGTATTTGCCCTCATTTCAATTATTTGCATATTACCAAGCTTGATAATATTGCATGTTATCAAGCCTTCAGTACTGAAGCCATTCCATCATCGTAAAAAGTAGTGAGAGCACACGCCTGGCTCTTGATTTGCATTTCCCATTCTTCCACCACAGTGAGGAAAGAACATTTCACCAATTCACTTTACATTCTGGCCCTCATAAAATCTGTATGGAATACCTGAGGGAAGCAAACAACTCTCCCTAGGCAGGCTAGGGTTGAGATTGAGCCAAGTTATAGTAGAGCAGCAGTGTCTTGGAGGCACCATGCAGGTGTACCTCTCGTATTCCCCAAAATTAGCAGTTAAGTCATTTTACAGCGAGCTAGGTCCAGTGGCTTACTTCCGTCAGCTTCAATGTCTCACACCAAGAAATCTGGTCAGGTGTCAGGCTTACTGCTAATGTGCTTTATAACACCTTCAGAGAGAGTGAGGGACAGGAAGGAACGTCCAATGCCCAATGTCTTACTGTTCGTGATTGACCTATTTCAAATGCTTGGTTGAGTTTTCCTTATTCAATCTTTGTTCTGAGGGCAGCTCTGCCTCGAGGGCAGAGCGATTTACATACTGCCTGGGTGCCTGGGTGTGATTCGAGCCAATTGTTTATTATCTTGCTGTGACACTCAGGCTTTTATGCTGACTTTCAAGCGTCATAATTCACTTTCTGTAGGGACCACAAACATACGGAAAATACATTGAGATGCATTTTCCGTAGAGGATGTCAAATGAAATATGTTGTGTTTTTTATCAATAAAAAGGTAGCCAAAGGGTAAAAGCTTACTTTGATTATCCATTTGATATTTAAAAAATATATACAATTAAATTAATAAAGGTTGAGTTCCCATTTCCAGCTGCACCCGACTGCATCACTAACATGTGCTCAAAATGGCTGCTAAATCTTCATGCAGCAGAGCCTACAGAGGCTACTCAGTAACATCAAGGCAGCTGTAACATCAATCACTTCCAAGCACCCTTGCTTCCAGCGAGCTCATCTATTAAATGCCAGCATTGATCACTGGTATCCATGGCAACCGTTCCTCCAAATGGAAGGTGGATAGCATAGAGCAGAGTAATGTATTAACATCCTATCTTAATTTATGGCTCTGGCATAGAGACCCTATTAAATTCCTAATTCTATGGTGGATAGCATATCAACCCTCTGTACCCGCAGGAAGACTCAATGATTAAAGGCACAGATGCCTCGTTTAGACGGCAGCCCAATTCTGATCTTTGTGAAAAGATCTGATGTGATTGGTCAAAAGACCAATCAGTGAAAGCAAAAATCAGAATTGGGCTGCCTGTGTAAATGCAGCCTTACTACATGAGATGTCTCCCCCTCTCTGCAACGAACCAGGAGGGTCATAGAGGAATCAATTCACATGGAAAGATGACTAGCCCTGAGATGGCACATATAGGATATTCCCTGTGTTTAACATATGAATCACATTGTAGTTGACCATGACACTGAGCTTGTTATCATGTACAAAATTACAGTCTATCCGTATCTATCCATCCATATATGCATAGATCCAACCATCCATCTTCATGTTATTCTGTGATAAATTATAACATTAAAGAGAAGAGACTTCATCATACACTTATTTATTCAGCATCATCATGTATCCATTTTATTCAGGTAGTAAAAAGCTGTTTAAGACTCGGCTGCTCATACTCATATCGTTATTGCCGTAAAAAAAAGGAAATACCAGCACGATCAAGTCAAGATGTCCTTTGGCACATCGTATGTCTTCAGAAGGCTGACACCAATGCAACGTGAGGAGAGAAAGGACGCAAAAATGACTTCAATGAGCGACTTCATTTGACACTCATTATAAAAGAATAAGAATCCATAAAAATATTTTCTTTTAACAATACACACTTAAAATAGTAAATGAACGCAAGTAGAGGCAGGGTTTCTTCCTCTAGCCATTACACCAACTCCAATATGCTGTGTGTGTGTGTGTGTGTGTGTGTGCGGACAATCCTACCACTGACTTGAGTGAATAAAATGGAGGGAAAATAAAAACATTTGGCAAAACAATCCAGAGAAAGGGAAGACAATTAGAGAGGGATTGTGACACAGCCTCCAGATAATGTATATCCCGTTTCATTCCACGGTCCGAGGTGAAACTTGACAACACTGCCTTGACAACACTGCCTTGGATCTCCTTAGGTAACTGCACCCCACCCTAATGCAGTAGCGAGAGAATTTAAGAATAGAAGAGAGAGAGAGAGAGAGAGATAGCAAGCGACGGAGAGAGGTGGAGGTATAATGGAGTGAGATCGTCAGTCCATGGTAAAATGGGGGGTAGGTGGGTGTGGCTGCAGAGAGGTGGTCTTTATGCCCGGGTTGAGGGGGTATAGAGTTGGTTTCAGTATGGGGTGGAGGGGGAGGTTGACCTTCACCCCCGGTTTCAGAGGTATTGTTGTAGAAAGTGCAGCAGCATGATCTCATAGTGCTCTCCTGACTCTGGGCATCGAATACTGTGTCGCTCATTGGGGTAGACCTGCAAAACAACAGAGGAAAATCAACCACAAATTTTCTGAAAACGCAATATTCCCTGAAACCCATTCAAACGAAAGAGTTGTCCATTAAAGTCATTGTCCATTAAAGTCATTGTCCATTAAAGTCTTGGCTAAGATCCACTGTACAATAACTAGCTTCATGCTATACAGGAACATACCAGTCCTCTTCTGGGCCCCACTGAAAGCACATGGAAGAGTATTTTTCTCTAATTGTGCAAACAATGTCCATGTTGGAGAAAACCTATATCAATAGGGGTGACTGTTACCCATAACATGCCTTTAACACTGATTTAGAAATGTGAACAACACATTAGTAATGTTGTAAAAAGCAAAATACTAGCCTGTAGCTGATATGGCTTCCCAGCGCGGATTATTTGTGACACCAGGAAGTTGGTATGGAAAAAGTGAACATTCTCATCAAGGAATCCATGTAAAATCAGCAAGCGGTTTGGCCTGGGAGGACAAGGAGAGGGTTTCAAAAGGATGGAAACAGACAGAAACCACATGAAACTAAAACAGGTTCAATTTTCATGTTCCCCTTCTTTTTTTATATACTACACTACAGTAAGTATATCCTGTTATTTTAATGTATTATACAGATAGAAATGTTTATGGTGAAACTCAATAACAACATCCCATCTGTCCTGAGAAACACCCAAAATACAAATACGTTTTTTGTTGTTGCTCAAAACCCATGCCTGTTATCCAACAATGACCAATAAAATAGAAAATAGAACTGACCACAACATTGTACCTTCATCTACACTATATAAATATACAGTGGGGAAAAAAAGTATTTAGTCAGCCACCAATTGTGCAAGTTCTCCCACTTAAAAAGATGAGAGAGGCCTGTAATTTTCATCATAGGTACACGTCAACTATGACAGACAAATTGAGAAAAGAAAATCCAGAAAATCACATTGTAGGATTTTTAATGAATTGATTTGCAAATTATGGTGGAAAATAAGTATTTGGTCACCTACAAACAAGCAAGATGTCTGGCTCTCACAGACCTGTAACTTCTTCTTTAAGAGGCTCCTCTGTCCTCCACTCGTTACCTGTATTAATGGCACCTGTTTGAACTTGTTATCAGTATAAAAGACACCTGTCCACAACCTCAAACAGTCACACTCCAAACTCCACTATGGCCAAGACCAAAGAGCTGTCAAAGGACACCAGAAACAAAATTGTAGACCTGCACCAGGCTGGGAAGACTGAATCTGCAATAGGTAAGCAGCTTGGTTTGAAGAAATCAACTGTGGGAGCAATTATTAGGAAATGGAAGACATACAAGACCACTGATAATCTCCCTCGAACTGGGGCTCCACGCAAGATCTCACCCCGTGGGGTCAAAATGATCACAAGAACGGTGAGCAAAATCCCAGAACCACACGGGGGGACCTAGTGAATGACCTGCAGAGAGCTGGGACCAAAGTAACAAAGCCTACCATCAGTAACACACTACGCCGCCAGGGACTCAAATCCTGCAGTGCAGACGTGTCCCCCTGCTTAAGCCAGTACATGTCCAGGCCCGTCTGAAGTTTGCTAGAGTGCATTTGGATGATCCAGAAGAGGATTGGGAGAATGTCATATGGTTAGATGAAACCAAAATATAACTTTTTGGTAAAAACTCAACTTGTCGTGTTTGGAGGACAAAGAATGCTGAGTTGCATCCAAAGAACACCATACCTACTGTGAAGCATGGGGGTGGAAACATCATGCTTTGGGGCTGTTTTTCTGCAAAGGGACCAGGACGACTGATCCGTGTAAAGGAAAGAATGAATGGGGCCATGTATCGTGAGATTTTGAGTGAAAACCTCCTTCCATCAGCAAGGGCATGGAAGATGAAACGTGGCTGGGTCTTTCAGCATGACAATGATCCCAAACACACCGCCCGGGCAACGAAGGAGTGGCTTCGTAAGAAGCATTTCAAGGTCCTGGAGTGGCCTAGCCAGTCTCCAGATCTCAACCCCATAGAAAATATTTGGAGGGAGTTAAGTCTGTGTTGCCCAGCGACAGCCCCAAAACATCACTGCTCTAGAGGAGATCTGCATGGAGGAATGGGCCAAAATACCAGCAACAGTGTGTGAAAACGTTGTGGAGACTTACAGAAAACGTTTGACCTGTGTCATTGCCAACAAAGGGTATATAACAAAGTATTGAGAAACGTTTGTTATTGACCAAATACTTATTTTCCACCATAATTTGCAAATAAATTCATAAAAAAATCCTACAATGTGATTTTCTGGATTTTTTTTCTCCATTTTGTCTGTCATAGTTGACGTGTACCTATGATGAAAATGACAGGCCTCTCTCATCTTTTTAAGTGGGAGAACTTGCACAATTGGTGGCTGACTAAATACTTTTTTCCCCCACTGTAGATAAGTAGGCTATTCTTATTTCTTAGATTGGTTCAAGTGTGTAGAGTGCAGTAAACAGTATGGGACTGACTCGCTGGGCAGCTTGTCCACATGCAGCGCCACGGAGCCCTCCTCGTAGCCCTGTTGGTTGTTATCAGGGGTGTCCATGTAGCGCTCTGTGTAGCCCGTGTCGTACGCCATCCACACCGTCACCGGAGCGCCCGCTATGGCCACCTGAAAGGAACAACATTGCTATTTCTTTGGGGGGTTCAGTAGGGACAGCATTAAAATGAGCCTGTCCTCCCATTCCTCCCTCCACCAACCTCCACTGGGACAGACAACTAAGACATTTCAGATGCATTGTACCATCACACTTCAGCTTGTGTTAACTTTCTACATTAGTGCAACATGACAGATCAAACTGCTTTTGAGAAGATGGATGTTGTGGGAATTTGTTCAGCATAGCAGGGTGGTGGCATGCAGTGATTGTGTGGCATGTCTAAACTTCTGTTCATTGCTATTTAATGGTTCAATGAAGCCCTATTTCTGTCGAGCAGTAATGTATATATTGACAAGAGTCTGAATACGCCCCCTATTACCTCTGGTGAGAGATATACTGGTATATATGCTGGTGAGAGATATACTGGTATACAGTTGAAGTCGGAAGCTTACATACACTTAGATTGGAGTCATTAAAACTTGTTTTTCAACCACTCCACAAATTTCTTGTTAACAAACTATAGGTTTTGGCAAGTCGGTTAAGACATCTACTTTCTGCATGACACAAGTAATTTTTCCAACAATTGTTTACAGACAGATTATTTCACTTATAATTCACTGTATCACAATTCCAGTGGGTCAGAGGTTTACATACACTAAGTTGACTGTGCCTTTAAACAGCTTGGAACATTCCAGAAAATGATGTCATGGCTTTAGAAGCTTCTGATAGGCTAATTGACATCATTTGAGTCAATTGGAGGTGTACCTGTGGATGTATTTCAAGGCCTACCTTCAAACTCAGTGCCTCTTTGCTTGACATCCTGGGAAAATCAAAAGAAATCAGCCAAGACCTCAGAAAAACAATTGTAGACATCCACAAGTCTGGTTCATCCTTGGGAGCAATTTCCAAACACCTGAAGGTACCACGTTCATCTGTACAAACAATAGTACGCAAGTATAAACACCATGGGACCACGCAGCCGTCATACCGCTCAGGAAGGAGACGCGTTCTGTCTCCTAGAGATGGACGTACTTTGGTGCGAAAAGTGCAAATCAATCCCAGAACAGCAGCAAAGGACCTTGTGAAGATGCTGGAGGAAATAGGTATAAAAGTATCTATATCCACAGTAAAACAAGTCCTATATCGACATAACCTGAAAGGCCGCTCAGCAAGGAAGAAGCCACTGGTCCAAAACCGCCATAAAAAAGCCAGACTACGGTTTGCAACTGCACATGGGGACAAAGATCGTACTTTTTGGAGAAATGTCCTCTGGTCTGATGAAACAAAAATAGAACTGTTTGGCCATAATGACCATCGTTATGTTTGGAGGAAAAAGGGAAAGCTTGCAAGCCGAAGAACACCATCCCAATCGTGAAGCACGGGGGTGGCAGCATCATGCTGTGGGGGTGCTTTGCTGCAGGAGGGACTGGTGCACTTCACAAAATAGATGGCATCATCAGGAAGGAAAATTATGTGGATATATTGAAGCAACATCTCAAGACATCAGTCAGGAAGTTAAAGGCTTGGTCGCAAATGGGTCTTCCAAATGGACAATGACCCCAAGCATACTTCCAAAGTTGTGGCAAAATGGCTTAAGGACAACAAAGTCAAGGTATTGGAGTGGCCATCACAAAGCCCTGACCTCAATCCTATAGAACATTTGTTGGCAGAACTGAAAAGGCGTGTGCGAGCAAGGAGGCCTACAAAACCTGACTCAGTTACACCAGCTCTGTCAGGAGGAATGTGCCAAAATTCACCCAATTTATTGTGGGAAGCTTGTGGAAGGCTACCCGAAACGTTTGACATTTACATTTTTGTCATTTAGCAGAAGCTCTTATCCAGAGCAACTTACAGTTAGTGAGTGCATACATTTTTCAAGTTAAACAATTTAAAGGCAATGTTACCAAATACTAATTGAGTGTATGTAAACTTCTGACCCACTGGGAATGTGACGAAAGAAATAAAAGCTGAAATAAATCATTCTCTCTACTATTATTCTGACATTTCACAATATTAAAATAAAGTGGTGATCCTAACTGACCTAAAACAGGGAATTTTTACTAGGATTAAATGTCAGCAATTGTGAAAAACTGAGTTTAAATTTATTTGGCTAAGGTGTATGTAAGCTTCCGACTTCAATTGTATATGCTGATATATGCTGGTGAGCGATATACAGGTATATATGCTGGTGAGCGATATACAGGTATATATGCTGGTGAGCGATATACAGGTATATATGCTGGTGAGCGATATACAGGTATATATGCTGGTGAGCGATATACAGGTATATATGCTGGTGAGCGATATACAGGTATATATGCTGGTGAGCGATATACAGGTATATATGCTGGTGAGAGATATACAGGTATATATGCTGGTGAGAGATATACAGGTATATATGCTGGTGAGAGATATACAGGTATATATATATGCTGGTGAGAGATATACAGGTATATATATATGCTGGTGAGAGATATACAGGTATATATATATGCTGGTGAGAGATATACAGGTATATATATATGCTGGTGAGAGATATACAGGTATATATGCTGGTGAGAGATATACAGGTATAGCGTAGCAGTTAGAACATTGGGCCAGTAACTGAAAGGTTGATGGTTTGAATACCGGAGCTGACAAGGGCAACAACAAAAAAATCTGTCGATGTGCCCTTGAGCATGACACTCAACCCTAATTTGCTCCAAATATGTTTTTTTTTTTAAAACACTTGTTGATCTTTGCCAGTGTGCTGTGTACAACTAAGGACAGGCACTTTGAGAACTGCAGTGTGGAATGACATGTGACCCAACAGCGACACCATGACGCCTAATGGGAAAACTACATCCATACAGAATGTCGTATTTGATGAGCTTCAAATAATCAAACCTATCCTCACCAATAGGCCAATCTATAATTAACTAAATGCAGTCTAATCTGCATTGTAAATGAGATGGGATGGGATTAAACTTTCTGGAATAAAACACAACCCAAGATAGTTCTAGTCCAATGAAGTCTCTTTGGAATCCCAAATCGCCTGGCAGCTATCCCTACCCTAGCCACTCCTGTAAATCTAAAATGTTTAAATAGGTGTAAGCAATATGGGACAATTCCCCCTAGCCAATCGGAGGGTAATGTGGAGCTATTATCATATTACTTATACCCATCTAATCTACTCAGATCATCAAGTGAATTGGGATAGGGGAATGGAATTGTGTGTTTTACTGTAGTGCGTCTCACCTTGAAGACGTTGGGTCTCTGGATGAGGCCCATGAGGGAGAGAAAGCCTCCGTAGGACCAGCCGTGGATGGCCACGCGACTCAGGTCCACAAAGTTGAACCTCTCTGACACGTACTGAAGCCCCTCCACCTGGTCCTCAATCTCCACCTGGCCCTAGTAACACAGAGAGAGAGGAGGGCATTAGTCTCCACCTGGCACTGGTAAAACACAGAGAGAGAGGAGGGCATTGGTCACAGTGACACACCCACATGCCCAGATGGGTAAATTTAACACATTTTCTTCTTAATTTGGGTCACGGGAGGATGGTCAATTTCTCATTTGGGTCTCAAGCAGAAAAAGTTAAAGAGCACCTGGTCTAGATCAAAGATCAAAGATGTGTGAGAGATAGTCACACAGGTGCTGTTCCATTAATTAATGAAGTATTATTAACGAAAAAAAGGGTCCCTGCACACGCTATATGGTGATCCAATGCGTTTTAATGAACCTGCACAGCAAGAACAGCCTTTGTTGGCACAGTACAATTTGCCATTGCTGTATCTACAGCAGAACACAGGTAGCTTAAAGATTGAATCCACAGCATGGGGAAACAGAGCCACTGGACACCCTACCACCGTTATTGTTTTGTTGCCGAGCTGAGGAGCGTCGTGCAGCAGGGTAAAACAAATGGCAGTACATATTGTGCTCTTCTATCATGCGTGCGATGACGTCCGAGGGGGAAAAACTGTGTTAGTTGTTTGCACTAACTTCCTTGTTGTTGTAATATCGTAAACGTACGTGGCAGTTTCATCATTAAAGATTCCAGCTTTAATGCTTAATCACAAAAAGATGGAACAATTTGTATTGAAACCATTTATAAACAAAAAACAAGATATGGGTTGGAAGGGAAATAGTGGCTTTCTACCATTTTGTTTTTCAGAGCCCCTTCAAACTTCAGGCCTCTCTGACAGGAGCCCCTCCCATCGATGACCACCACAACGTATCCCAGAGAGGCGAGGGTGTTGAGACGCAGGTACTTCATCCCCTTGAAGGAGTTATTCACCAACTGGACCTGTGGACACACACATACCCTTTTCACACCACTGAGCCAAGCCTAGCAGAGCTGAGCCGAGCAGAGCTGTACTGGGCTGGCCTGATTACGCATACACCACAGTTGTTCGAACCATGCCGGAAAGGAGAATGTAAAAATATATATATATTTTAGACATCACAGTAAGGTTTGGGTCAGCCCTATAGAGTCAGCTCTATAGAGACCACAGGACTTCAGCATTGTCTTGCTACTGTACGTGAAAAACAACACGATGACAGAGCTTGGTATGGCTATTTCCAAGGAAAGTATTGGCTATGACTGGAAAATATTGGCTATGATTACTAGTTACAAAACAGGTCATAAAGGACATTAAGGACAAGTCCATTTCAGCCCCTGGCTCCTGGTCATGTCTAGATGGGATCCATCTTTTGTCAAATGTACATCAAAATTGTGAGCTAACCCTAACCTAATACTCCTAACATGCTACTTTAAAATTATCCTAACCTGCTGCATAAGTTCTCCTAACCTGTGTTGGGTACTAACTTTAAAACTTTAAATATGAAATATCCTTATTCATGTTACCATATTAGAACTGAGGGTATGGAAATCTACTGAATGATAAAAGGGGAGTGCAGGAAGAACATGTTCTTGTTAAATCTGAGGTATCCTATGGAGAGGAGAAGGGTCACAGTCTGGTTCCAGTCAACAGATAAGGTAGGACAGACGTGAGTTGGGGAGGAGTGAGGAATTTGGACCGAGGTTAGGTCAGATGAAGTGAGAAAGAACAGGCATCAGTCCTGTCTAGCAACAGAGATGTATTGACTGTCCAGATGTGCAAGGAGGAGACTCAGCATAGGAGGAAAGTATAAAAACAGTATCAGTCAAATGTTTGGACACACCTACTCAGTCAAGGGTTTTTTGCATATGCTTGGCATTCTCTCAACCAGCTTCACCTGGAATGCTTTTACAACAGTCTTGAAGGAGTTCCCACATATGCTTAGCACTTGTTGGCTCAAACGCATTAAGAAATTCCACAAATAAATCACAGACAGTGTCACCAGCAAAGCACCCCCACACCATAACACCTCCTCCTCCATGCCTTACGGTGGGAACTAAACATGCGGAGATCATCCGTTCACCCACACCGCGTCTCACAAAGACACGGCGGTTAGAACCAAATATCTCAAATTTGGACTCCAGACCAAAGGACACATTTCCACCGGTCTAATGTCCATTGCTCGTGTTCCTTGGTCCAAGCAGGTCTCTTCTTATTGGTGTCCTTTAGTAGTGGTTTATTTGCAGCAATTCGATCATGAAGGCATGATTCACACAGTCCCCTCTGAATAATTGATGTTGAGATGTGTCTGTGACTTGAATTCTGTGAAGCATTTATTTGGGCTGCAATTTCTGAGGCTGGTAACGCTAATGAACAGAGGTAACTATGGGTCTTCCATTCCTGTGGTGGTCCTCATGAGAGCCAGTTTCATCATAGCGCTAGATGGTTTTTGCGACTGCACTTGAAGAAACGTTCAAAGTTCTTGAAATGTTCCGTATTGACTGACCTTCATGTCTTAAAGTAATGATGGACTGTAGTTTCTCTTTGCTTAGTTGAGCTGTTCTTGCCGTAATATGGACTTGGTCTTTTACCAAATAGGGCTATCTTCTGTATACCCCCCCCTACCTTGTCACAACACAACTGATTGGCTCAAACGCATTAAGACATTCCACAAATTAACTTTTAAGAAGGCACACCTGTTAATTGAAATGCATTCCAGGTGACTACCTCATGAAGCTGGTTGAGAGAATGCCAAGAGTGTGCAAAGCTGTCATCAAGGCAAAGGGTGGCTATTTGAAGAATCTCAAATATAACATATATTTGTATTTGTTTAACACTTTTTTGGTTCCTTCATGATTCCATATGTGTTATTTCATAGTTTTGATGTCTTCACTATTATTCTACAGAGTAAAAAATAGTAAAAATAAAGAAAAACCCTTGAATGAGTAGGTGTGTCCAAACTTTTGACTGGTAGTGCATATGTGCTTGGGTAAACATGTCTTTGTCTTATGCAGCTTTACTAGTCGTCCGTGACTCCTTCCCCCTTTGGTGCTCACAGATCTGACTGGATTTCTATAAGGAATTCCTGATCTAATAAGAAAATTGTAACGTCTGAGAGAAGCCACAAACCTGCGGGCCACCGTAGACAAAGAGGACTGTGGGATGCTTCTTGCCAGGCTGGAGGTTGTGAGGCTTGTACACCATTCCATAGAGCTGGAAGCCTGACTTTCCCGGGAAGTCAAAGATTTCTGGAGATTTATAGTCTGCTGGGCAACCTTGAATACACACAAAGATACATATAGAAAAACAAATGCTTCATAGAACATTCATTTACATTAAATTGCTCACATGACTAATAATTCCAAATGTTAAAACATGACTACCTCGTCACCATCCCCACACAATGATCAAGCTACCCCTAAGCTACGACCAAACGAATGATTAGTTAACGCAATGAAACAATCCTGATGACGCCACTGCCTTGAAATAATAAATGCTCAGCCTCAACTTTATATTTCTAGATCAGGGTTCTCCAACCCTGGTTCTGTAGAGCTACCCTGTCGGTTTTCCCTCCAACCATGTTGTAACTGACCTGATTCAGCTTATCAACCAGCTAATTATTCATCACTACATGAGGGTTGGAGTGAAAACCTACAGGACAGTAGCTCTCCAGGAACAGGGTTGGAGTGAAAACCTACAGGACAGTAGCTCTCCAGGAACAGGGTTGGAGTGAAAACCTACAGGACGGTAGCTCTCCAGGAACAGGGTTGGAGTGAAAACCTACAGGACAGTAGCTCTCCAGGAACAGGGTTGGAGTGAAAACCTACAGGACAGTAGCTCTCCAGGAACAGGGTTGGAGTGAAAACCTACAGGACAGTAGCTCTCCAGGAACAGGGTTGGAGGGGGGGTAGTTCTCGATTGATTGTTTTGTTCCTAAAATACTAAGATAGCCGGCCTTCACACTTGCTCTGACTTTTCACTTAGCCGATACGAATCTCTTAATTATGTACAAAATCTTACTCCAAAATAGATCAATGTGATTATTTAATAAGCTCTGGATTTAGCTTGGTTTCCCTATGGTGCAAAAGTCACTATGAAACACCCTGGCCAATGACCTCACTTTTAATGATGTTGTAATATACTTGGCTTATAAAGCAGTGCAATACTGAGAAATAGTGAGTCATATGGGATGGGTAACTCAGAGAAGTGACTAAGTAAAGGGCAGTCTAAAATCAAAGTATTATATTGTCTTACTGTGTGTTTTTTCGGCAGCATTGATTTACTCCATTCCTCCTCGAAGTAATCACGGATCTTACACAACAGGGCCCGGTTTCCCAAAAATCATCTTAAGGCTACGTTCATCGTTAGAACCTTCGTAGGAACATCGTTAAATCTGAGCTGTTTCCCAAAACCATCGTTACTAAAGTTGCTCTTGAAAACACTTGTTATTTAACGACTCCCTCAGACCACTCGTAGAACAGCTAAGTACGCAAACATTTCTATAAAACATTTTTTGCTTTGTCATTATGGGGTATTGTGTGTAGATTGACAAGGAAAACAATTTTAAAATCCATTTTAGAATAAGGCTGTAACGTAACATTTGTGAAAAGTCAAGGGGTCTGAATACTTTCCGAATGCACTGTATATTTGAATGTTACTTAATTCAATTGAGTTTTATTTAGCTATTTGTACGCTACTGTCTGTCATTTTTGCCTCAATATATTTCCTGATGTGTGATGTCAGCAATGATGTGCCACATCTTGATTTAGTGCATTATTATAGTGTAAGCATTCAATATTTGTAGCCATAGGTGATAATATCTCTCTAGGAGCTGATCCCTCTTCAGTATTGTGGAATATTTCTAATGTTAAGGTAAGATTGGAAAGGGAGGACGCTGATCAGAGAGCAGCGCTGCCTTTCTCGATCCTATCAGTTTCGACAAATGCCTCAACGACGCACTTAGCGAATGTTCTCTCTGCGTGGTGTTTTGGGAAACGCATGCTACATCTCGGCTGTTGTAGGAAAGATGCATAATTAAAAACACTCGTAAGCCTAAATTCCATCGCTATCGGGAAACCGGGCCCTGGTCATGAGTAACTCAGAGTCCCATGGTACAGTTTACACCTATATGGTGATTGCCTCAAGGAAGGAAGGATACGTCTTTAAAGGGGTAATCTGCGATTGCTACATCAATTTTTGGACTTTTAAAGTAATGATATATACCCATTTATTCTTGAAGAATATAATGTATAAATGCCTTATGAGCTATTGGAATGGGGCATAAACCCTCCGCTCTTCCTTACCTGGGGCTTCCATCATGCTGGCCCAGAACTCCGGCACCATGTGGAGAGGGTCTCCCTCTGGGCCAGTCAGCTTGTAGATGTGGAGGCAGGGGGGAGTGCTCACGCTACTGTAGTGGCTGACAAACATGTCAAAGTCCTGGGGAGAGAGAAAAAGACAGGGAGTAGAGTAAAAGAGAGAGCAATAGAAAGGGGGGATACAGTGAAAGAGGGGAGATACAGTGATAAGAAGGAGTGAGAGAAGGAAACAAAGAGAGATGAAAAGCTGTGAATTAATCTTCACGTCGGAGACAGAATGTCACTGGGCCCTGATTTCAAGCCAGCTTTGTCTCTCACTTTACAATGTCAGAGGTACATCTGAAAAATCACAACAGATCTGAGACCATCAGGTTTAGAACCACCTCCCTGGATAACTCCACATCACAGAGGGTCCAGATGCCCACACAACAGGCCATACAACCAACTATACAGCAATGTCTACTCTGCCCAATCTGTTCGACGGCCAGGGCAAATCCCTTACATTGTAGTAGCATCCATCAATATCCTCTCACACAGACACACAGTGACGCTGACTAACCAGATGGTTACACAGCATGACACGGGCAGAGTTCCACAACACTCCCTGATGTAACCAGGCTTCTCATAGGTAAGAGATCAGCTGTACCTCCCTAAGGTACATATGTGGTGTGGTCTCATGTAGCGTGGGGAGAGGATGATTGAGTGCAGTGTGTCTAACTGAGGTCAGTGGCAGGATGTTACAGTGTTTGTTGGTACTACCTACTGCAGCCGTGTTGTTTGGCAAGATGGCCACAGAAGAGGCGGCAGGTAGCTTAGTGGTTAAGAGCGTTGTGCCAGTAACCGAAAGGTCGCTGGTTCTAATCCCCGAGCCGACTAGGTGAAAAATCTGTCGATGTGGCCTTGAACAAGGCACTTAACCCTAATTGCTCCTGTAAGTTGCTCTGGATAAGAGCGTCTGCTAAATGACCAATGTGTTTTATATTTATAAGAGCTTGTGAATGCAATGACAGGTGACAGAGGGCTCTATTCAATCAATCCCTGTAGCCCGATTTCAAGAATACATTTTGGGGTAAGAGTTGGAATTACAGGGGTGCCAGAGGGGGGGCTTGGCACCCCAAGTATTCCAAATGTCCCTGCATGCCAGGCACCCCCATAAGTGTTACAAAATAAAACGCTGATCTAGCCTAATACTGTTAGGACATCCCAAAGAGTCAACGTATACTTCCTACCCTGTTTAAGGTTAGATAAATCATATTTGTTGAATGAGTCCCGACCTTGCTGACGGAGCAGCTGTGGGAGAAGCCAGGCTTGGTGAGTCTGACCACATCTCCTGGGGACTCATAGCTGACCACATAGAGGTGGTGCTCCAGAGGAGTGTCTCTAGTGCCCTGGAAGTACACCAGCTTAGAGGCCTCATTCACCCAGATCTAGAGAGAGAGAGAGAGAGAGAGATCACAGAAGAGATTTATATTGATGGCAGAACGTGCATTATAAACTTACAATAACGTGGGCACAAACAAAAGTCCATTATAAAGATATTTTATAATGCACTGTGACAATAAGGGTTTTAATCTGATTGACGGAAGGTCCTACCTTGGAGCCATGCTTGGCCAAAACCTCCCACTCCCCACTGGTCAGAGTCACCTCCTCCTTGATTGCACATTTAAAGTCTCCTACAGAGGAAAATACCATAGAGATTAGAGAAGCTATTTTGACGTCTTTTATTACATTGGCCAGATTTACATTGCAGTAATCTGACGCCCGGATGGCGACCACAGATTGCTTGAGGTTAAATCAATAATTTCATCAAGATCTCGCCTTCATTAAATCGCGACACATACAGATCAGTGATTAGGTCAAGGAAGGAAGGAAAACGCCTGAGTCCCAGATCTGTTTGTGCCATCACACAAAACATGACAATAGATAGGTTTCCATCCAACTTGCAACAGATTTTCATGTGAATATTCAAACGTCCTCAGAGGTGTTTCCATCAAGCTGACGGATAAAAAGGCGTGTGCGTGATGATGCAGTGCTCATAAAAAAGCCCTTTTGAGCTTCCATTTCCATGCACCAAATAAATAAAAAACTAAATGGCAATGTGTTTCCATCGCATTTTCAAGTTTAACAATGGTTTTGTCACAAAACCTGTTGTGATAAATAACAAACTTGCTCCATCTGGTTTTGGCACATGCACTCTAGACAACAGTTCACTGAAAGTGCACAGGGTAGGTTATACGATGAGATCATAGATAAGTGAGAAAACATTTAATTTGATAATGGCATGTCACCAGAATTCAAATAATACCCTCTATATCCCTCAAACTCAACTCTGGACCTCAAAGCCAGTTCCACTGCATTTTTTCATTGTTCCCCTCTAAATCAGGGACTGATTTAGACCTGGGACACCACATGTGTGCAATTAATTATCAGGTAGAACAGAAAACCAGCAGGCTCCGGACCTCGTAGCTTAAGTGTTGAGTACCACTGCTCTATATTTATTGGACATTTGCATAAAGCTCATCACCGTGTGAAGTACATCATAACTGATTTCATTTACCTATGCTGGTGGTAGTAGGCTACAATGTAACATATCATCGAGTGACTCTTACTGGTTATTATATCAAAAGTTGTGCATAACTGTGTTTCATCCGCAATTGTCACATAATCTATTTAACCAAACTTATTCCGCCTTCTCAAGCTTATTTTTTTGGGTCGGGATTTTGCACATTTGCTGTTTCCATCAGGCCTGACATGAGTTTTATTATGGAAAACCTGGTTAATGACAGCAATGGAATTGGCCAGACAGCACACACAGATCTGGGCTAGGTTGTATATTGTTTTTAACTCTCTATTCTAATGTCTTACCCTCTGTGTGTTCGTAGTTTCCTGACCATTGGTAGCAGCCTGGTTGCAATATTGATGTGTTTTTATACAGATGGCTGAAGCCCGTTTTGGATTCATTCACCCATATGAAAGAGAACTCATCCTCTGACGTTTGAACGAATGGATAGAAAATATCATGAACCTGTGGACAACAGAAAAACATAGTTGTTAGTTTGTTGTGGCCCGATTCTTCCATGCAAATACATACAGTGCCTTCGGAAAGTATTCAGACCCCTTGACTTTTTCCACATTTTGTTACGTTACAGCCTTATTCTAAAATGGATTAAATAAATAAAAATCATCAGCAATCTACACACAATACCCCATTATGACAAAGTGAAAGTTTTGTAGAAATTTTAGCAAATGTATTAAAAATAATACAAAGAAATACCTTATTTACATAAGTATTCAAACCCTTTGCTATGAGACTCAAAATTGAGCTCAGGTGCATCCTGTGTCCATTGATCATTCTTGAGATGTTTCTACAACTTGATAGGAGTCCACCTGTGGTTAATTCAATTGATTGAGCATGATTTGGAAAGGCACACACCTGTCTATATAAAGGTCCCTAGTTGACAGTGCATGTCAGAACAAAAACCAAGCCATAAGGTCGAAGGAATTGTCCGTAGAGCTCCGAGACAGGATTGTGTCAAGGCACAGATCTCGGGAAGGATACCAAAACATTTCTGCAGCATTGGAGGTTCCAAAGAACACAGTGGCCTCCATCATTCTTAAAATGGAAGAAGTTTGGAACCACCAAGGCTCTTCCTAGAGCTGGCCGCCCGGCCAAACTGAGCAATCGGGGGAGAAGGGCCTTGGTCAGGGAGGTGACTAAGACCACCGATGGTCACTGACAGAGCTCTAGAGTTCCTCTGTGGAGATGGGAGAAACTTCCAGAAGGACAACCATCTCTGCAGCACTCCATCAATCAGGCCTTTATGGTAGAGTGGCCAGATGGAAGCCACTCCTCAGTAAAAGGCACATGACAGACTCTAAGACCATGAGAAACAAGATTCTTTGGCCTGAACGCCAAACATCACATCTGGAGGAAACCAGGCACCATCCCTACGGTGACACATGGTGGTGGTAGCATCATGCTGTGGGGATGTTCTTCAGCGGCAGGGACTGGGAGACTAGTCAGGATCGAGGCAAAGATGAACGGAGCAAAGTACAGAGAGATCCTTGATGAAAACCTGCTCCAGAGCGCTCAGGACCTCAGACTGGGGGCGAAGGTTCACCTTCCAACAGGACCCGAAGCACACAGCCAAGACAGCGCAGGAGTGACTTCGGGACAAGTCTCAATGTCCTTGAGTGGCCCGGCCAGAGCCCGGACTTGAACCCGATCTAACATCTCTGGAGAGACCTGAAAATAGCTGTGCAACAACCCTCCCCATCCAACCTGACAGAGCTTGAGAGGATCTGCAGAGAAGAATGGGAGAAACTCCCCAAATACAGGTGTGCCAAGCTTGTAGCGTCATACCCAAGAAGACCGATGCTGTAAATCGCTGCCAAAGGTGCTTCAACAAAGGACTGAGTAAAGGGTCTGAATACTTATGTAAATGTGATATTTCCCTTTTTATTTTATAAATTAGCAAAGATTTCTAACAACCTGTTTTTGCTTTGTCATTATGGGGTATTGTGTGTAGATTGATGAGGGGGGGGGAAACAATGTAATCAATTTTAGAATTAGGCTGTAATGTAACAAAATGTGGAAAAAGTCAAGGGGTCTGAATACTTTCCGAAGGCACTGTATGTCAACATACATACACCCTCACACTGTCAATATATAGCCCTTCAAATAACTATCAGACTAGTTTTACTGTTCATGCCTAGTAATCATGACCCAGATGTGCCCAGTGTAGCACCCCCCCATCCCCCCCTAAGAGAAGTTCCACCCCCTGAATATTATCCCCACCATTGGCCCCCTTCCCTGGCCCATGGCTATCTCACATTGATCCAGATGTCGGTGGTCTCCTCATAGACGATGTAGGGGTGGACGTCCACGGGCACAGCCTCCAGGTTCTTCTGCCTCTGGGCCGGGTCGTCTGTGACGGGGATGAAGAGGGCCGGGGGCAGCAGCACCAGCTGGAGCCTCCTCTGACTGCGGTCCAGCAGCACGGCCCAACCACTGGGGGGAGACAGAAACACACATTCCCTTACTGACTGGATCATTTATACACAGTACACTAATGCCTTGTCCTTTCTGTTAGCTCAGAGGACACCAAACCTGGTCCTAGAGCGCTACCGAGTAGGCAGGCTTGTGTTTGAGCTCAACACTAACACAACTGATTTAATTAATCAACTAAGCTTTCTGCGGAATTGGGGGACATCTTTTCCCGTCCCCCAGCCCTAACCATCACCAATGTAAGCCAAACAGCATCAGAGAGATGTCAAAAGCAGTGTTTCCTGGGGAAACATTATGTCGTAACACTCACTATTTGCCATCAGTCGTCCATCCTGCGCGGGAGATGTACTCCGTCCCAGGGAACAGGGAGGTGAAGGGGAGAACCAGCTCCTTGTCTTGTGTGCTCACGATCTGGAGACACGCACACACACACACACACACACACATCAGTCTCCTCGTGAACACACTACAGTGAGAGCAAAATAAGATAATTAAAAGAGAGAACTCAAAAGCAGCTGCCACTTACTTGGCCTTGTTTGTCAGTCTTTATCTGAGCCAGTTTCAGGGTGGTTTGAGGATTTTTACTGCCTAGAAAAAGAAAAAAATAATTATAGTGGTCTACTCTTGAAATGAATTTATTAGGTAATTGCTAATACTGTATGATTGCCTGGCTACCCAAACTCCTTGCTCTGGCCAAATGCTACGCCCCGACCACGGATGTTAGTTTCTTCTCCACAATGAGTCTGTGTCGGAGTACCTCCCCGGCGATTTCTAGAACGCAAACCCATTCCTGACGTTCTGATTGGTCCCAGAAACCGATGGGTTGGGCCAGAGCCAGAACACACGTGGGTAAAGCGACGTTTTGAAAATACGTAATTGGCTTTGATACTCTGATTGGTTAGAGATTATCCAATCACTGATGACTTTGTTTTGTACAACACCCCTCATTTTGACGCCTCCACAAACCATAGAGCAGCAGAATAATTCAGTTTGAGTCATCAGGCAAAATATGTCACTACATTTACATACAATGCAGCGCCAGGGGGCCTCAACCAGCACCATGGGGACTAAACCAGCGCCATGGAGACTAAACCAGCACCAGAGGGACTCACCTGTGCGGGGGTATCTGTAGGCGTCGGCCTTCCGCTCCTCCAGGGCTGGAGAGGGAACATGAATAATCTCTACCTCAGTCTCATCCACCTCTTCATACAGCAGGTGCAGGGTTTTCCCCCCATCCGAGTCTAACAGAGGAGAAGAGTAGGTTAGACAGACGGAACTGATTACATGCTCTTGGAAATGCATACAGATACAGCTAGCATTAATGACAGACCTAGCTTCATGATGACAGTGTCTGGGGCAAGTTAAAGCCTGTACGACGTTCATCAAAGCATGACTGACTGTTTGATTAAAGAAGAAGAGTCCAATTTCTCACATGAACATGGGTCCTTCTCTAGTCATAAGGAGGGAGTGATAGATGGTGACCCTGCCTACTCACCCTCTACGGCTAAGGGACTCCACCAGTAGCCAGTGAAGCGGTCAAACTCCTCCTGGATCACAAACGTGGCCACGCCCGCAGACTTGGGGTCCTCCTTCACATTATCCAGACCTGACCCAGGGAGGGGATTCATTCATTTCATGAAATCCATGCAGTGTCAGCAACATGGCATTGAGAGTGTATACAATTCCATACAACTACAGTACACAAACTTCCAAAAGTCCCTGACCCCTCTGACCTTTGTGACAGAAGGTGAGTCTCCTCTCCTCCCCAGACTTAATGTTAGCCAGCCACAGGTCGTTGTTGTTGATGAAAGCAATGATGTTGGGCTCTCCTGGGGAGATCTTGGGGTCCATGCGGGTCCCTGAGCACTGTGTCTTAATCTCCACTGGCTTCATGGGCGCAGACTGCTTTTAAACCAGGAAACACACTCTTAGTGTACAGGGTCGTATTCATTAGGCACCAAACTGAACAAAACAGACTGAAACAGGGATGACCTCAACTTGTCCAATAGAACTGCTTGTTTTCGTTTTTCCATTGAAAAATGTTTTTTTCTACAGTGTGCCTTAATGAATACAACCCTGAACACACAACCATACACACAGCAACAGCCATTCATTGCTGTGGCGTTGGGTGCTGTGCAGTTCATGCACTAATGCTCGTCCCAACTATATGATGTTAAAATTACATTCAATGACGCAGCTAATAATCAAAGTTAGTGTAACGCACTTAGTGGCAATTGTAGATGTAGGAAAGGCTTTATAAGTTCATGCAATTGACGATAACGGGGTAAGACTCACGATGAAGCCATTGTTGCCCCCGTCCTGGCAATAGAAGAGGCTATTGCTGGCCTGGAAGAGGAACAGGCCGGTCTGGGTGTTGTAGTCATAGGAAGTGATCCCAAACGCTCCCAGGCGCTTCCGCTCCCTAAGGAGCTCCTCTTCCCGGGAATAGGCCCCCTGGTGCGGCGTGGCCTGGTAGTGAGGGAAAAGTAATTTTGCTGTCATCATAATTATCTAAAAGGTAGACTCAGCGATATAACGTAGGTGCACAAAGTAAACAGCATTGTGGGTCAATTTCCGCAAAAACTAAGAGCGTTAAAGCGCGAGGTTAAACTTCACAGCTGTTTTGGTCCCATACCTCAAATAGTATTTTTATTTTATTCTTTTTTTTTGGGGGGGGGGGTTGGTTTTCCTTAACCAATTATGTTCTTTAATGCAAGGCCGACAGACAAGTTCTTTACTTTCTCCCCCTTCCACTTTCCTCTTCCACTTTTGCGGTAAGGCTGCAATTATTTGGTTGTAATTTTGGGTAGAGCAGACATTTCCATATGTTTTTGTTAGCTGCATGTGCGACATAACTCCACCAGTCCTACCGATGATATCATTTACGAAGATTATACCTTTTTTAAACATTCTGTCAAAAAATAAAGGTTTTTTGTCAATTAGTATATTTGAATTTAACCACAATATTTGTTGCATTATTTGTTCTGTCGTTTCTGGAGGATTAAATTGAAATTGCAACCAACTTTCTATGGCTTGTTTTAGAAATAGTGATATTTGGGAGATTATTTCCTTTTCAAATAACTGAAAGTGAGAGGTTGTAATCTGAATAAAGGGAAAAAGGCCTTTCTTGAACATTGGGTGAGACAATCTTACTAATTTGCTTGAGAACCAGTTCGGATTTAAGTATAACTTTTGTATGACTGAAGCTTTTAGTGATAGGTCTAATGCTTTAATATTTAATAATTTCTGTCCTCCGAATTCATATTCATTATATAAATATGCCCTTTTAATTTTGTCTGGCTTGCCATTCCAAATTAAATTGAATATTTTTTTCTCATAAAATTGTATTTGTCACATGCTTCGTAGACAACAGGTGTAGACTAAAAGTGAAATGATTACTTACGGGTCCATTTACACTGCTACCAGACTGACTCACCTGTTGAACATGCTCAACAGTGACAATGTGACAAGGAGTTAGCCAGAGCTTCGCTCCTTCTGTGGCTACAGAGGAGGAAGGTTCCACTGGCCAGGACAACATCCTGGGCTTCAGGAGGAAGGCCAATGGAAAATTGGACACTCGTGCTGCAGGCTTTGGAGTCTGGTCAGACTGGCCGGACCTCAATGACCTGTGCAACCGGACTGGAGTGGAGCTCAGCTTGACACGGACTGATATGCAAACTGAGCCAGTGACTGACTCTGATGCAGTTGTGGCAGATCGCGGTGTTGTTGTGGAGGCTTCTGTCACCCATGATGGAACATCTCATCCTACATCCAGGACAACACTCCTTGGTATCAGACGGATGCAGCTATTGCAACACTGGACTGGCCTGAGGCTGCAGGGGAAACTCACTGCTCTGGACTGTGCTGACCACATTTCATGTACCAGAAATCTGCCATTGGGGAGGACATTCTCACCTTTACTGTTAAGGCGAGGCTGCAAGTTGTAAAGCTTGAGATCTTTATCTTATGAGGATAATAACTGTAGTATATTTTATTTGGATTCCCTTGGGTATAATATTTAGTACAATCTCTTGGTACCAGGTTTGGATGTCATTAGGTTTCAGTGAAGCGCAGATGATATAACGGATATTCACCTGGAAGTGATCCAGCATCTGTTTCCACGACAACACCAAGAGGGCCCCTTTCCGGATCTTCTTGGGGATTTCCGAGTAGAGCAGTGAGTTCTCTCTACTTCCATAAGGCATTCCTGATCGATAGAGAGAGACGGCGGAAGTGAAAATGAGTTAAGTGGCCAAGGTACAACTTCCAAAACAATGTCGCAACTTGAGAAACGTGCGTAACTCAATGAAACACTGAGGGAACTAAAAAGTGTGACGATCATCAGTGGCAAATGGCCTGGGCTCACCGAGGTAGTACAGTCGATGGGAGTAGGGGCCTGACTCATCGTTTTTCTGCACAAACTGGAAGTCATGGGGCGCTTTGTTGGCGATCATTCCTGAGTACTTCCTGCTGCTGTGGATGATGTCACGCAGGCCGCCCCACGAGTGCTTCTCCACGTAGAACTGAGACGGGACGTCCTCCATCTCCACCCCCTCTGTGCTGTCTGTTAGCCCGTCCACCGCCGTCATATTCCCTTCTAAACAACTGAGAGGGAAAAAAGAAAACCCAGAGAGACAACCCACTGGTCATCTACATGCTCACGAACAATGGCACTTGCATCTAGTATGGAAATGCACACAGACAGATACACATGTATTGGCCTATACAATGGGTTATCTGCACAGAAGGTACTCACAAGGTACCCTGTGTGAGGGGTGGGAATGGGCGGATTTCTCAATTCCCTTCGGCAGTTATATTGGGCAGTTCAATGGTGAGAAATGGCTCAGTCCCTGGAGCAAAAACGTTGTGCTATCCAGGAGCACGAGTACAGGACATCAATAAGCTGCTCCCAAACATTTTAAACCAGCATCAGGACATTGAGTCTATCATAGTTCATGTGGGATTCAATTACATTATTATTAAAGGGCAGCTCAGAACAGCTGAAGATGGATTTTAAAGAACTGATTGGTCACTACTGATCACCAACAAACGTTCCATAATATCTGTCCCTCTGCCCTCCCTAAATCGTGGCATTGAACGGTTCAGCAGACTTTTAGCCCTCCATAACTGGCTATGAGACTATTGCAGCTCTGTGGGTGTAACATTTATTGACAATTTTGATACCTTCTGGAAACAAAGCTCATATTATAAAGGAGGATGGGATCCACCTAAATCATTTGGGTTCCTGGATCCTTTCACAGCATTATAAGGCTGCGTTGAGACAATTACTTATCAATGACCCAAGCCCAGCTATTTTAATCCCTACCATTGTGTCGCTGAGTTATCATAATGCTTCAGCAAATGTACATTATCCCAGGGGCGCTGGAAGACACAATGTAAGCAACCTAATTTACAGTGCATTCGGAAAGTATTCAGACCCCTTGACTTATTCCACATTGTTACTTTACAGCCTTATTCTAAAATGGATTAAATTATTTTTTCCCCCTCATCAATCTACACACAATACCCCAGAATGACAAAGTGAAAACAGGTTTTTAGAAAGTTTTGCAAATGTATTACAAATAAAATACAGAAATATATTATTTACATAAGTATTCAGATCTTTGCTATGATGACTCAAAATTGAGCTCAGGTTCATCCTGTTTCAATTGATCATCCTTGAGATGATTCTACAACTTGATTAGAGTCCACCTGTGGTAAATTCAATTGATTGGACATGATTTGGAAAGGCACACACCTGTCTATATAAAAAGGTCCCACAGTTGACAGTGCATGTCAGAGCAAAAACCAAGCCATGAGACAGGATTGTGTCGAGGCACAGATCTGGGGAAGGGTACCAAAAAATTTCTGCAGCATTGAAGGTCCCCAAGAACACAGTGGCCTCCATCATTCTTAAATGGAAGAAGTTTGGAACCACCAAGACTCTTCCTAGAGCTGGCCACACGGCCAAACTGAACAATCGGGGGAGAAGGGCCTTGGTCAGAGAGGTGACCAAGAACCCGATGGTCACTCTGACAGAAGTCCAGAGTTCCTCTGTGGAGATGGGAGAACCTTCTAGAAGGACAACCATCTCTGCAGCACTCCACCAATCAGGCCTTTATGGTAGAGTTGCCAGATGGAAGCCACTCCACAGCCCGCTTGGAGTTTGCCAAAAGATTCTCTGGTCTGATGAAACCAAGATTGAACTCTTTGGCCTGAATGCCAAGCGTCATGTCTGGAGGAAACCTGGCACCATCCTTATGGTGAAGCATGGTGGCAGCATCATGCTGTGGGGATGTTTTTAAGCGGCAGGGACAGGGAGGCTAGTCAGGAGAGGGAAAGCTGAACGGAGCAAAGTACAGAGAGATCCTTGACAAAAACCTGCTCCAGAGCACCCAGGATCTCAGACTGGGGCGAAGGTTCACCTTCCAACAGGACAACGACCCTAAGCACACAGCCAAGACAACGCAAGAGTGGCTTCAGGACAAGTCTCTGAATGTCCTTGAGTGGCCCAGCCAGAGCCCGGACTTTAACCTGATCGAACATCTCTGGAGAGACCTGAAAATAGCTGTGCAGCGACGCTCCCCATCCAACCTGACAGAGTTTGAGAGGATCTGCAGAGAAGAATGGGTGAAACTTCCCAAATACAGGTGTGCCAAGCTTGTAGTGTCATACCCAAAAAGACTTGAGGCTCTAATCGCTGCCAACGGTGCGTCAACAAAGTACTGAGTAAAGGGTCTGAATACTTACGTAAATGTGATATTTCCGGTTTTTATTTTGAATACATTTGCACAAATTTCTAAAAACCTGTTTTTGCTTTGTCATTATGGGGTATTGTGTGTAGATCGATGAACAAGAAAAAAAACAATGTAATCATTATTAGAATAAGGCTGTAACATAACAAAATGTGGAAAAAGTAAAGGGGTCTGAATACTTTCTGAATGCAATGTATGTCCCTCTTACTGCCCTGAATGCCTCTGCTGATCCTACAGCTATTGTATGCAGTAATCATGTGCCTATGAACCAGAGATATACTGTTAGCACTGAGGCAGTGTGCCCTAGCAGTGTTAGTGCAGCTTACCCTGCACTAACATAAATAACCTGAGCATGTCTATCTTTGCTAAGCTTCCCAGTAGAGCAATAAAAACAATCAAGCATCCCAGAAAAGTGCTAAAAATAGCCCATGTTAACATATGTAGCTTAAGAAACAAGGTTCATGAAATCAATCATTTGCTAGTAACAGATGACATTCATATTCTGACAATCTCAAACTCACTTAGATAATACCTTTTATTGATACAGCGGTAGCAATACATGGTTATAAGATCTACAGAAAAGACAGAAATGCCAAAGGTGGAGGTGTGGCCATTTATATTCAGAACCACATTCCTGTAAAGCTTTGAGAGGCTCTCATGTTAAATACTGTTGAAGTAATATGGCTACAGGTTCAACTGCCTCACCTAAAGCCCAATCTGGTGGGAAGCTGCTATAGACCACCAAGTGCTAACAGTCAGTATCTGGATAACATGTGTAAAATGCTTGATAATGTATGTGATATCAACAGAGGTATATTTTCTGGGTGATTTAAATATTGACTGGCTTTCATCAGGCTGCCCACTCAAGAGAAAGCTTCAAACTGTAACTAGTGCCTGCAACCTGGTTCAGGTTATCATTCAACCTATCAGGGTAGTTACAAACAGCACAGGAATGAAATCATCAACATCTTTACTAATGCTGCAGAAAGCAGTATCCAAATCCATCGGATGTAGTGATCACAATATAGTAGCAATATCCAGGAAAACCAAAGTTCCAAAGGCTGGGCCTAATATAGTGTATAAGAGGTCATACAATAAGTTTTGTAGTGATTCCTATGTTGTTGATGTAAAGAATGTGTTGGTCCGTTGTGTGTAATGAGAAGCAACCAGACCCTGCACTTGACACATTTATATAATTGCTTATCCCAGTTACTAATAAGCATGCACCCATTAAGGAAATGACTGTAAAAACAGTTAAATCCCTGTGGATTGATGAGGAATTGCAAAATTGTATAGTTGAGGGATAAGGCAAAAGAAATGGCAAATAAGTCTGGCTGCACAACCGATTGGCAAACGTACTGTAAATTGAGAAATCATGTGACTAAACTGAATAAAAAGAAGAAGAAACTACACTATGAAACAAAGATAAATTACATGAAGAATTACATTAAAAAGCATTGGAGCACCTTAAATGAAATTTTGGCCAAAAAGGCAAACCACTCCATCATTCATTGAATCAGATGGCTCATCCATCAAAAAAACCACTGATATTGCCAACTACTTTAATTATTTTTTCATTCGCAAGATTAGCAAACTTAGGCATGACATGCCAGCAACAAATTCTGACACTACACATCCAAGTATACAGTGGGGAGAACAAGTATTTGATACACTGCCGATTTTGCAGGTTTTCCTACTTACAAAGCATGTAGAGGTCGGTAATTTTTATCATAGGTACACTTCAACTGTGAGAGACGGAATCTAAAACAAAAATCCAGAAAATCACATTGTATGATTTTTAAGTAATTAATTTGCATTTTATTGCATGACAGAAGTATTTGATCACCTACCAACCAGTAAGAATTCCGGCTCTCACAGACCTGTTAGTTTTTCTTTAAGAAGCCCTCCTGTTCTCCACTCATTACCTGTATTAACTGCACCTGTTTGAACTCGTTACCTGTATAAAAGACACCTGTCCACACACTCAATCAAACAGACTCCAACCTCTCCACAATGGCCAAGACCTGAGAGCTGTGTAAGGACATCAGGGATAAAATTGTACACCTGCACAAGGCTGGGATGGGCTACAGGAAAATAGGCAAGCAGCTTGGTGAGAAGGCAACAACTGTTGGCGCAATTATTAGAGATCTCACCTCATGGGGCATCAATGATCATGAGGAAGGTGAGGGATCAGCCCAGAACTACACGGCAGGACCTGGTCAATGACCTGAAGAGAGCTGGGACAACAATCTCAAAGAAAACCATTAGTAACACACTACGCCGTCATGGATTAAAATCCTGCAGCGCACGCAAGGTCCCCCTGCTCAAGCCAGCGCATGTCCAGGCCCGTCTGAAGTTTGCCAATGACCATCTGGATGACCCAGAGGAGGAATGGGAGTAGGTCATGTGGTCTGATGAGACAAAAATAGAGCTTTTTGGTCTAAACTCCACTCGCCGTGTTTGGAGGAAGAAGAAGGATGAGTACAACCCCAAGAACACCATCCCAACCGTGAAGCATGGAGGTGGAAACATCATTCTTTGGGGTTGCTTTTCTGCAAAGGGGACAGGACGACTGCACCATATTGAGGGGAGGATGGATGGGGCCATGTATCGCGAGATCTTCCCTCAGTAAGAGCATTGAAGATGGGTCGTGGCTGGGTCTTCCAGCATGACAACAACTTGAAACACACAGCCAGGGCAACTAAGGAGTGGCTCCAGAAGCATCTCAAGGTCCTGGAGTGGCCTAGCCAGTCTCCAGACCTGAACCCAATAGAAAATCTTTGGAGGGAGCTGAAAGTCCGTATTGCCCAGCGACAGCCCCGAAACCTGAAGGATCTGGAGGGTCTGTATGGAGGAGTGGGCCAAAATCCCTGCTGCAGTGTGTGCAAACCTGGTCAAGACCTACAGGAAACGTATGATCTCTGTAATTGCACACAAAGGTTTCTGTACCAAATATTAAGTTCTGCTTTTCTGATGTATCAAATACTTATGTCATGCAATAAAATGCAAATTAATTACTTACAAATCATACAATGTGATTTTCTGGATTTTTGTTTTAGATTCCGTCTCTCACAGTTGAAGTGTACCTATGATAAAAATTACAGACCTCTACATGCTTTGTAAGTAGGAAAACCTGCAAAATCGGCAGTGTATCAAATACTTGTTCTCCCCACTGTATATGACCAAATTATGAAAGACAAGCATTGTAATTTTAAATTCCGTAAAGTGAGTGAGGAAGAGGTGAAAAAAGTATTGTTGTCTATCAACAATGTCAAGCCACCGGGGTCTGACAACTTGGATGGAAAATTACTGAGGATAATTGCTGACGATATTGCCACTCCTATTTGCCATATCTTCAATTTAAGCCTCCTAGAAAGTGTGCCCCCTCAGGCCTGGAGGGAAGCAAAAGTCATTTCTCTACCTAAGAATAGTAAAGCCCCCTTTACTGGCTCAAACAGCCGACCAATCTTTTGGAAAATTTGGTATTTGACCAGATACAATTCTATTTTACAGTAAACAAATTGACAACAGACTTTCAGCACACTTAAACGGAAGGACATTCAACGAGCACAGCATTTACACAAATTACTGATGATTGGCCGAGAGAAATGTATGATCAAATGATTTTGGGGGCTGTTTTGTTAGACTTCAGTGCGGCTTTTGACATTATAGATCACAGTCTGCTGCTGGAAAAACTTGTTTTATGGCTTTACACCCCCTGTTATATTGTGGATAGAGTTTCCTGTCTAACAGAACACAGAGGGTGTTCTTTAATGGAAGCCTATCCAACGTAAGGAATTCTCCAGGGCAGCTGTCTAGGCCCCTTACTTTTTTCAATATTTAATAACAACATGCCACTGGCTTTGAGTAAAGCCAGTGTGTCTATGTATGCGGATGACTCAACACAATACACGTCAGCTACTACAGCAACTGAAATGACTGCAACACTTAACAAAGAGCTGCAGATAGTTTCAGAAAGGGTGGCAAGGAATAAGTTAGTCCTAAATATTTCAAAAACTAAAAGCAGTGTATTTGGGACAAATCATTCACTAAACCCTAAACCTCAACTAAATATTGTAATGAATAATGTGGAAATTGAGCAAGTTGAGGTGACTAAACTGCTTGGAGTAACCCTGGATTGTAAACTGTCATGGTCAAAACATATTAATACAACAGTAGCTAAGATGGGGAGAAGTCTGTCCATAATAAAGCGTTCTTAACAGCACTATCAACAAGGCAGGTCCTTCAGGCCCTAGTTTTGTCGCACCTGGACTACTGTTCAGTCATGTGGTCAGGTGCCACAAAGAGGGACTTAGGAAAATTGCAATCGGCTCAGAACAGGGCAGCATGGCTGGCCCTGGGATGTACACAGAGTTAACATTAATAATATGCATGTCAATCTCTCCTGGCTCAAAGTGGAGGAGAGACTGACTTCATCACTACTTGTATTTGTGAGAGGTATTGACATGTTGAATGCACCGAGCTGTCTGTTTGAACTACTGGCACACAGCTCAGACACCTATGCATAACCCACAAGACATGCCACCAGAGGTCTCTTCAGTCCCCAAGTCCAGAACAGACTATGGGAGGTGCACAGTACTACATATAGCCATGACTACATGGAACTCTATTCCACATCAAGTAACTCATGCAAGCAGTAAAATTTGATTTAAAAAACAGATAAAAATACACCTTATGGAACAGCGGGGACTATAAAGCAACACAAACATAGGCACAGACATGCATAGAAACACACGTACACATGGATTTTGTGTTGTAGATATGTGGTAGTAGAGTAGGGCCTGAGGGCACACACTTAATGTATAGTGAAATATGTTGTGAATGTATTGTAATGTTTTCAAAATTGTATAACTGCCTTAATTTTGCTGGACCCCAGGAAGAGTAGCTGCTAATGGGGATCCATAATAAATACAAATACAGGTAATTTGAACACACAAGGACACCATACCTTTTCCAGTAACCTTCTGTTTTGTCTCCAAGTTTGACCCTCTTCACACTATGCATTCACTGGCCAACAAGCCTCAACCAGAGTCTTCAACCTAAAGTTAAACATTCAAATAAAAGGGTTAATCAATCTTATAGACATTGAACAAAAACACCTACATATAAAATCTCTCTCTGAATCCATGCGTCTCAATCAATGGGACAATCCTGCATGCAGTAAAGGTTTGCTATCCAGGCGGCAGGTAGCCTAGTGGTTAAGAGCGTTGGGCCAATAATTGAAAGTTTGCTGGTTCGAATCCTCGTGCCGACTACAAAAATAATCTGTTGATGTGCCCTTGAGCAAGGCATGGAACCCTAGTCACTCTGGATAAGAGAGTGTGACTAAAATGTATCCAAGGTGTGATAGAAGACAGCAAAGCCATAAGAATGTCCCACATTCCATTAGTTGGATGTTACAGGAATGCATGAAACCTTAGCCAACACAGTGTATAGTAAAAATAAAGTCGACAATGTAGCCTGTATGGAGAGGGCAGGCCTAAAGACAGGTAAGGTGTGCATCAGGGTTGACATGGGCCAAGGACCTCTTTGACGTTCTTTGTGTTGGTGGGATTTCAGAGAACTTGCTATTCGTTTACCATTTGCTTTCAGATGATGTGAAGAAAACATTCAAGCATTGGATTTAAAGAGAATCTGATCACCAATAGCCATAGAATGCTCAGTGCCCAAACAAACCTATGGGACGTGACCCCTTAGCCCGGCCTTTACAATGTCACACTGAAGGAGTAGATGGGTGTGAACAATATGACAATAGCTCTAAACAGCCCTCTGTGAGACTAGGGTGAAGATGCAAATTGGTCATAGATCTATACTGAACAAAAATATAAATGCAACACGCAACAATTTCAAAGATTTTACTTAGTTACAGTTTATATGAGGAAATCTGTCAATTTAAAAAAAAATCATTAGGCCCTCATCTATGTATTTCACATGACTGGGAATACAGATATGCATCTGTTGGTCACAGATCCTTTAAAATAAATGGATCTTGTCACGGTATTTCTGTGCATTTAAATTGCCATTGATAAAATGCAATTGTGTTCGTTGTCCGTAGCTTATGCCTGCCCATACCATAACCCCACCACCATGGGGCACGCTGTTCACAATGTTGACATCAGCAAACCGCTCGCCCACACTGTGCCATACACGTGGTCTGCGGTTGAGGCCGGTTAGACGTACTGCCAAATTCTCTAAAATGACGTTGGAGGCGGCTTATGGTAGAGAAATGAACATTCAATTATCTGGACATTCCTGCAGTTAGCATGCCATTTGCACCCTCCCTCAAAACTTACGACATCTGTGGCATTGTGTTGTGTTACAGAACTACAACTTTTAGAGTTGCCTTTTATTGTCCCAGCACAAGGTGCATCTGTGTAATGATTGTGCTGTTTAATCAGCTTCTTGATATGCCACACCTGTCAGTTGGATGGATTATCTTGGCAAAGGAGAAATGCTCACTAACAGGGGACGTAAACAAATTTGTGCACAACATTTGAGAGAAATACGCTTTTTGTTCGTATGGAACATTTCTGGGATCTTTTATTTCAGCTCATGAAACATGGGACCAACACTTTACATGTTGCGTTTATATTTTTGTTCATTGTACAATGGGAAATCATGGGGAAGGGGGAAATATGGGCAGGCTGGGGGGGTTGGATAAGGAATTGGTAGGCCTAAACTGCACCATACAGAAAAGATATGAAGACGTATCACTTCTGCATCTGGAAAGTAGGAAGTCATAGCTGACAAACTCGTTTTTGTCATCCACACATTGCCTGCATTGGATTCTCATATTTGGAGTGAGGTCTACAGCCTAATCTGAGTCGCTGGCATTTTCTCTTCCATTCATAACCCTTTGAAGATTAAATTAAAGATGAAAGATTTAAACTGATATTTCTCCCATTCTAAATATCAGATAGGTTGGTAGCTAGAACTGGGAAAGGAAACCAGGGATGGGGGAAATCATTTAATGACCGGTACGTACGACATAGCTATCTTTGTTCTCATCAAGGGGTCACAACAACTGTAGCTGGATATGGTTTAGCTAGCAACAATGTCGTGATTAGCTACATTGTATATCTAATAGAACGTAAGTGTTACATTGCCGCAATCTAACTACATATTACCGCAACGTTTGCCAGCTAGGATACATTGTAACATGACAGCTCTCTCGTGACAGTTCTCGGGTTTACCAGTTTGGCAGCTATGCGCTAGCTGGTTCCTTAGCAAGCCTGTCACTGGAGTCGGCTAAATCCAATCGGAAACGAGTTCATAAACGAATACTTACCAATCCAGCCACTTCTTATTTTCCCAACGATCCTTGTCTTTACTAGCTAGGTATTAAAAAACAAATATTACTACTGCTAAAGGTTGTGTCCATGTCCCAGAATGTGGACAGACGTCAACGTAGATTATGAAGGAGAACACCCAGGAACCTTTGAACCCGGGTATAACGCTTCCGCACTTTTACAGGGTCGCACCGCTCCTCTTCCGCTGTGTTCGCAGGGATGGTGCTGCGCAGTGTTTAATCTTAACCAGAAATCTGCGTTTGATACGAGGCAGTAACTTTTTATGAATATAAATTGTACACATTCTACTGTAAACATGTACTGACAGGAAAGGTTCTCAAAACTGTAAATTATTAAAGATTATTGCATTGGAAAATATGCAGTCCGCCCATAAGCGTTCATTTTGTATTTTTTTAACAGTAGCTGCAGATGTTCAATTAACCCATCAATAATATGACTGGCAAGTCTTAATTGCTTTTAAAAAATTACTCAGTTTACAAGACATTCACGATTCAACAGATGGCGAACCAATTTAGGGTGTTTGTTTATTACGCATGTGAAAGTGTGGCAGTCATTTTCTCTGAATAATAAACACGTGATATACACTGCTCAAAAAAATAAAGGGAACACTAAAATAACACATCCTAGATCTGAATGAATGAAATAATCTTATTAAATACTTTTTTCTTTACATAGTTGAATGTGCTGACAACAAAATCAAACAGAAATTATCAATGGAAATCAAATGTATCAACCCATGGAGGTCTGGATTTGGAGTCACCCTCAAAATTAAAGTGGACAACCACACTACATGCTGATCCAACTTTGATATAATGTCCTTAAAACAAGTCAAAATGAGGCTCAGTAGTGTGTGTGGCCTCCACGTGCCTGTATGACCTCCCTACAACGCCTGGGCATGTTCCTGATGAGGTGGCGGATGGTCTCCTGAGGGATCTCCTCCCAGACCTGGACTAAAGCATACGCCAACTCCTGGACAGTCTGTGGTGCAACGTGGCGTTGGTGGATGGAGCGAGACATGATGTCCCAGATGTGCTCAATTGGATTCAGGTCTGGGGAACGGGCGGGCCAGTCCATAGCATCAATGCCTTCCTCTTGCAGGAACTGCTGACACACTCCAGCCACATGAGGTCTAGCATTGTCTTGCATCAGGAGGAACCCAGGGCCAACCGAACCAGCATATGGTCTCACAAGGGGTCTGAGGATCTCATCTCGGTACCTAATGGCAGTCAGGCTACCTCTGGCGAGCACATGGAGGGCTGTGCGGCCCCCCAAAGAAATGCCACCCCACACCATGACTGACCCACCGCCAAACCGGTCATGCTGGAGGATGTTGCAGGCAGCAGAACATCCTCCACCGCGTCTCCACTCTGTCACATGTGCTCAGTGTGAACCTGCTTTCATCTGTGAAGAGCACAGGGCACCAGTGGCAAATGTGCCAATCTTGGTGTTCTCTGGCAAATGCCAAACGTCCTGCACGGTGTTGGGCTCTAAGCCCAACCCCCACCTGTGGACGTCGGGCCCTCATGGAGTCTGTTTCTGACCGTTTGAGCAGACACATGCACATTTGTGGCCTGCTGGAGGTCATTTTGCAGGGCTCTGGCAGTGCAAAATGCACAAAGGCGGAGGTAGCAGTCCTGCTGCTGGGTTGTTGCCCTCCTCCACGTCTCCTGGTAGCACCTCCATGCTCTGGACACTACGCTGACAGACACAGCAAACCTTCTTGCCACAGCTCGCATTGATGTGCCATCCTGGATGAGCTGCACTACCTGAGCCACTTGTGTGGGTTGTAGACTCCGTCTCATGCTACCACTAGAGTGAAAGCACCGCCAGCATTCAAAAGTGACCAAAACATCAGCCAGGAAGCATAGGAACTGAGAAGTGGTCTGTGGTCACCAGCTGCAAAACCAGTCCTTTATTGGGGGTGTCTTGCTAATTGCCTAGAATTTCCACCTGTTGTCTATTCCATTTGCACAACAGCATGTGAAATGTATTGTCAATCAGTGTTGCTTCCTAAATGGACAGTTTGATTTCACAGAAGTGTGATTAACTTGGGAGTTACATTGTGTTGTTTAAGTGTTCCCTTTATTTTTTTGAGCACTGATAAACTTTACCACTAGAGTACAAGGGTGTCACTTATAAGCAAATTGAGAAAACGTGTTGAGACACAGGCAACATACCAGGAAGTGCAGCTCCAGCCAGTAAACTACACAGAATGATATATTTGTTATACCTAAAACGGGAACACATGGGCAGGTATGCACCCAGATCTAGAAAACGAAATTAATTCAATGGATAAAAAATATTAATGTCACAATTCAGGAAAACAGAACAAAACATGTTTAAATTAAAAGCAAACAGAAAAGTGTGGGGACCTCAATTTTATTTATACAAAGACAGCAGCCATTCTACTTCAGTGGGATGAAACGGGAAGAATGTGTAGCTCCGATACCGGGGCGACCGTGCTTGACTGGCTTGTAGGTGATGGAGAACTCCCCCAGGTAGTGGCCGCACATCTCAGGCTGGAGAGAGAAATGTACAAATGTTAGTACGAGCAGGACAATCCTGTTACTAGACAACTAGAATACATCCGTGACTGAACTACCACTGTACATTGTTCAGACAGCTTCTACACGCAGATTTAGACTGAAAACTTGTAAGGACAAGACTGATGCAGGACCAAAACATTTATGAACTATACAAACATCTGATTATTACCAAAGGCTTCAAAAATACCGTGTAGCAAATTATTGCATTGTACGCAGGTAACAGGATGCGAAAACCCTAGCAATAAGTAAAATACATTTTTTTATTTACAATCGCAATCTCAGGAGGGGCCATTGCGGTGTGTAGTAGGCTTGGGCGGTATCCCGGGGATTTAGAAATAGGCTCTGCAAGGTTTTTCCATACCGTTGAAACTACTTATTTGAAGTTTAATAAATGTGAATATTTGTAGTGACTTTTTAAGTAAATACTTGCAGTCAACTTCTGCAATACGTTAAGAGATAAAGCACATTGAGTTCGTCATTTCACCCGTCACATTTTCATTATGAAGCTTACCGGTAGTCCCCAGTAACATGGTGTTTGTTTACAAGCACACAATGACAAGACAGGAGACTTTAGTCACTCACTGTTGTGCAGCACGCGCCAGGTGATCTAGTTATAGTATGGAATTCACAAATAAATGTTTGCCAGCTAGATACACTACATGGCCAAAAGAATGTGAACACCTGCTTGTCAAACATCTCTTTCCAAAACCAAGGGCATTAATATGGCGTTGGTCCACCCTTTTGCTGATAAAACAGCCTCCACTCTTCTGAGAAGGCTTTCCACTAGATGTTGGAACATTGCTGCGGGGACTTGCTTCCATTGAGCCACAAGAGCATTAGTGAGGTCGGGCACTGATGTTGGGGATTAGGCCTTGCTCGCAGTCGGTGTTCCAATTCATCCCAAAATTGTTCGATGGAGTTGAGATCAGGGCTCTGTGCAGGCCAGTCAAGTTCTTCCACACCGTTCGACGAACCATTTCTGTATGGACCTCGCTTTGTGCACAGGGGCATTGTCATGCTGAAACAGGAAAGGACCTTCCCCAAACTTGCCACAAAGTTGGAAGTACAGAATCGTCTAGAATGTAATTGTATGCTGTAGCTTTAAGATTCCCCTTCACTGGAACTAAGGGGCCTAGCCCAAACCATGAAAAACAGCCACAGACCATTATTTCTTCTCCACCAAACTTTACAGTTGGTACTATGCATTCGGGCAGGTAGCATTCTCTTGGCATCTGCCAAACCCAGGTTCTTCCGTCAGCCTGCCAGATGGTGAAGCGTGATTCATCACCCCAGAGAAGGCGTTTCCACTGCTCCAGAGTCCAATGGCGGTGAGCTTTACACCACTCCAGCAGAATCTTGACATTGCGCATGGTGATCTTAGGCTTGTGTGCGGCTGCTCGGCCATGGAAACCCATTTCATGAAGCTCCAGATGAACAGTTAATGTACTGAAGTTGCGTCCAGAGGCAGTTTGGAACGCGGTAGTGAGTGTTGCAACCGAGGACAGATAATTGTTACGCGCTACAGCACTCAGCTGTCCCTTTCTGTGAGCTTGTGTGGCCTACCACTTCGCGGCTGAGCCGTTGTTGCTCCTAGATATTTCCACTTCACAATAACAGCGCTTACAGTTGACCGGGGAAGTTCTAGAAGGGCAGAAATGTGACAGACTTACTTGCTGGAAAGGTGGTATCCTATGACGGTGCCACGTTGAAAGTCACTGAGCTCTTCAGGAGGGGCCAATGTCCATCTATGGAGATTGCATGGCTGTGTGCTTGATTTTAAACACCTGTCAGCAACGGGTGTGGCTGAAATAGCCGAATCCAATAATTTGAAGGGGTGTCCACATACACGTCCCAAAGTATCTTATAACTATTACGTTAACTGTCTGAAATGTGCTAAATGCTACGCAGTTGTGCATTTGGTTTTCTAATTTAGAATCTAGCTACCTGGTTAGCTTCTCGCAAAATCAAGCTTCTCTCGGCAACAGCAGAGAATCCCCTCCTGGATCAAGAGCCTTGCTGTCTAAAATTTGTTTTGTGAGTGCAGTAAACTAAGCATTATGTCTATAATGTAAATAGTTAATGTCAGAGACTAAAATGTTCACAATGCATTTTTTTGCATTTAGCTAACATTCGATATGGAGTTTTACATGTCCCTGTTAGTATTGCTAACCTTGGGATTACAGATCTTTCCCAAAACCTCACCTTGATTTCAACCTGGTTGAAGGTCTTGCCATTGTACACTCCGACCATGGAGCCAACCATCTCAGGCAGGATGACCATGTCCCTGAGGTGAGTCTTCACCACCTCGGGCTTCTCCATCGGGGGAGCCTCCTTCTTGGCCTTACGCAGGCGCTTCAGGAGGGACTGTTGCTTGCGGCGAAGGCCACGGTTAAGCCGCCTCCTCTGGCGGGCGCAGTACAGCTGCATCAGCTGTTCACTGGAGGAAGGGAGGCATGATGCAGTCAGGGATACTTTCAAATTAACATTCAGCATCAGGTCCAAATAGCAGACTGGAGACTTCTACAGGGGAGTCAATAAAACATTTAAATAAATCCAGACTGTACCAAAATGACCTCTTTAGAGTTTTACATATTTAGTCATAGTCCAATTCATTATGTAACGATATGTATGACATGCAAAATGGAGAAAAGTCATGAAAATGAAACAGCATACAGGTTGCCATAATAATGTACCCAACTTTCGAAAGAGAGAACGCCACTGTCTGACCTCACCCTTCTGCAAGATGGGGTTCCTCTAGCATTGGCATGATGGTTACACTCAGAGAAAGTGCCGAGCTTTCACCGACATACCACAATGCAAACAGCAATATTGCCAAATGTCGGGACCCATTTATTGGATTAATTGGTTTACTCACTAGGACATGTCCAGAAGCTGGTCCAAGTCCACACCTCTGTAGGTGAACTTCCTAAAGGTACGCTTCTTCTTGATCTCGACATCCGCCTAGGGAAACAACGCAAACTACTTCAACACAGTTGATATTAAGGGCCAACGAAAACGAGTGTTAAAACATGCCGTTCACTGTGAATATAATTCATAATATTCATAGCCACTGTGTTAGTGGAGTGCTGTCGTGCTTACTTCGGAATTCATCTCTAAAAGACAAAACCGGATTCGGTAAATAAAGAGCAAGCTAGCATTAGCATTGCAGGCAACCCAAGCTTTGTGGTATTGTAAATAATGTGTTTCATCCTAAAATTCACCAATGTACCGATTGATACGCAGTGATGCATTGCACTGTATGATTTAATAATTAAAAGGTGTTATAACTTAGCTGAGATGGACATAGATTGTCAAATTCGGGTTCTTGTAAAATTGGCCACCTACCATCTTGCCTGATGTTCCGGGGAAAAGAACATTCCGAAGTCTCGTTGGTGCTAATATCGCGCGACTCGCAGGGACATCCGGCTATCTATTTCCGCCCAGACAAAATGCAAAATATGTGTATATTTCACTGGACCAGTAGGTGGCGGTACTGTACAATAAACATCAAACAGTGCAACTTCCATTCAAGTTGAAGTCACCATACTCGGGATACTTCTATAGGAGATATCCAAATTAAAACAGACAGCTAAAATGTTTTTGTCATCTTTTATGACAGCCCTCACACAAAAATACATCTGACATTGAATAACACAAAGGCAGAAGGTAAGATAAAATACACAACACCTCCTGATAATGTTCATTCACAGTAAAATGTTATCCTTATTATGAGCCATATGAAGTCAATCACCAGCTATAAATACACCATGTAGAAACAGAATTTCAGTACCAATCTTCATTTTCTTCTCCCGCATGATCTCCTTCTGAAACGATAAGGTGCCACACAACAAAGCTTCTGCTGTGGGTGGACAACCTAGAAACAAACATGTGCAAGAACAAGACATGTAATACCCGTAGGTCTGTATGAAAAATGCTAAGAAATTCTATATGAGGACGGGCTCATTGTAATGGCTGGAATCTAAATTGAATGGTATCAAACACATCAAAAGCACGTTTGACTCCGTTCCATTAATTCCATTCCAGCCATTACAATGAGCTTCTCCCACCAGCGTCCTCTGCCTGATACAGGACTGATACATATTACGGGTACAATGTGGTAACATCTTCGGACAACTGCATAAGAGCAATGGTAGTAGCCACCTCCATTAGCACAGCTTTGTGATGGAGAGAAAATAATGAAATATTCACATGAAATTATTTGACATGCCTGATACAGTTACCAAGAGGCCCAATTCATCAATAGCCAACTTTCTGTCATAAAACCTCATGTACAAATGCACAACACATCATCAATCGAAGTGCTGATTTGAACAACAGTATCTTTTCCCTTCTTGTTTTTTTACTGGGTTAGAACACAGGTTGCGGTGTCAGGTTTGAATGTTCTAGAAAATATTTACAGTGACAACTGAGAAACACGCCAGCCCAAAGGTCATAGGCCACAGCGAGCTCTGTGGGACAAACAGGCACACTCTCAAACCCCATGCATAAATGACAGTCAATATTCCAGAATGTGCTTGTGTCAGGTTTCCAATAAAGTTTAATACGATTTTGCATCATTATCTTTGTGAGAGGATGACGAGAGAGGGGAGTGACAAGATGTGGTCGGGTTCCATTTAAATTCCAATGTTTTACTTTAAAAAGCTAATCAGTTAATTTATAATGATGAAACATCCACATTAAAGTGGGAGTGGGCCCTCTCTCATTATGGTTATTATCTATTCCACAGTTAAAACACTGACATAGTGCAACAACTTCTCTTGTGATGGACGTTTCAGTAGAGGAGTTCTTACCCTGCTGCGTGTCCAGACATCTAGCTTGGTGATGACGTTCTCCCCTTTGCGCTTGGCACTGCCGACACCGAGGCCTTGTGTGCTAATGCAGGGCTCTTGTCCCTGTACCAGAGCCAATGAACATTACGTTAGGGGATTACAGCTCTAGGCACAATAGGCAGTGTTTGACTAAAATGTAGTGCACTAGAAACTGCTTTAATTAATCCTACCTGCTCAGTTGTTGCAAGACTTTCAGGTGACCACTGCATGTTGAACTGGGTCTGAGGAAAGAGTTTTTACAAATGTACTTTTTTTACCCATCATATTTTTTATTGTACCAGGTATATCTGACCCTTACGGGTCAGACCAAGGCGCAGCGTGATATGCATACATGTTTATTTGGAATGAATAAACAAGCGACAAAACAACAAACTAAACGTCCACGGTACACAAACAACATACCTTACACAGAACAAGATCCCACAACCCACTAGTGCCAATAGGCTACCTAAGTATGGTCCCCAATCAGAGACAACGAGCGACAGCTGCCTCTGATTGGGAACCACACCGGCCAACATAGATCTAGACGATCTAGATCTAAACCTAGAAAATACAACATAGAACATACCACACACAAAATACACACCCTGACTCAACAAATACGAGTCCCCAGAGTCAGGGCGTGACAGTACCCCCCCCAAAGGTGCGGACTCCGACCGCACAACATAAACATAACAGGGTAGGGGCCGGGTGGGCATTCCGCCTCGGAGGCGGATCCGGCTCAGGGCGTGACGACCACTTACTCTCCGCCTCCCTGTTGCGCCCCTGGTCTGGTCTGGACCTCGGCGCGCTGCTTCCCCTCTCCTTCCTCCCACGAAGTACCAAGCCCTGTCTGGAACCTGGTGTGGGAGACCCCGAACCTGGAGAGGGGCTGACGTCTGGGTCTGGACTGGAGCCGCTGACCGGAGCTGGACCGGGCACCGGTGGAGCGGACTGCTCAGGCTCCGGACTGGAGCCGCTGACCGGATCTGGACTGAACCCCGGTGGAGCGGACTGCTCTGGCTCCGGAGTGGAGCCGCTGACCGGAGCTGGATCAGGCACCGGTGGAGCGGACTACTCTGGCTCCGGACTGGAGCAGCTGACCGGAGCTGGATCAGGCACCGGTGGAGCGGACTGCTCTGGCTCCGGACTGGAGCAGCTGACCGGAGCTGGATCAGGCACTGGTGGAGCGGACTGCTCTGGCTCCGGACTGGAGCTGCTGACTGGTGCCGGACCAGGCACCGGTGGAACGGGCACAGGTCGTGCCGGACTGGACACACTCACCACTGGTCTGGTGCGAGGAGCAGGCACGGGCCGAACCGGACTAGGAACATGCACCACTGGCTTGGTGCGAGGTGCAGAAACAGGCCGGGCCGGGCTGGCGACGCGCACCGCTGGCTTGGTGCGAGGGACAGGAACAGACCGGGCCGGGCTGGCGACACGCACCACTGGCTTGGTGCGAGGGGCAGGAACAGGCCGGGCCGGGCTGGCGACGCGCACCACTGGCTTGGTGCGAGGAGCAGGAACGGGCCGGGTCGGGCTGGCGACGCGCACCACTGGCTTGGTGCGAGGAGCAGGAACGGGCCGGGTCGGGCTGCGAAGGCGGACTGGAGGTCTGGAGCGGAGAGCTGGCACAACCCGTCCTGGCTGGCTACCCACTTTCGCACTACACGTGCGGGGCGCTGGCACAGGACGCACTGGGCTGTGCATGCGTACTGGCGATACAGTACGTAGAACCGGCGCAGGATATGCGGGACCGAGGAGGCATACTGGAGACCAGGAGCGTTGAGCCGGCACACCCCGTCCTGGCTGGATGCCCATCTTCGCACGGCACGTGCGTGGTGCTAGCACAGGACGTACAGGGCTGTGCCGGCACCCTGGCGACACAGTACGTAGCTCTGCATAACACGGAGCCTGCCCAGTCACACGCCTCCTCGCGTGAGTACGGGGAGTTGGTTCTGCTCTAACACTAGGCTCCGCCAACCACCATTTTAGCCCCCCCAAATTTTTTTAATCTTGGGGCTGTCTCTCGGGCTTCTTCCTCGGCCGGCGCCTTCTGCGTTGCCGCTGCTCCTCTCTATACCGCGCCTCCACTGTCTCCTCCCAAGGACGGCGATCCATCCCAGCCTGAATCTCCTCCCATGTCCAGGAACCCTTCCCTTCCAGGATCTCCTCCCATGTCCAGACTGTCTGCTCCTGGACACGCTGCTTGGTCCTCGTTTGGTGGGATCTTCTGTCACGATCGTTCATGGACGGGTCAGACCAAGGCGCAGCGTGATATGCATACATGTTTATTTGGAATGAATAAACAAGCGACAAAACAACAAACTAAACGAAACGTGAAGTCCACGGTACACAAACAATATACCTCACACGGAACAAGGTCCCACAACCCACTAGTGCCAATAGGCTACCTAAGTATGGTCCCCAATCAGAGACAACGAGCGACAGCTGCCTCTGATTGGGAACCACACCGTCCAACATAGATCTAGACGATCTAGATCTAAACCTAGAAAATACAACATAGAACATACCACATAGAAAATACACACCCTGACTCAACAAATACGAGTCCCCAGAGTCAGGGCGTGACACCCTTTTTTTCTCTGTACCCAACGCACTAGAAGACCAGTTCTTAAAGCCTTTAGCCGTATCCTTATTCTACTCCTCCTCTGTTCCTCTGGTGATGTAGAGGTTAACCCAGGCCCTGTAGCCCCCAGTATCACTCCTACACCCCAGGCGTTATCATTTGTTGACTTCTGTAACCGTAAAAGCCTTGGTTTCTTGCACGTTAACATCCGAAGCCTCCTCCCTAAATTTGAGTTATTCACTGCGTTAGCACACTCCGCCAACCCTGATGTTCTAGCAGTGTCTGAATCCTGGCTTAGGAAGGCCACCAAAAATTCAGAAATGTCCATATCCAACTACAACATTTTCCGTCTCGATAGAACTGCCAAAGGGGGTGGGGTTGCAATCTACTGTAGAGATAGCCTGCAGAGTTCTATCATACTATCCAGGTCTGTGCCCAAACAGTTTGAGCTTCTACTTCTAAAAATCCACCTTTCCAGAAATAAGTCTCTCACTGTTGCCGCTTGCTACAGACCCCCCTCAGCCCCGAGCTGTGCCCTGGACACCATATGTGAACTGATTGCCCGCCATCTATCCTCAGAGTTCATACTGCTTGGTGACCTAAACTGGGATATGCTTAACACCCCGGCCAACCTACAATCTAAACTAGATGCCCTCAATCTCACACAAATTATCAATGAACCTACCAGGTACAACCCAAAATCTGTAAACATGGGCACCCTCATAGATATCATCCTGACAAATTTACCCTCTAAATACACCTCCGCTGTCTTCAACCAGGATCTCAGCGATCACTGCCTCATTGCCTGCGTCCGTAATGGGTCCGCGGTCAAACGACCACCCCTCATCACTGTCAAACGCTCCCTAAAACACTTTGAATATTGACCTCATTCCGTCAGTAGAGGATGCCTAGTTGTTCTTTAAAAGTGCTTTCCTCTCAATCTTAAATAAGCATGCCCCATTCAAAAAATTCAGAACTAAGAACAGATATAGCCCCTGGTTCTCCTCAGACTTGACTGCCCTTGACCAGCACAAAAACATCCTGTGGCGTACTGCATTAGCATCGAACAGCCCCCGCGATATGCAACTTTTCAGGGAAGTCAGGAACCAATATACACAATCAGTTAGGAAAGCAAAGGCTAGCTTTTTCAAACAGAAATTTGCATCCTGTAGCACTAACTCCAAAAAGTTTTGGGACATTGTAAAGTCCATGGAGAATAAGAGCACCTCCTCCCAACTGCCCACTGCACTGAGGCTAGGAAACACTGTCACCACCGATAAATCCACAATAATCGAGAATTTCGAAAAGCATTTTGCTACGGCTGGCCATGCTTTCCACCTGGCTACCAATACCCCGGCCACCAGCTCTGCACCCTCCGCTGCAACTTCCCCATGCCCCCCCCGCTTCTCCTTTACACAAATTCAGACAGCTGATGTTCTGAAAGAGCTGAAAAATCTGGACCCCTACAAATCAGCTGGGCTAGACAATCTGGACCCTTTCTTTCTAAAATTAGCCGCCGAAATTGTTGCAACCCCTATTACTAGCCTGTTCAACCTCTCTTTCGTAATGTCTGAGATCCCCAGAGATTGGAAAGCTGCCGCGGTCATCCCCCTCTTCAAAGGGAGTGACACTCTAGATCCAAACTGTTACAGACCTATATCCATCCTGCCCTGCCTTTCGAAAGTTTTTGAAAGCCAAGTTAACAAACAGATCACCGACCATTTCAAATCCCACCGTACCTTCTCCGCTATGCAATCCGGTTTCCGAGCTGGTCAAGGGTGCACCTCAGCCACGCTCAAGGTCCTAAACGATATTATAACCGCGATCGATAAAAGACAGTACTGCGCAGCCGTCTTCATCGACCTGGCCAAGGCTTTCGACTCTGTCAACCACAGCATTCTTATTGGCAGACTAAATAGCCTTGGTTTCTCAAATGACTGCCTCGCCTGGTTCACCAACTACTTCTCAGATAGAGTTCAATGTGTCAAATCGGAGGGCCTGTTGTCTGGACCTCTGGCAGTCTCTATGGGGGTACCACAGGGTTCAATTCTCGGGCCGACTCTATTCTCTGTGTATATCAATGATGTTGCTCTTGCTGCTGGTGACGCTCGGATCCACCTCTATGCGGATGACACCATTTTGTATACATCTGGCTCTTCATTGGACACTGTGTTAACAAACCTCCAAACGAGCTTCAACGCCATACAACACTCCTTCCGTAGCCTCCAACTGCTCTTAAACACTAGTAAAACTAAATGCATTCTCTTCAACCGAACGCTGCTTGCACCCGCCCACCCGACTAGAATCACTACTCTCGGCGGGTCTGACCTAGAGTATGTGGACAACTACAAATACCTAGGTGTTTGGTTAGACCGTAAACTCTCCTTCCAGACTCACATTAAGCATCTCCAATCAAAAGTTAGATCTAGAATCGGCTTCCTATTTCGCAACAACGCCTCCTTCACTCATGCTGCCAAACATGCCCTCGTAAAACTGACTATCCCACCGATCCTTGACTTCGGCGATGTCATTTACAAAATAGCCTCCAAAACTCTACTCAGCAAATTGGATGTAGTCTATCACAGTGCCATCCGTTTTGTCACCAAAGCCCCATATACTACCCAGCATTGTGACCTGTACGCTGTTGTTGGCTGGCCCTCACTACATATTCGTCGCCAAACCCACTGGCTCCAGGTCATCTATAAATCACTGCTAGGCAAATCCCAGTCTTATCTTAGCTCACTGGTCACCATAGCAACACCCACCCGTAGTATGCGCTCCAGCAGGTATATCTCACTAGTCATCCCCAAAGCCAACTCCTCCTTTGGCCGCCATTCCTTCCAGTTCTCTGCTGCCAATGACTGGAACGAACTGCAAAAATCTCTGACGCTGGAGACTCTTTTCTTCCTCACTAAATTTAGGCGTCAGTTGTCAGAGCAGCTTACCGATCACTGCACCTGTACACAGCCCATCTGTAAATAGCCCATCCAACTACCTCATCCCCATATTGTTATTTATTTTGCTAATTTGCACCCCAGTATCTCTATTTGCACATCATCTTTTGCACATCTATCATTCCAGTGTTAATACGAAATTGTAACTATTTTGCACTATTGCCTATTTATTGCCTTACCTCCATAACTTACTACATTCGCACACGCTGTATATATATTTACTGTTGTATTTTTGACTTTAAGTTTTGTTTACCCCATATGTAACTCTGTGTTGTTGTTTTTATCGCACTGCTTTGCTTTATCTTGGCCAGGTCGCAGTTGTAAATGAGAACTTGTTCTCAACTGGCTTACCTGGTTAAATAAAGGTGAAATAAAATTTACATTTTACATTTTAGTCATTTAGCAGACGCTCTTATCCAGAGCGACTTACAGGAGCAATTAGGGTTAAGTGCCTTGCTCAAGGGCACATTTACGTCATTTAGCAGACGCTCTTATCCAGAGCGACTCACAAATTGGTGCATTCACCCTATAGCCAGTGGGATAACCACTTTACCATTTTTTTTTGGGGGGGTGCCACCATTGGGGTGCCAGAGCAGCAAACAGTTTTGACTGGGCTGAGCGGGAACTATGCTTCCGCAGAGGAAGGGGAGCCAGCAGGCCAGAGGTGGATGAACGCAATGCCCTCGTTTGGGTGTAGGGACTGATCAGAGCCCGAAGGTACAGAGGTGCCGTTCCCCTCACTCCTCCATAGGCAAGCACCATGGTCTTGTAACGGATGCGAGCTTCAACTGGAAGCCAGTGGAGTGTGCGGAGGAGGGGGGTGACGTGAGAGAACTTGGGAAGGTTGAACACCAGACGGGCTGCGGCATTCTGGATGAGTTGTAGGGCTTTAATGGCACAGGCAGGGAGGCCAGCCAACAGCGAGTTGCAGTAATCCAGACGGGAGATGACAAGTGCCTGGATTAGGACCTGTGCCGCTTCCTGTGTAAGGCAGGGTCGTACTCTCCGAATGTTGTAGAGCATGAACCTGCAGGAGCGGGTCACCGCCTTGATGTTAGCGGAGAACGACAGGGTGTTGTCCAGGGTCACGCCAAGGCTCTTCGCACTCTGGGAGGAGGACACAACGGAGTTGTCAACCGTGATGGCGAGATCATGGAACGGGCAGTCCTTCCCCGGGAGGAAGAGCAGCTCCGTCTTGCCAGGGTTCAGCTTGAGGTGGTGATCCGTCATCCATACTGATATGTCGGGCAGACATGCAGAGATGCGATTCGCCACCTGGTTATCAGAAGGGGGAAAGGAGAAGATTAGTTGTGTATCGTCAGCGTAGCAATGATAGGAGAGGCCATGTGAGGATATGACAGAGCCAAGTGACTTGGTGTATAGGGAGAAAAGGAGAGGGCCTAGAACTGAGCCCTGGGGGACACCAGTGGTGAGAGCACGTGGTGCGGAGACAGCTTCTCGCCACGCCACTTGGTAGGAGCGACCGGTCAGGTAGGACGCAATCCAGGAGTGAGCCGCGCCGGAGATTCCCAGCTCGGAGAGGGTGGAGAGGAGGATCTGATGGTTCACAGTATCAAAGGCAGCAGACAGGTCTAGAAGGACAAGAGCAGAGGAGAGAGAGTTAGCTTTAGCAGTGCGGAGAGCCTCCGTGACACAGAGAAGAGCAGTCTCAGTTGAATGACCAGTCCTGAAACCTGACTGGTTTGGATCAAGAAGGTCATTCTGAGAGAGATAGCAAGAGAGTTGGCTAAAGACGGCACGCTCAATAGTTTTGGAAAGAAAAGAAAGAAGGGATACTGGTCTGTAGTTGTTGACATCAGTGGGATCGAGTGTTGTTTTTTTGAGAAGGGGAGCAACTCTCGCTCTCTTGAAGACGGAAGGGACATGGCCAGCGGTCAAGGATGAGTTGATCAGCGAGGTGAGGTAGGGGAGAAGGTCACCGGAGATGGTCTGGAGAAGAGAGGAGGGGATGGGGTCAAGCGGGCAGGTTGTTGGGCGGCCTGCAGTCACAAGTCGCAGGATTTTATCTGGAGAGAGAGGGGAGAAAGAAGTCAAAGCATAGGGTAGGGCAGTGTGAGTAGGACCAGCAGTGTCATTAGACTTAACAAACGAGGATCGGATGTCGTCAACCTTCTTTTCAAAGTGGTTGACGAAGTCATCCACAGAGAGAGAGGGGGGATTCAGCAGGGAGGAAAATGTGGCAAAAGAGCTTCCCTAGGGTTAGAGGCAGATGCTTGGAATTTAGAGTGGTAGAAAGTGGCCTTAGCAGCAGAAACAGATGAAGAAAATGTAGAGAGGAGGGAGGAAAAGATGCCAGGTCGGCAGGGAGTTTAGTTTTCTTCCATTTCCGCTCCGCTGCCCGGAGCTCTGTTCTGTGAGCTCGCAATGAGTCATCAAGCCACGGAGCTGGAGGGGAGGACCGAGCCGGCCGGGAGGATAGGGGACACAGAGAGTCAAAGGATGCAGAAAGGGAGGAGAGGAGGGTTGAGGAGGCAGAATCAGGAGATTGGAGGGAGAAGGATTGAGCAGAGGGAAGAGATGATAGGATGGAAGAGGAGAGAGTAGTGGGAGAGAGAGAGCGAAGGTTGCGGCGGCGCATTACCATCTGTGTAGGGGCAGAGTGAGTAGTGTTGGAGGAGAGCGAGAGAGAAAAGGAAACAAAGTAGTGGTCGGAGACATGGAGGGGAGTTGCAGTGAGATTAGTAGAAGAGCAGCATCTAGTAAAGATGAGGTCAAGCGTATTGCCTGCCTTGTGAGTAGGGGGGACGGTGAGAGGGTGAGGTCAAAAGAGGAGAGGAGTGGAAAGAAGGAGGCAGAGAGAAATGAGTCAAATGTGGACATAGGGAGGTTGAAATCCCCCAAAACTGTGAGGGGTGAGCCATCCTCAGGAAAGGAACTTATCAAGGCGTCAAGCTCATTGATGAACTCTCCAAGGGAACCTGGAGGGCGATAGATGACAAGGATATTAAGCTTAAATGGGCTAGTGACTGTGACAGCATGGAATTCAAATGAAGAGATAGACAGGTGGGTTAGGGGAAAAATTGAGAATGTCCACTTGGGAGAGATGAGGATTCCTGTGCCACCACCCCTCTGACCAGATGCTCTCGGGGTATGCGAGAACACATGGTCAGACGAGGAGAGAGCAGTAGGAGTAGCAGTGTTTTCAGTGGTAATCCATGTTTCCGTCAGCGCCAGGAAGTCGAGGGACTGGAGGTTAGCATAGGCTGGGATGAAGTCAGCTTTGTTGGCAGCAGAACGGCAGTTCCAGAGGCTGCCTGAGACCTGGAACTCCAGGTGTGGGGTGCGTGCAGGGACCACCAGGTTAGAGAGGCAGCAGCCACGCGGTGTGAGGCGTTTGTGTAGCCTGTGCAGAGAGGAGAGAACAGGGATAGGCAGAGGCATAGTTGACAGGCTGTAGCAAATGGCTACAATAATGCAGAGGAGATCGGAATGAAATGAACTAAACATCTGGGAGAGGAGAGAGCAGGGCCTCCCTCACCAAAACTTCCACCTCAGAAACTATAATTGTTTCACTGAACCACCCGAACAAAAACTCTCCCAACTTCCACCTTTAGAAATCAGAATTGTTGTGAACCACAGCGGTTCAATGTTTAAAGGAATAGACTCAACCCACTTTATTCAGCTAGCTAACTATGACACCATAGCTAACTAGCATGCTAGCATCCAATAACACACAGTTTAGCACCAACACTTGGTCACAACAAACCACTAATAGTGTGTTAACACACTAAGCAGATAATTTGTGTCCGTGTCTAGTTCCTTTCATAACGCAGCAATAATTAAACGTTGGCTAGCTAGCACAAATATATTGTATTTAGCTGCCACAGTACAGCACACAATGGCTACTGTGTTGACTCTGTTCGAAAAACGGCTAGCTAGCTAGCTTCGTACTACACCCGGCACCGCCGAAAACAATGCCAACCTACAGTAACTACCCACAACAGCCCACGATGCCTAACTATGACACCATAGCTAACTAGCATGCTAGCATCCAATAACACACAGTTTAGCACCAATACTTGGTTACAACAAACTACCAATAGTGTGTTAACACACTAAACAGATAATTCGTGTCCGTGTCTAGTTCCTTTCATAACGCAGCAAAAATTAAACGTTGGCTAGCTAGCACATTAACATTGGAAACAACTCTCCACCGTTGCTAAACGTTACCAGTAGCTACCCGCTAGCTAGCTAGCCTTGTGCTTCGCCGGGCTCCGCCGTAAACAATACTTACCTACAATAATTACCTACGGAAACCTACAATAACTACCTAAATAACTACCTAAATAAACTACCTACAATACCTAACTACAACTACCTACCTACGATCTAAATACATGGTTTAAGCTTTACTCAACACCATATAAGAAGCCAAGCTTACCTCCTGCTAGAGAAAACACAACCTCTCCCGACCACATAAGACTCCTGGGGAGGCAGCAGCCACGCGGTGTGAGGCGCCATGTTTGAATTCTTCACACAGAGAATGTGTGCATGCATTCACAGAGAATGGAGCAAACCTGCAAAATAAAATAAACAAGTCAGACAAGCAGGGCTACTTTGACTACATTCTGCTATAATAACCATGCATGCTGATAAAGTGAAGTGCGCCAATCCAAAAGGACTGTGAACATTGGAACTACTACAGCTGGCGGCAAGGTCATCTGCACCAACTGCTAGTCATGCAAAGCAAAGGCTACCAGTGCAGTGCCTTTGTAAATCAGATATGTAGCTGCACTGGGCTTGCTAGAAGGGAGCCAGCTTTTGTCAAATTAACATCAGATTTGACTTTTCGTAATAGGTTAGGAGAACTTACCCAGCAGGTTAGGAGAATTAACGTAGCAGGTTAGGAGAATTAGGTTAGGAAAAGGGTTTGGGTTATCAACATAATATATATTTATTTACTTTTGACGTTAATTTGACTAAAACTGAATCCCTTCTAGCCATGACCGCTTGCTTGAGGGTGCCATGCTTTAGCTCACATACACTATATATACAAAGGTATGTGGACAGCCCTTCAAATGAGTGGATTCGGCTACTTCAGCCACACCCTTTGCTGACATGTGTATAAAATCAAGCACGCAGCCATGCAATCTCCATAGACAAACATTGGCAGTAGAATGGCCCGTACTGAAGAGCTAAGTGACTTTCAACGTGGCACCGTCATAGGATGCCACCTTTCCAACAAGTCAGTTCGTCAAATTTCTGCCATGCTAGAGCTGCCCCAGTCAACTGTAAGTGCTGTTATTGTGAAGTGGAAACGTCTAAGAGCAACAACGGCTCAGCCACCAAGTGGTAGGCCACACAAGCTCACAGAACGGGACCACCGAGTGCTCAAGCGCATAGGGTGTAAAAATCGTCTGTCCTCGGTTGCAACACTCACTACCGAGTTCCAAACTGCCTCTGGAAGCAACTTCAGCACAATAACTGTTTGTCGGGAGCTTCATGAAGTGGATTCCCATGACCGAGCAGCCACACACAAGCCTAAGAGCACCATGCACACTGCCAAGTGTCAGCTGGAGTGGTGTATAGCTCGCCGCCATTGGACTCTGGAGCAGTGAAACGCTTTCTCTGGAGTGATGAATCACGCTTCACCATCTGATAGTCCGAATCTGGGTTTGGCGGATGCCAATAGAACACTACCTGCCCCAATACATAGTGCCAACTGTAAAGTTCGGTGGAGGAGGAATAATGGTGTGGGGCTGTTTTTCATGTTTCAAGTGAAGGGAAATCTTAACGCTACAGCATACAATGACATTCTAGACGATTCTGTGCTTCCAACTTTGTGGCAACAGTTTAGGGAAGGCCCTTTCCTGTTTCAGCATGACAATGCCCCAGTGCACAAAGTGAGGTCCATACAGAAATGATTTGTCGAGATCGGTGTGGAAGAACTTGACTAGCCTGCACAGAGCCCTGACCTCAATCCCATCAAATACCTTTGAGAAGAATTGGAACGCTGACTGCGAGCCAGGCCTAATCGCCCAATATCAGTGCCCGACCTCTCTAATGCTCTTGTGGCTGAATGGAAGCAAGTCCCCGCAGCAACGTTCCAACATCTAGTGGAAAGCCTTCCCATAAGAGTGGAGGCTGTTATAGCAGAAAAGGGGGGACCAACTCCATATTAATGGCCATGATTTTGGAATGAGATGTTCGTCAAGCAGGTGTCCACATACCTTTGGACATGTAGTGTACTTCTCTATTCCATCAGTGACCCAAATGACTCAAAACCCCATGCCTACAACACTGCATTTTTGACATACCATGAAATTAGTATGTTAGGCGATGGAATACAGACATTGTTTATGCCCTATTTAAAGCCACATTAATTAATGATCGTAGCCTAAGTTATGACAACCATGTAACTAATGAGACACCTTTTAATTCTAACTAATTGACACATCAGGCTGGTTTGTATACAATGAATGTCTTTATTACACTTTATTCACACACATGTTTCTATTCATAATGAAAATATGGATCCAAAGAAAAGCACAAGGAATGTATATAATAGCAAAAGTAGTAAGAGCAAATATCCCTTCAGAGTCGGTACAATTTTTTACAGAAATATATAAATAATCACTTTGAATGACAGAGTTCAAAATCTAAAATATGTTTGGTCCCCTTATCAATCATCAGTGAATCCATTAAAACATTATACAATGAAGAAAACTTTGACAAAACGAATCCAGTATCCAGCTTGGAATGTTTGAATGTTTTTTTTTTTTTTTAATACTCTAATCCAAAGAAAATAATCTTGGCTCCAGTTGTTCTGGTTATGCAAACAAAGGAAATATTTCCTCCAAAGAAATTATATGGTCGGCATACATAAAAAAGTGCACAATTTTTTTCCCTCGGTCCAAACAGATACTACACAATATATTGTTGTCTTTTATATTACCAAGTAAAAATACTGAATGGATACTAACAATTACTACAAATTCACATTCTTATTCACATCAATTAAGATCATATAAATGTATATAGGTTACATTCACAATATGACCTTTAGTACAATGATGGGTAAATTCCAACTATGGAACAATCCATTTTTTAACTGAGGATTTTTTATAATTGAATCCTATTGGATCCAATATTTGCCTGAAGATAAAAAATAATTGGTATAAATGTTATCCCTTTAAATGTACCAATTTACATTAGTTGGCAAACATTTGTCGAGGGGGAAACTGGCAAGAGGGCTTTGGCACTTTACTAAAAGCTAATCACTGGGATATAAAAGCTAATCTCAGCTCAGACACCAGTACTAGCTTTAGTGGTTACACTTTAAAAATACATAAGCATAGCCATTTCAACAGGAATATAAAAACCTACTAATGCATAGTACATGTGAGATATGTGTAACATTGGTCCTAACCAGCACTTAAATGAGGGCAAGAGGGCACTATTGTCCAATCCCAAAAGGATATCACCCAAAAGGTGGAAAATCCTATGTAACAAATAACTTTGAAAAAGCCTTCCTTGAGGTTTCCTCTGTTTTCAACCAGCACAACCCCCCTTTTAATAATCTGTCCCCTCTTGTTGGTACACCGGCACTGCTTCATCTTTGTATTCTTGGTAACCCTCGTCTTGGTAGTCAGGGACATATTCGGCCCCGGCCCCGTTCTGCTCCTCCTCACCCTCCTCGTTCTTGGGGCAGTACTTGGCGTCATAGATCTGACGACCCAGGCCAAAGTTCTGCCCGCTCTGGTTGGCGCCTGCGTTGGAGCCCATCTGCAGCGACATGGTGCTGTTGTCACATTTGTCTGTGCCCAGCTTCTGGTCGTAGATGGCACGGCGGGTTCCTGGAGCTGTCATACCAGCCTGAAGAGTAGAGAAAGATGAATTAGTTAGCAGTGAATTCAAACATGTAGGAATTAAAATAAACAAGAATCCATTAGTAATAGCCAAAGTCTACTAGCACAGTATTGATACCTTGATTGAGTTTTAAGACATGGTGAAATGAATGAGAACTTTGTTTGTCAGAACCATTAAGCTCTTGTATTGTCTTTTCTACACATGGACTTTTACCTGGCTGGCCCCCTTGTTGGTGCCCATTTGCAGACTGATGGTGGAGTTGTCCATGGGGGGCAGGATGTGAGCCTTGGGGTCGTAGAGGTGCCTCCTGGTGCCGTATGCGTTCATGCCCGCCTGGCTGGCACACTTATTCGTCCCCATCTGCGGAGAGAGACAGATATCAGTTATAAAAGGAAAACAGCAAAGGATGAGTGGAAAATTACAACCCCCCTGTGATGGAGACTTTCAGACAGACTGCTAATCCCTGAGTAGATATCATCAAATCAACAATAGTCTTCTTGGCTGAAATAGAAGTTATGCCAAAGGGCTTATAAAGGTTAGGAATCATTAATGTAACCCTACATGCAACCCTTCAATAAGAAATATCCTAAATTAATAGAAGTTATGGCAAGATTCAATGAAATATGAGTTTTACAAGAACAATAGCATGAATGCCCGTGTGTCTCTGCCTTAGCCTGTTATAAGGCTGTTAGCTATATATCTTAGTCAGCTTTGCTACTGATGTTTTGTTTGGCAAGACGGCTAAAGAGCTGGCAACAGCAAAAAGAACAACATGCTCCTCAGTGGTATCACTGTCAACACATTCCCTCTTGCCTGCAGTCCGATGACACACTGTCCGGCCTTCATCTTCTCCTCGTCGAATAGCCTCTCCTGTTTGTCTGCGTACTTCACCCCAATGTCCACTCGGGACTGGCAGCCTTTGGTCTTGGCCTGCAGGTGAAAGTGTACAGAAATCCTGACACTGTTGGATACCTCAAGATATTACTGGACACAATAGTAGGAGCTTATTCAGGAGGGTGCTGTATTTAGATCCCGCTTCTGACACCATATGTTGAGGAAGACGGGACACCATTATGTTAGCTTCAGGAACATCTTTACGAAGACGAAACCTGACATGTTCTACAGAGCATTACTGCAAGGTCAAATGATTATTGCAAGTGGAAATTACACAGTTAAAAATACAGAAGTTAAAATACAGAAGTTGCTATTCTCATGAGGGATGCAAGCATAAAAATTAGTTTCTAAAGTTTTTAATACTGAAAGTCTTACCGTGCCAGCGAGAGACAGCAGTGTGCTCTGGACCTGGGTCATGTTCCCACTCTCAAACAGGTCGTTGGCCTCAAAGATATCATGGGGCTTCAGGCCGTACGTTTGGATGGATTTGATGAAGTTGGTGATGTTCTCCAGCTAGATCCAGACATAGTGCATGAAATGATAAGATTAATAAAGAGCTTCTCAATAATTGCATGAAGGTAGATTTTAGGAAGTCACACCTATAACGAGGCTATCATAACAAGCCATTTAGCTAAAAGGATATCTCTGGCACACCGAGGTCTCACTATATTTCATATTCTAAGACATTTTCTATTTCTGTACACTCACTACTTCAGAGAAAGTTGCAGCTCTAAAAAAAATCTACCTCTGCTTTTAAGCTAGTAAAAAAACAGGTTTGGTCAGCACAACAGCTCAGATATATTCTCTAACTGTAAAACCACCTGGTAAAGTACAGATCAAGTCTGTTCATGTAGAGAGAACAATCCAAGCAGCTCACCTGATGCCAATTCATGGTGGACGAGTTGATCTTTTTCACAGAGCCAGGTTGAAGTTTGTTGATCAGTCTAGGGGAGGAAGAGAGTTTGCTTACTTAGACTGCAGTACCTCATAGGCAACAGAAGGAATCAGAGGAGAAAATTGTCTATAGTACAGTAAAACCAACAGCAATGAGGACAGACAGGACATATGCTATGGATTGTATTATTTGATGTATTACGTTGTAGCTAGCAGAATGTTTATGATTGATGTTGTCTTTGGTTAAATCCATTGGCTTGTGCCATAGAATTTCTAGCTTTGTGGGTCAATAAAGCCACATTTTACACATTATACATAGGGACATGATGATGGATCCTGGCCCTATTTAGAAACGTACTTGCATAAGATGACGCCATTTTTCAGGCCTTTCTGGAAGTCTTCCCCGATGACACATCCTGTCGTATCCTCGATCCAGACCTTTAGCTCTTCCTCTCTCTGAGGGTCGTACTTTCCTGCAATCTGGAGAGGGGGAAAGGTCAAAATTCATTATAGGAAACCTTCACGTCTTGGGAAAGTTTGCACAACCTAAACACCAACACAATATGTGCAGGTAACATGCAGGTTACACTTTATTTGACAGTAATGTTTCCACTGGTATTTATGAGAAAACTATTTGAAATGGGTACTTCAAATAATTCTACACAATTGGGAACTACCTGGTACCTAATGGTGGCCATTGCTGCTTGTTTTAATGAATCCCAAAGGAACAAACAAGTTATTCATAGGTTATTACTGTGCACCAGGTACTTTCCATATAATAAAGTGCTACCAACGTACACTACCAGTCAAAAGTTTGGACACACCTACTCATTCAAAGGTTTTTCTTTATTTGTAATATTTTCTACATTGTAGAATAATAGTGAAGACATCAAAACTATGAAATAACACATATGGAATCATGTAGTAACCAAAAAAGTGTTAAACAAATACAAATATATTTTATATTTGGGATTCTTCAAATAGCCACCCTTTGCCTTGATGACAGCTTTGTACACTCTTGGCATTCTCTCACCCAGCTTCATGAGGTAGTCACATGGAATGCATTTCAATTAACAGGTGTGCCTTGTTAAAGTTAATTTGTGGAATTTCTTTCCTTGCGTTTGAGCCAATCAGTTGTGTTGTGACGAGGTAGGGGTGGTATACAGAAGACAGCCCTATTTGGTAAAAGACCAAGTCCATATTATGGCAAGAACAGCTCAAATAAGCAAAGAGAAACGACAGGCCATCATTACTTTAAGCCATAAAGGTCAGTCAATCCGGAGAATGTCAAGAACTTTGAACGTTTCTTCAAGTGCAGTCGCAAAAAACACCAAGTGCTATGATGAAACTGACTCTCATGAGGACCGCCACAGGAAAGGAAGACCCAGAGTTACCTCTGCTACAGAGGATAAATTCAATTGAGTTAACTGCACCTCAGATTGCAGCCCAAATAAATGCTTCACAGAGTTGAAGTAACAGACACATCTCAACATCAACTGTTCAGAGTAGACTGCGTGAATCAGGCCTTCATGGTCGAATTGCTGCAAAGAAACCACTACTAAAGGACACCAATAAGAAGAAGAGACTTGCTTGGGCCAAGAAACACGAGCAATGGACATTAGACCTGTCCTTTGGTCTGATGAGTCCAAATTTGAGATTTTGGTTCCAACCGCCGTGTCCTTGTGAGATGCAGAGTAGGTGAACGGATGATCTCCGCATGTGTGGTTCCCACCGTGAAGCATGGAGGAGGAGGAGGTGTGATGGTGTGGGGGTGCTTTGCTGGTGAATCTGTCTGTGATTTATTTAGAATTCAAGGCACACTTAACCAGCATGGCTACCACAGCATTCTGCAGCGATACGCCATCCCATCTGGTTTGCACTTAGTGGGACTATCATTTGTTTTTCAACAGGACAATGACCCAAAACACACCTCCAGGCTGTGTAAGGGCTATTTGACCAAGGAGAGTGATGGATTGCTGCATCAGATGACCTGGCCTCCACAATCACCCGACCTCAACCCAACTGAGATGGTTTGGGATGATTTGGACCGCAGAGTGAAGGAAAAGCAGCCAACAAGTGCTCAGCATATGTGGGAACTCCTTCAAGACTGTTGGAAAAGCATTCCAGGTGAAGCTGGTTGAGAGAATGCCAAGAGTGTGCAAAGCTGTCATCAAGGCAAAAGGTAGCTACTTTGAAGAATCTCAAATATATTTTTATTTGTTTAACACTTTTTTGGTTACTACATGATTCCATATGTGTTATGTCATAGTTTTGATGTCTTAACTATTATTCTACAATGTAGAAAATAGTAAAAATAAAGAAAAACCCTTGAATGAGTAGGTGTGTCCAAACTTTTGACTGGTACTGTATGTGTGGGAGTACTTATCATCAATTGATGACTTGGTAGTGGCCGGTTTTCATTGCCAGAACCACAGCAAGAAACAATATAATGGTTTGTGTGTGTTGATAGTTTCTCTCAAGAGTTTATTATGGGCGGCCCCAAAACCATGATTCACAGTGTGTTTGTGTATGTTTCACAGTCTCAACCAATGGGGATAACTTTGGGTGTTATTGTAACAGCCCTTACAGAGGTGACACTGACATGAGCTCAAACACAAAACGCGCACACACACACACACATCCTGTTTGGTAAACCACTTAAATCTCCTTGAAGCACAGGAAGGTAGCTGCATGGTATTGGGGCGAGTTAAACTTTATGCAATTTGACACTGCAGAGACTGCATTCCTTGTTGAGAGGGTGTTTAAAGTGTTATCCTGATTTGTAAATACTTTGAATAAATAATAACAGAAATAAGTGTGAAGATGGAAACTGGCACTAAAATCAACATTTAGAAAACGTCTATTTAGAACTGTAGTGTAGATCTTACTATGAAAATGATACTACAAATAGAAATGAAAAACATTGCAATGTCAGTACAGAAAGTAATTGTTTTAATGGCCTCTATAGTATCTCTAAACAATGCATTCTGAGGTTGAAGTTAAAAATACATACCAAAGACTGTGTGAGGAATAGGGTCAAAATATTCTCCACAAATTTCCCTCCAAGGCTAAAATGTGCAGCGGAACTTCAAGTACAACCGAATAAAGGACTTCCTGGGCAAACCGGTCCTCTCATTATATATTTGCTTCATTTAATTATCCCCAAATTAAAACAACATTGACTGCTTTAATTTCCCACAAGACATTTGAAAGATGTAATTTAGAGAGGCATGGTGAACTCAAGGAATTCATCCCGTGGCGCAATTTAGGTCATGGGGAATGAGACTGTTGGGACTCCGAGTTGAAAGAGTTTAAATCAAATGGAATGAACATGGACCACCGCTACGTTCTCAAAAAACATATTTGGTAGTCTTGTTGGAATTGAGCCACTACAAGTCTGGGTTAACCATAATTTTACCTATCATCTAAAATGGCAAGGGGCCTAGTCAAGGAGGAAAAGCTCCTTGAATAACACACTTCAATACCTCACATTGCATTGCATTCCTACATCATCAATGGCAGGAAATACCAGAGACAATGGACATCATTCATTGGTATGAGAGGAAACCAACAGCTTTACATCCACTTGGCTACCCGTACATTGCGTTCTGAGGACCAATGGAAAACTGTAGGAATGGGACCCCTTGCCAATATAAGGACTCAGCCAAGGAATGCAAACAATAAATCAGCTGGTGGTCTAAAAGACACATTGCTATGTCTCAGACACAGAAGAACATAATGCACATTTATCTGCTATGTGTCAGATAGAGACTATAATGCACTTTTATCTGCAGTTAAACGGATCAGAGTAGTAATGTGGGGACCTGAGTATTCTTTTGTATAACATAACTTGGAACATGATGGGTAAAGTTTGTTGTTTATGAAGGATAAAATAGAAAATGATATTATATTAGTCATTATTCTCTGTTTACATAAGTAAAGAGCCAGGTTGGGGAACTTTGCAGAGCGTTTCAATTCCATTTCTCCTATTACACTATAAAAGTGTAACACACGATTACATAAATAATAATAATCATCATCATAATAAGTACAGGAACACAAAGGCTCCTCCAAATCTTTAAAGTAAATGTGATAAAAGAGTTATATTTGGCCCAAGGGGTACAGTAGTAGGTTAACTCCTGGTTGTGCCATTGACGTTTTGGATGGAGGACATTTATAGATAGATTAAGTTTAAGATCACTTAATTGGTTAATTGCACACAAGGTCCAACATAAATTTGACTTTTACCCAACCCTCTGAAAGACACACATAGAGGGGCTGCCACACTGGCCGCGCTGGGAGCTGTTGTTGTGGGGGGTAAGTACCGGCAGGCAATGGCATAAATAGGATTTGATACAAGAAACCCAACGGTTGCCAGCTCACTTCCCGATTTTTCCAGTCGGACCCGGGATTCGAACTAGCAATCATCCGGTTGCTGGCTCGCCTCTCTAACAGCTATGCTACCTGCCACCAGAAAACACTGCCACCAGAAAACACTGGCACTGTCTCCTGTCAACGTTCACTTTTGAAAGTGCATATGTTCTGAAAGAGAACATATTTCTATTTGGATTGTTTTGTGAAGCCATTTGTCAAAGTATGCACGTAGGCGCAGTGCGCACTACAATAGCCATTCACCAAGGCCCCAATCCACCCCAGCGCAGGAAGCAGCAGTTGTTCTCGTGATAGGACAGTGACAGTGTGACCTCTGGATGGGTGACATCAAACTCAGGGACATGGATGGATGGATGTATGAAAGACCTACAACACTATAGAGTGTTGTACTGACCAGTTTCTCTATGTAATGGGACCGTATAGAGATTTTAACTTGCCACAAGGAAATCTACATTGCCAATACGGGCAACGCCCATGCTTTTCTAAGCGCTTCCCAAAACTAAACCAACAACTTAAACCAAACTAAAGTTCACTTTTTATTTGTATCATTCTGTCATATTAATGAACACTATTATCAAACATATATGCATAGTGCACAGCCGGTAAAACTTGTAATTTGACAAAAGTCTTCCTCTTTATTTGTCATTCCAAAAAGTAGCTTTGCCAGTTCCACGTACTATTAAATACCTTTACACTCAGCAGAACATCATAGCCTATGTAGCCTAAAAGACCTACACATTTTTCAATAACTAAATACAGTTTTCCATAATAAACCTCACCATAGGCTACAGTATAGGCTACTACCATAAGGCAAGTGATTCATTAGCACTTTCCGTGAACACTTACCTTGCTTTTGACTTCTGCAGAAAACCCATAAGCAGGACCTCTGTTAAATGATGAGCCAGACATGACTATAAACGAGTTATTTTGTTTTTCGTATTGATACTTTGTATCAGTTTCTTTGTGCAAAGCCTTTTATTTTCGTGTCTCTTCCAGTTAAACTCCGGAGTGAACTAAATACTTCCTTTCTTTTTTCTTACAACCAATAGAAATGCTTACACGAACTTGTACGGTTCGTTGATCGATTTTAGGCTCCACCTTTCCCTTTCTGAGTCTAAATCGTGACTCGTGATTGATATCAAAAAGTCCTTATATGGAAGGAAAGTCCCAAATTCCTGAATGGTGGGAGTATCCTATGGCCACACCAGTAGTTGGGGAGTCTTGAATCACCGTCGGGAAAAGTTTGAGTAGAGGAACTACCAAATTGAGCTACTGAATGACGTAATGATACTATTATTGAACTACATTTTTGGAGTGTAAAGGACCCCCTTCGCTCGTTCAAGGGTTTTGACCCATTTTGGAATTCTGAGAATGTTAATAGCACTAGTAGGCTACATCCAAATGAGAACATAGTTAAAAATATTAATTATGACATTAAACAATTAACCAAATATTTTAGTTTAGCCTAGATAAGACACATTATCATGATTCATGTGTTATTACATTGTTATAAACCACAGTTTCATAAAAACACTGATTTAAAAAAGTCAAGTCAATTCAGTGTCCATTTGTATCACTTCAGTGACAGTTTGGCTGCATTTAAAGAAAGGTAGACCAATTCTGATGTTTTTTCCACTAATTTGTCTTTTAACCAATCACATCAGATCTTTTCACATCAGCTCTTCAGAGCCAATCTGATTAGTGAACTAAATATCAGAATTGGGCTGCCTGTCTAAACGCAGCCTTAGTGTGGTTGTCAATTCAATTTGGTTCAATAGAGTATTTGGAATATTATCTTGATGATCAATGACATTACACTACTTTGTCTCAAATGAAAATGGCATACTGAACTCATTTGGCTACCTACCAACAACTGTATCCAACATCCTTAGCCCTATTCAGTGTCATAATCAATTTCGTATTATTCTGTAAGTAAATCTGAGACCCTCCATTTAGTATGATATGTTATGTTTCGTATGGTATTAATTTGTGAATGTCCATCACCCATTTCGTATATTATATGTTACGAATTACAATATCGTATTATATGTTAGGAATTTACAAAACGTACAATATGTTACGAATTTGCAAAACATAATATATGTTGCGAATGTGTAAAATGTATGCTATGTTACAAATTCTAGCTAGCTGGCTAACGTTAGCTAGGCTAGGAGTTAGGGTTAAGTTTAGGAGTTACAGCGCCTTCGGAAAGTATTCAGACCCCTTGACTTTTTCCACATTTTGTTAGGATACAGCCTTATTCTAAAATTGATTACATTGTTTTTTCCCTCATCAATCTACCCACAATACTCCATAATGACAAAGCAAAAACAGGTTTAAAGAAATGTTTGCTAATTTATTACAAATATCACATTTACATAAGTATTCAGACCCTTTACTCAGTACTTTGTTGAATCACCTTTGGCAGCGTTTATAGCCTCAAGTCTTCTTGGGTATAACGATACAAGCTTGGCACACCTGTATTTGGGGAGTTTCTACCATTCTTCTTTGCAGATCCTATCAAGCTCTGTAAGGTTGGATGGGGAGCGTTGCTGCACAGTTATTTTCAGGTCTCTCCAGAGATGTTCGATCAGGTTCAAGTCCGGGCTCTGGCTAGGCCACTCAAGGACATACAGAGACTTGTCCCAAAGCCACTCCTGTGTTGTCTTGGCTGTGTGCTTAGGGTCGTTGTCCTGTTGGAAGATGAACCTTCGCCCCCAGTCTGATGTCCTGAGCGCTCTGAAGCAGGTTTTCATCAAGGATCTCTCTGTACTTTGCTCTGTTCATCTTTCTCTCGATCCTGACTAGTCTCCCAGTCCCTGCCGCCGAAAAACATCCCCACAGCACGATGCTGCCAACACCATGCTTCACCATAGGGATGGTGCCATTCAGAAATATCAGCCCACAGAGAGAAGCATGAGATTGAACTTCACACAACTTTCTAGAGCAGTGGTCACCAACCGGTCGATCTTTAAGGCATTCCTAGTCGATCACCAAACATTTCTGTAAAAAAAGCCTTGTGTTCCTATTTTTATTTTGTTTGTCTCGGGCTGTTGGCAGTAGGTGCACCGATTCAGCTGCCCTGCGCGCCGGGTAGTCGAACTGTTACCATTTTTACCAATTTTATGTGTCAGAAGGTACAAACTCTGCCTTCCCGGCAGGGCCAGAAAGCAAATCAAGTGCACTATAGGCCTACCGCTGGCCAATCGGATGGCTCAGATGACCGTGTCTGCAGTAACGTAGCAGGCATAAAAGAAAGCTACAGCAAAGTTGATACTGTGAGATTTCAAGATTTCAAGTTCTTACTCAGCACTGTCAAAACATTGTATTCAATACTTTTATAAGCCATAAAATGCAAGTTTTTCCTATTTCCACTCAGTGCTACAACAAGCACTGCAGCAGTAATTAATGAGTAGGAAAGTGTATCTATAGGTTTGCTTTGATGTTATTATTAGCGGCTTGGGTCTTTTTTAACATCAAGGAATATTTCACTTTCTCTGTTCATAGGAGTAACAACATGAATTTGTGCATGAGGCAGAAATAATACGGTGTGACTTGAGTTTAACTATTAGCTGGAAGACGGTGTCCCTTTTTCATCAGTGGAGGAAAGGGAGAGCGGAGGGATGTTGAGAGGCGGAGCCTCAGTCTGCTGCTCTCTCCCTCTGCTGAGACTGACCATCAGATGCAGGCACCACCAGCCCAGTAAAATAAATAAAAAAGCACATTATTTAAAAGTATGCTCACTCAGCTGTGCTTCACAAGTAATACAACAACGGATCTATTACTGGTGCGATCATATAGCCTACCTCAAATTTTGAAATATATACACAAAATAAAGGGAACACTTAAACAACACAATGTAACTCCAAGTCAATCACACTTCTGTGAAATCAAACTGTCCACTTAGGAAGCAACACTGATTGACAATACATTTCACATGCTGTTGTGCAAATGGAATAGACAACAGGTGGAAATTATAGGCAATTAGCAAGACACCCCCAATAAAGGAGAGGTTCTGCATGTGGTGACCACAGACCACTTCTCAGTTCCTATGCTTCCTGGCTGATGTTTTGGTCACTTTTGAATGCTGGCGGTGCTTTCACTCTAGTGGTAGCATGAGAGGGAGTCTACAACCCACACAAGTGGCTCAGGTAGTGCAGCTCATCCAGGATGGCACATCAATGCGAGCTGTGGCAAGAAGGTTTGCTGTGTCTGTCAGCGTAGTGTCCAGAGCATGGAGGCGCTACCAGGAGACAGGCCAGTACATCAGGAGAGGTGGAGGAGGCCGTAGGAGGGCAACATCCCAGCAGCAGGACCTCTACCTCCGCCTTTGTGCAAGGAGGAGCAGGAGGAGCACTGCCAGAGCCCTGCAAAATGACCTCCAGCAGGCCACAAATGTGCATGCGTCTGCTCAAACGGTCAGAAACAGACTCAATGAGGGTGGTATGAGGGCCCGATGTCCACAGGTGGGGGTTGTGCTTACAGCCCAACACCGTGCAGGACGTTTGGCATTTGTCAGAGAACACCAAGATTGGAAAATTCGCCACTGGCGCCCTGTGCTCTTCACAGATGAAAGCAGGTTCACACTGAGCACATGTGACAGACGTGACAGAGTCTGGAGATGCCGTGGAGAACGTTCTGCTGCCGGCAACATCCTCCAGCATGACCGGTTTGGCGGTGGGTCAGTCATGGTGTGGGGTGGTATTTCTTTGGGGGGGCCGCACAGCCCTCCATGTGCTCGCCAGAGGTAGCCTGACTGCCATTAGGTACCGAGATGAGATCCTCAGACCCCTTGTGAGACCATATGCTGGTGCGGTTGGCCCTGGGTTCCTCCTAATGCAAGACAATGCTAGACCTCATGTGACTGGAGTGTGTCAGCAGTTCCTGCAAGAGGAAGGCTTTGATGCTATGGACTGGCCCGCCCGTTCCCCAGACCTGAATCCAATTGAGCACATCTGGGACATCATGTCTCGCTCCATCCACCAACGCCACGTTGCACCACAGACTGTCCAGGAGTTGGCGGATGCTTTAGTCCAGGTCTGGGAGGAGATCCCTCAGGAGACCATCCGCCACCTCATCAGGAGCATGCCCAGGCGTTGTAGGGAGGTCATACAGGCACGTGGAGGCCACACACTGTCACGTTCGTTGAATGACGGGTCAGACCAAGGCGCAGCGTGATATGCGTACATGTTTATTAAACTTAACAAACACACGACAAAACAACAAAGGAAACGTAACGTGTAGTCCAAGGAGTGGAGCCGCTGACCGGCACTGGATCAGGCACCGGTGGAGCGGACTGCTCTGGCTCCGGAGTGGAGCAGCTGACCGGTGCCGGACCAGGCACCGGTGGAACGGGCACGGGCCGTGCCGGACTGGACAAACGCACCACTGGTCTGGTGCGAGAAGCAGGCACAGGCCGGACCGGACTAGGAACACGCACCACTGGCTTGGTGCGAGGGACAGGAACGGGCCGGGCCGGACTGGTGACGCGCACCACTGGCTTGGTGCGAGGAGCAGGAACAGGCCGGGCCGGACTGGCGACGCGCACCACTGGCTTGGTGCGAGGAGCAGGAACAGGCCGGGCCGGACTGGCGACGCGCACCACAGGCTTGGTGCGAGGGGCAGGAACGGGCCGGGCCGTGCCGTACTGGGAACACGCACCACTGACTTGGTGCGGGGAGCAGGAACGGGCCGGACCGGACTGGCGACACGCACCACTTGCTTGGTGCGAGGAGCAGGACTGGGTTCCTTTATTAACCCCCGCTCCTTCTGCTGCCTTACCAGCTCCTCTCGCCGTGCCTCTACTCTTTCCTTCTCCCTTTTAGCCTCCTGTAGCGCCTCCCTCTGACCGAATAACTCCCGTAACATGGTGGCCTCCTCTCCTAACCTGCAGATCCGCCCTTTAACGGCCTCCTGCTGCCTCGTCGTCCACACCGTGTGCCCCCCAATTTTTTTTATTGGGGTTACCTCTCGGGTCTCCGTCGTCGGCACTGTTGGCGTCGTTTCTCCTCTCCTACCTGGGCATCCTCCTTCATCGCCTTCCGATAACGGACGGCCTCCTCCTCCGTAATTCTCCCCCAAATTGAGGAGGACATCTACTAATGTAACCTCCTGTTGAGTCCCAGGCGTTTGCTCCTTCTCGGCACGCTGCTTGGTCCTCGTTTGGTGGGATCTTCTGTCATGTTCGTTGAATGACGGGTCAGACCAAGGCGCAGCGTGATATGCGTACATGTTTATTAAACTTAACAAACACACGACAAAACAACAAAGGAAACGAAACGTGAAGTCCAAGGTAGAACACACAACATACCTTACAAGGAACAAGATCCCACAACTAGACAGTGCCAATAGGCTGCCTAAGTATGGTCACCAATCAGAGACAACGAGCGACAGCTGCCTCTGATTGGGAACCACACCGGCCAACATAGATCCACACATACTAGATCGACAACATAGAAAAAGCACATCAAGGAATATACACTATCAACGTTTCCCTTTACTGTGGCAATTGTGATCGAATCAACGCAATATTAGTCACTTTCAATGCAATATACCGAACAAAACAAACTATGCAAGAGATTTTGTTGTAGGCAGAATGCATCGGAGTAGGATTCTATTGCATTGACAAGCACTCCTCAGCCCGGACGCCACACAGACCGGTGCGGCATAAACAAATCAGAGCTGCTGTAGGCCTATATGCAAATAGACCATTGCCATATATGGATCTGTGCCATTTACTTTGAACTGGACTGTGTTTACAGCATAAGTGGTCGTGAGTAGATGCGCTTGTTTTGAGTTCAAAGCAAGAGCTGCATGTAGCCACGTGTGCACATTTAGTTCATATCCTTTGCTAGTTAGTGAGTTATTAGCCCAGTTATAGATCATTTGTAGTCAGAAATAGGGGAGTGATTGCTTCCTACAAGAGCACAAAACGTGTATATTTCTAGACATCTTTGAAAAGCGAGTCAGGTAAAGAGCTTATTTTTTGTCTTAAAGGGGCAGTGTTGTATTTTGAGACAGGCTTGAATAAGCTAAGTAGCCAATAGGCAGAGGGTAGCATAATTTGCCTGATTCACTGTAATAATGGTATGGGAATAATAATGCATTTTATTTTGTAAAGTGGTTTCTTGCATCAAACAACACAACATTTTCAGTCACCTCCTTGTCTGAAGGACAAGTGGATGAACAGGTTAATGTCAAGCCCTGCATGTTTTGTTTTTTGAAAGTCTTATGGAATGTAGGCCTACATTGACCACACATTGGCTGCTACTGTAGGCTGAATGATAGAACAGCTATTTCCATGATGGTAGGCCACTTTGGTAGACCTACATTATGATCAAATAGCCAATAGCCTACATGGCCACTGTTAAAACTAACTTAAAGCGGGTACAGCCTCAGTGTTCACAGTAAACGTGCGCTGGAAGTTGCACAGAATTTTCACAAAGTTCAAGTTTGCGCTCAGCAGACCTGAAATTTGCTCAGTGATTAACAATATTAGAGGGAACATTGGTTGCAAAGTAGCAAGTAGCTGAAAAGTTGCTAATCTCCCTGATGAGATTCGAACTCACAACCTTTCGGTTGCTAGACGTTCGCGTTAAATGCCCGACCAACCACCCTAATTTTGTTTTTGCCTTAAGTAACCATCTGTCTTATGTAACCACAGCAAACGTAGCATATCATCCAGAGGCAGCGCTCCTAGTGGCCGGGGACTTTAATGCAGGGAAACTTAAATCCGTTCTACCTCATTTCTACCAGCATGTTAAATGTGCAACCAGCTGAAAGAAACTCTAGACTACCTTTACTCCACACACAGAGACGCGTACAAAGCTCTCCCTCGCCCTCCATTTGGCAAATCTGACCATAATTATATCCTCCTGATTCCTGTTTATAAGCAAAAACTAAAGCAGGAAGCACCAGTGACTCGGTTAATAAGGAAGTGGTCAGATGACACAGATGCTAAGCTACAGGACTATTTTGCTAGCACAGACTGGAATATGTTCCGGGATTCCTCCAATGGCATTGAGGAGTACACCACATCAGTCACTGGCTTCATCAATAAGTGCATCAATGACGTCGTGCCCACAGTGCCCGTACGTACATACCCCAACCAGAAGCCATGGATTACAGGCAACATCCGCACTGAGCTAAAGGGTAGAGCTGCCGCATTCAAGGAGCGGGACTCTAACCCGGACGCTTATAAGAAATCCTGCTATGAACTCCGATGAACCATCAAACAGGCAAAGAGTCAATAAAGGACTAAGATTGAATCGTACTACACCGGCTCTGACGCTCGTCGGATGTGACAGGGCTTGCAAACTATTACAGACTACAAAGGGAAGCACAGCCGCGAGCTGCCCAGTGACACAAGCCTACCATTCGAGCTACATCACTTCTATGCTCGCTTCGAGGCAAGCAACACTGAAGCATGCATGAGAGCATCAACTGTTCCGGATGACTATGTGATCACGCTCTCTCCGTAGCCGATGTGAGTAAGACATTTAAACAGGTCAACATTCACAAGGCCGCAGGGCCAGACGGATTACCAGGACGCGTACTCCGAGCATGCGCTGACCAACTGGCAAGTGTCATCACTGACATTTGCAACATGTCCCTGACTAAGTCTGTTATACCAACATGTTTCAAGCAGACCACCATAGTCCCTGTGCCCAAGAACACTAAGATAGCCTGCCTAAATGACTAACGACCCGTAGCACTTACGTCTGTAGCCATGAAGTGCTTTGAAAGGCTGGTCATGGCTCACATCAACACCATTATCCCAGAAACCCTAGACCCACTCCAATTTGCATACCGCCCCAACAGATCCACAGATGATGCAATCTCTATTGCACTCCACACTGCCCTTTCCCACCTGGACAAGAGGAACACCTACGTGAGAATGCTGTTCATTGACTACAGCTCAGCGTTCAACATTATAGTGACCTCAAAGCTTATCACTAAGCTAAGGACCCTGGGACTAAACACCTCCCTCTGCAACTGGATACTGGACTTCCTGACGGGCTGCCCCCAGGTGGTAAGGGTAGGTAACAACACATCTGCCACGCTGATCCTCAACACGGGGGCCCCTCAGGGGTGCGTGCTCAGTCCCCTCCTGTACTCCCTGTTCACTCATGACTGCATGGCCAGGCACGACTCCAACACCATCATTACGTTTTCCGACGACACAACCGACAATGAAGAGACAGCCTATAGGGAGGAGGTCAGAGACCTGGCCGTGTGATGCCAGGATAACAACCTCTCCCTCAATGTGATCAAGACAAAGGAGATGATTGTGGACTACAGGAAAAAAAAGAGGACTGAGCACACCCCCATTCTCATCGACAGGGCTGTAGTGGAACCGGTTGAGAGCTTCAAGTTCCTTGGTGTCCACATCACCAACAATCTATTATGGTCCAAACACACCAAGACAGTCGTGAAAAGGGCACGACAAAGCATATTCCCCCTCAGGAAACTGAAAAGATTTGGCATGGGTCCTCAGATCCTCAAAAAGTTATACAGCTGCACCATCGAGAGCATCCTGACTGGTTGCATCACCGCCTGGTATGGCAACTGCTCGGCCTCCGACCGCAAGGCACTACAGAGGGTAGTGAGTACAGCCCAGTACATCACACTGGGGCCAAAATTCCTGCCATCCAGGACCTCTATACCAGGCGGTGTCAGAGGAAGGCCCTAAAAGTTGTCAAAGACTCCAGCCACCCTAGTCATAGACTGTTCTCTCTGCTACCGTACGGCAAGCAGTACCGGAGCGCCAAGTCTAGGTCCAAAAGGCTTCTTAACAGCTTCTACCCCCAAGCCATAAGACTCCTGAACAGCTAATCATGGCTACCCAGACTATTTGCATTGTCCCACCCCACCCCACATTTTACACTGCTGCTACAATCTGTTTATTATCTATGCATAGTCACTTTAACTCTACCCACATGTACATATTACTTAAATTACCTCGACTAACCTGTGCCCCCGCACATTGACTCTGTACCGGTACCCCCTGTATATAGCCTCCCTACTGTTTATTTTTATTTTACTGCTGCTCTTAATTTTATTTTTTTACTTAACTTATTTTTCTTTAAACTGCATTGTTGGTTAAGGGCTTGTAAGTAAGCATTTCATTGTAAGGTCTACACCTGTTGTAATCGGCGCATGTGGCAAATACATTTTGATTTAATTTTAGTGTGTCGGATTTACATTCCCTATGTTACGTCTAGTCTCAGAGACCAGGCGGGGAGTTTGGCTGCTGCTGTATCCTTGCAGGGTGGCATGGGTGTCTGGCGGAAGTGCATCATTTGATCATTGCCTGAAGGCAAGGGGTAGGGAAGCAACAGGGCCATGAATCTGATATGAACAGCCAACAACCACCAGAGAATGAAGATGAGAAGTGGGGTCACAAGGGAGAACTTAGAGGGACCTAAGACCCAACAGGCAACACAGCTCTGATCTGGTCCTCAGTGACATGTTCCCAGACAGTCACAGGAGGACAGCTGGTTGTCAGGGAGGTGACACCATGGATGTGTAATGATGATTCATAAGTCTAAAAGGGGAGGAGTCTTCTAGAAGGAGCAGCAATTCACTGACTACAACAACTCACGGAGGGGTTCTGAAATGCATGTAGAGACTTGGTTATCTTATCAGGAGGAAGAAAGTGAGTTGACAGTTGTGGTTTGTCATAACGAGTGAAACCACTCAAGGAAGTAGAAGAGGACAGCAACAGAACCTAATTCAAAGATAAATAAAGCCATGATATACATTTCTGTTTAACCATAGAACTTGTCATAGCCCATTCAAGTCCATTTTTTAAAACCAACCAAAGTGCTCCCCCATGAGGACACTGAGAATACACAATGAAAACCAAAGTAGTAATGCACCCATAGACATAGCGTTTACATCATTGAACTTACCATATTAATGCCAACGTTAACCAGTTAACCCCAACCTGACTACAATACAAACAGTTGGGTTTATATTGTGTCAGAATTAAGTCTTATACCAAATAAGAAAACCGAGCAGAGGGTTTAGAATGTCACTTTATTTTTCAAACTATTGAGAGATGTTAAACACTGAACAAATAAAGATGTCCCAGTCAAAACTGACCATATCCACATCAATCATCTTTAACATTTATTTATTGCGAGCTGTGTTTGAGTGATATCTCAGTCTGCAATTTACCCATACTGGACCAGTGTTCACTAAGGACCATTGCTTAGAAAAAACGGTGCATATTCCAGCATTATTGGACAAAGAATTTGGAATTGTCCCACACATAAACCTAGTTCCAAGGACAGGAGTAATATGCGGAACAAATCCAGATTTGACATCAAAGGCACATTGGTAGGGATGAATGTAGCGGCACACAGTCTGATCTTCGCCCATCTAAAGTCATGTTATATGTGGAGAACAGTGGCAATGCAAGATGAGAAAAGGAAAAAACTACTTAAATTTACTATCATGTTTGTCACATGGAAAAAGTTAAGAATGTGTGATGGTACCACAGCACTCTCTAGGTTTATGTAGTTTAACAAAAAAGCAAAATAAACAATGCTTGTTCATTCACCATCATGCATGCTTCTCAATGAGTAGAACATTCCTGCAAAACAAACGCTTAAAAGATCTGAGGGAACTTTGACATGGATGTCCAAACTATGCAAAACAATGTTTTACTTGCAGGTGGTGTATTTTTTATCTACACGTACCTTCGTGTCAATTATGAAATTACAAAAGTTATCTACCACTGTATAACTAAATACAAAGGTCTAATTTCTGTACATTCACTAAGGCTGTTCAACTTTAAAAATCTTGTGATGAAATTCCATAAGGCAAATGATAGCTAAAGGAATGGTAACAAGTATAGTTCCCGCATACAAACGTTTCCTTATTTTCTTGTCCACACAATTGTATACAGTTTTAAATGTATTAGCGCTCACATTTCTGCCTGGGTGAGGATTGCTAGAGGATAAGGGAGGAAATACAAATGTACATTTAACAAATAAATAATTCAAAAACTAAACAGATTTTTTAAATACTTTTTGGATCGAACACATTCAAAAACAGGCTAAATTTTTTTGCAGAATTTCTTCCGGGAAGAAGTGTATGATGGCATGGGTGCATCAGAACAGAGTGGTGAGGAGATAGATGTGAGGAGTATGGAATGTTGGATAGCTAACGCGTATCGCCAATCAAAAAGAAAAGATTGTGCAAAACAATGGTATGCCTCTTTTGCATTGTAGAACAGGTCAACATTACGTGATGCAAGCAGAAAAGCTCTACAGGTTTTGTACATCTGTTTCGATAAACCTCCCCAAAAAACTGAAAAGGTCAAATAAATAGATGCATACATGATAAGACATTTTAGGAAAAAAAATGTTTCATGTCACAAAGCTTCTTTTAACTGCCAAATAGGTGTCAGTATTCCACTTGCTGGACACATTCGGCTTTACCTGTGCTAGATAAACTCTTTCAACCCCTTCTGAGCATAACTGTGCCTCTACTGGACAGCTCAAACCCAGCCAACCCTCAACTAGAACCGTAGTTTGCAATTCCTTGTTAGTAGCAGCACTGCAAACAGGGGCACATCTTTCCCGCAACTTTTTTTTCTTTTTGAAAAAAAGAACTGAAACAGCAGCCCTTTGACCAAGCAAACTTTTTTTTTTTTTTTTACCAAAACCTCATTCGATTATCTCTGAGAGGGAGGCACGGAGGGAGTTTTGCAGTTCTGGCTTTCCCCAACTCACAGTGGGCAAAAAAAATGGTTTTCCTTCCTCTGTCAAGTGAAAGAGAGACACCCCTTCTCCTCAGTCTAGGCAGACGTAAGGCAGGATGTTTAGTTTGCTCTCATCCCCGTGTGGATCCAAAGATATGCACTCCGTCCAGTCGTACCAAGTGCCCTTGGTGTCGCAACAACCGTTTACGCCTTGCCAGTGCTCCGTATGTACTCTGTGGAGGTCCTCGTCAGTCACCTCCCGGCTCACCCCCGGTGTGTCCGTTACCGAGCTGTCCAGCTGCAAGACGTGCACTCCTCGCCTCGCCTCCCTAACATCGCTCTCCTCCCGTTTCAGGTATTCCGACATGAAAAAGTGCGCGCCGGGGGCCTGGACCCCCGAGGATGTTAGCATGTTGCTCTGAAGGTTTAGGTAGGACTGGATGATCTCGTTTCGGGACAGCTCTTTCCAGTTAGTCTGTTGGAAGGGGCTGGGGGTGGGGGGCTGATGCTGGTGTAAGGGCAGGTGAGTCCTCTGCTGGGGCTCAGGGGGAGGTTGCCTTGGGGGTTCCTCCACCTGAGAGGGTTCTTTATGTACCATGGACTTGATCTGCCCAGTCACAGGGTCAAACGTTAGCCTGCGCTCTTTTAACCGCACAGGCTTCATTTGGTCCTCTGTGTCCTGCCCCTGCAGGTTGACAGCGTAGTCTCTGGACCTGTACTTCTTCCTCTTTTTGCGGTCCGAGCTGGAGGCAGCGACTTCTGCCTCAGCCTTGACCACCACTACAGAGGAGGAGGGCGTGGGTCTGTGGAGTTCTGAGCTCTCAGAGTTCGTTGGGGCGGGCTGGGAGGTGGGAGGGAAGACCGGCGGGGGTTCCAGTGTTGCAGTGTTGCGTGGGGAATGGGTGGTGACCTCCGAGGAGCCGGGCCAGTGCAGTGAGGTCCTATGGGCAGGGGGTGGCAGCGCATCCACATGAGACACTTTGGCTGGGGACGTTAAAAACTGGTACGACAGCAAGCAAGGGCTCCGAGCTGGGCTTGGGATAGTCCCTTTTGGTGCATATGTTGAAGAGCGCTTGGACATCGTCTCTTGCTTCATAGTCTGTGGACTCCGCAGACTTGATGAGAGACAGCGGGGGCTTTTGGCTTGATACGACCCCCCTCCTCCTTCATCCAGCCTTGCCTGCTGCTGTAACACAGCAGTCTTGAGTAAAGAGGAAGTGCTAGGTAGTTTAGTGAGGCCCGGGGAGCTGGGGTGAGGCTTAACAGCATTGACAGGGATTCTACTGTGTTTGTCATTCTCTAGGTGCTCTGTCCGGGCCCTGTCCGGCGATGGGGGAGCCTCAGGGCTACCTGCAATCCCATTTGTGGGTGGTGGTGGCGGGGTGGAGTTGTGCATCTGCTCGTAGGGGGACATCTTGGAGATTTTGGCCGGTAAATGCACACTGTCCCTTTGCTCCCCTCTACGCTTTCTGATGCTTGACTTCTCCGCTTTCGGCGAGTGGGTGTTGTGGACGTCATTTCTAGTTTTGACTTCTGGGACACCCTTGCCTGCCAGTGAGACGTCAGGGGGTGGAACGTCAGTCTGACAGGGGTGGGCACTGCCATTGGCAGAGCCCGGGACACAAACGGCCCCCCGCAATGGAGTCTCATTTTGCCCCGGCTCGATCAATTTCTGCCAGCTCCGCAAAAGCTTCTTGGCACGCTTGGCAAGGTCTTCATCCTTGGTCTTCTTCCTCACATCATTGATCAGTTTCCCCAAGCGAGTTTCCTAAGTTGGTAATAAAACAGTATAATAATAAAAAGTGGTTAAGAACACCAGAATCATTGTCACTGGCAACAATTTAAAAAGACGTACAAAGCTTTGGGTCTTACCTCAAGTGCTTCTTTGGTGATAGGGAACTTCTCCAAATATGTGATAACTTCTAATACTGCCACCATATTGCAAATCTGCTGAAAGGAGCAAAAGAGGTGATCAGAACACAGAACTTCAGACAATATTTGCTCAACAGTTAAGTCAGTTAAAAAGATGGTGTCAAGTAACTGCTGTTACTTCTAAGTAGGCAACAGTTAGCTTGCGAGCTGGCCTATTACCTAGCTAGAGCTCAACGCTATGCTGGTTATCAACTGGCTAACAAGCAATCTGGCCAATTATTAGTGACGTTGAACGTTCAGGCTGCTGCACAGACACTATGGAAGCTCTAGTCTAGAGCACCAGGTTAAATTGTGTTTGAGTGTATAATAAGTGAGAAATAGGTGCAATAAGCTTGTGAGTGGGCAGCATATACTATCATCTTAAATTGACACGTTGAATTATTTTGTCACATTACATTTTATATTGTTCTAATTTCCCTAATATGGACAGTTTGTGTTACTACCTTACACAAGCTTGCATTTTCACCACAAATTGAGAGGAATTACACTTCCTTTTACCTCAGATTGGTGATCGTAATATAAACGTTTATAGTCATCAATATTACATTTACCAGACGCTGTTATTCAGAGCGATTTACAGTTAGTGCATTAATCTAAAGATAATTAGGTGAGACAAGCACATATCACAGTAAGTACATTTCTCAATGATACTAAATCGATTGCTTTAAACAGATTCATATCTTTGGTTTGTAGAACTAGCTGAGGTGATGATTAGATGTAATTATGCAGTCAAAAAAGTGTGTTGGGTTTCCTTTGGCCATCATTGTGGCACGAGGAGATGAGCTGATAAATGGCTACTACAGGTTTTCATCTATCCACAGGTAGGCTATATGTAGTATACCAAAGATAGTTATGGTTTGTCCTTTAGAAGAGCGCAAATAGTACATGTCGTCATGGTCATTGTCCCAGATCCATTGATTTCTATACAATATCGATGTGAATGATTAATTTGTGCGTGCTATTGATTACAGTACAAGCCCCTTGATAAATGTTGGTGTGTAGTAATTTAGCAAAATATAAGTTCGGAAAGTATTCAGACCCATTGACTTTTTCCACATTTTGTTACGTTACAGCCTTATTCTAAAATGGATTAAATAAATAAAAATCCTCAGCAATCTACACACATTACCCCATAACGACAGAGAGAAAACAGGTTTGTAGAAAAAAAACAGAAACACCTTATTTACAAAGGTATTCAGACCCTTTGCTATGAGACTCAAAATTGAGCTCAGGTGCATCCTGTTTCCATTGATCATTCTTGAGATGTTTCTACAACTTGACTGGAGTTCACCTGTGGTCAATTCAATTGATTGAGCATGATTTGGAAAGGCACACACGTCTATATAAAGGTCCCACAGTTGACAGTGCATGTCAGAGCAAAAACCAAGCCATGAGGTCGAAGGAATTGTCCGTAGAGCTCAGAGACAGGATTGTGTCGAGGCACAGATCTGGGGAAGGGTACCAAAAAATGTCTGCATAATTGAAGGTCCCCAAGAACACAGTGGCCTCCATAATTCTTAAATGGAAGAAGTTTGGAACCACCAAGACTCTTCCTAGAGCTGGCGGCCCGGCCAAACTGAGCAATCGGGGGAGAAGGGCCTTGGTCAGGGAGGTGACCAAGAACCCGGTGGTTACTCTGACAGAGCTCCAGAGTTCCTCTGTGGAGATGGGAGAACCTTCCAGAAGGACAACCATCTCTGCAGCACTCCATCAATCAGGCCTTTATGGTAGTGGCCAGACAGAAGCTACTCCTCAGTAAAAAGGCACATGACAGCCCGCTTAGAGTTTGCCAAAAGGCACCGAAAGAACGCTCAGACCATGAGAAACAAGATTCTCTGATCTGATAATTCATTGAAGGTAATGTATGGTTTCATAGTTAACGCTTAAGAGTACCTGTAATTATGCTAGCTAGCTACCTACCATTCAGCTGTTTTTCTAACCTCATTAGCTAAAGAGTTAACGTTAGGTAGTTAGTAGCTACTGTACTCGAAATGTAGCTAGCTTGTTGCTACCTGGATAGCTAACTAAACAACAGCTAGAACGACCTAGCTGTAATGTTTACAAGTAACGTTATCCCCACAAGCTGGCTACTAGATGACCAATAGAACAGTTGGTCCTAATTTGGAATTACTCTAAAACAATTATATATAACTAACTAGCTAGTTGGCTTGGTAAGATATGTTTGTATTAACCGGGCTTCTGCCTTTGGAGACGCTTTCTCTCCGTTGGGACAGACGCGAACTAGCTAAATTGATTCAGTAGCTAGCTTTACACTTAACTAGCTAACAGTAGCTACGAAGGGTAAGTTTATAACCTACACTTATTTTTTATTTTATTTTTACATACTGGTAACCAGAGTCGTTTAAAAGGAATTCAAGACATGGGTGACTAGTTAACGTTAGCTTGGCCTTCTCTGTGTGTTTCATACCGTGGGAGGGGTTGTTTCGTTGACAGAGAGCGATGGCGAGCTAATATGCTAACTATTCTAACTAACTGGCTGAATAAGTTGACGACGTACTCACTCAAACTGTCAAATCTAACCCAAAACTTTACACAACGTTAGACAAGGACACAAATGATCTGTTTAGTGTGTTAACACACTATTGTTAGTTTGTTGTAACCATGTATTGGTGCTAAACCGTGTTATTGGAAGCTAACATGCTAGTTAGCAATGGCGTCATAGGATACGGTGCCCTGGGCGGTTTTTCACAGAAGAATACTGTACCAAGTTAGCTAGCTGAATAAACTAAGTTAGTCTATTCCTAGAAAACATTGAACCACTGTAGTTTACAACAACTATAATCTCTAAAGTGGAAGTTGGGAGTTATATTTGAGTGTTTCAGTGAAAGGTGAGTGAGGGAGGCCCCACTCTCTCGCTTCCCCAGATGTTTAGTTAATTTTATTCCGATCACTTTTGCATTATTGTAGGCTTTTCTGTAGCCTGTCAACTATGTGTCTGTCTATCCCTGTTCTCTCCTCTCTGCACAGGCCATACAAATGCTTCACACCGCGTGGCTGCTGCCACTCTAATCTTGTGGTCCCTGCGCGAACGACCCACGTGGAGTTCCAGGTCTCCGGCAGCCTCTGGAACTGCCGTTCTGCGGCCAACAAGGCAGAGTTCATCTCAGCCTATGCTACCCTCCAGTCCCTCGACTTCTTGGCGCTGACGGAAACATGGATTACCACAGAAAACACTGCTAGTCCTACTGCTCTTTCCTCGTCTGATCATGTGTTCTCACATACCCCGAGAGCATCTGGTCAGCGCGGCGGTGGCACAGGAATCCTCATCTCTCCCAAGTGGACATTCTCTCTTTTCCCCCTGACCCATCTGTCTATCTCCTCATTTGAATTCCATGCTGTCACAGTCACTAGCCCATTCAAGCTTAACATCCTTATCATTTATCGCCCTCCAGGTTCCCTTGGAAAGTTCATCAATGAGCTTGACGCCTTGATACGTTCCTTTCCTGAGAATGGCTCACCCCTCACAGTTCTGGGTGACTTTAACCTCCCTACGTCTGCCTTTGACTCATTTCTCTCTGCCTCATTCTTTTCTCTTTTGACCTCACCGTCCCCCCTACTCACAAGGCAGGCAATACGCTTGACCTCATCTTTACTAGATGCTGTTCTTCTACTAATCTCACTGCAACTCCCCTCCAAGTCTCCAACCACTACTTTGTATCCTTTTCTCTCTCGCTCTCCTCCAACACTACTCACTCTGCCCCTACTCAGATGATAATGTGCCGTCGCAACCGTCGCTCTCTCTCGCTACTCTCTCCTCTTCCATCCTATCATCTCTTCCCTCTGCTAAATCCTTCTCCCTCCGATCTCCTGATTCTGCCTCCTCAACCCTCCTCTCCTCCCTTTGTGCATCTTTTGACTCTCTATGTCCCCTATCCTCCTGGCCGGCTTGGTCCTCCCCTCCTGCTCCGTGGCTTGACGACTCATTGCGAGCTCACAGAACAGGGCTCCGGGCAGCCGAGCGGAAATGGAGGAAAACTAGACTCCCTGCGGACCTGTCATCTTTTCACTCCCTCCTCTCTACATTTTCTTCCTCTGTTTCTGCTGCTAAAGCCACTTTCTACCACTCTAAATTTAAAGCCTCTGCCTCTAACCCTAGGAAGCTCTTTGCCACCTTCTCCTCCCTGCTGAATCCTCCTCCCTCTCTGTGGATGACTTTGTCAACCATTTTGAAAAGGTTGACGACATCTGATCCTCATTTACTAAGTCAAATGACACCGCTGGTTCTGCTCACACTGCCCTACCCTACGCTTTGACTTCTTTCTCCCCTCTCTCTCCAGATAAAATCTTGCGACTTGTGATGGCCGGCCACCCAACAACCTGCCTGCTTGACCCTATCCCCTCCTCTCTTCTCCAGACCATTTCTGGACACCTTCTCCCTTACCTCACCTCGCTCATCAACTCATCCTTGACTGCTGGCTATGTCCCTTCCGTCTTCAAGAGAGCGAGAGTTGCACCCCTCCTCAAAAAACCTACACTCGATCCCTCCGATGTCAACAACTACAGACCAGTATCCCTTCTTTCTTTTCTCTCCAAAACTCTTGAGCGTGCCGTCTCTAGCCAACTCTCCTGCTATCTCTCTCAGAATGACCTTCTTGATCCAAACCAGTCAGGTTTCAAGAATGGTCATTCAACTGAGACTACTCTTCTCTGTGTCACGGAGGCTCTCCGCACTGCTAAAGATAACGCTCTCCTCTGCTCTTATCCTTCTAGACCTATCTGCTGCCTTTGATACTGTGAACCATCAGATCCTCCTCTCCACCCTCTCCGAGTTGGGCATCTGAGGCGCTGCTCACTCTTGGATTGCGTCCTACCTGACAGGTCGCTCCTACCAGGTGGCGTGGCGAGAATCTGTCTCCGCACCACGTGCTCTCACCACTGGTGTCCCCCAGGGCTCAGTTCTAGGCCCTCTCCTATTCTCTCTATACACCAAGTCACTTGGATCTGTCATATCCTCACATGGTCTATTCTATTATTGCTACGCAGACGACACACAATTAATTATCTCCATTCCCCCCTTCTGATAACCAGGTGCTGAATCGCATCTATGCATGTCTGGCAGACATATCAGTGTGGATGTCGGATCACCACCTCAAGCTGAACCTCGGCAAGACAGAGATGCTCTTCCTCCCGGGGAAGGACTGCCCGCTCCATGATCTCGCCATCACAGTTGACAACTCCATTGTGTCCTCCTCCCAGAGTGCAAAGAACCTTGGTGTGACCCTGGACAACACCCTGTCGTTCTCCGCTAACATCAAAGTGGTGACCCGATCCTACAGGTTCATGCTCTACAACATTCGCAGAGTATGACCCTACCTTACACAGAAAGCGGCACAGGTCCTAATCTAGGCGCTTGTCATCTCCCGTCTGGATTACTGCAACTCGCTGTTGGCTGGGCTCCCTGCATGTGCCATTAAACCCCTACAACTTATCCAGAACGCTGAAGCCCGTCTGGTGTTCAACCTTCCGAAGTTCTCTCATGTCACCCCGCTCATCAACCTTGCCTCCGGAGCTGTGAGGGGAACGGCACCTCCTTACCTTCAGGCTCTGATCCTACACCCAAACGAGGGCACTACGTTCATCCACCTCTGGCCTGCTAGCCCCCCTACCTCTACGGAAGCACAGTTCCCTCTCAGCCCAGTCAAAGTTATTCGCTGCTCTGGCACCCCAATGGTGGAACAAGCTCCCCCACGACACCAGGACAGCGGAGTCACTGACCACCTTCCGGAGACACTTGAAACCCTACCTCTTTAAGGAATACCTGGAATAGTATAACAGTAATCCTTCTACCCACCCCCCCATAAAATAAAAAAATAAAAAGGGGGTGGAGGTCCCACTGGCTATCCTAAGTTGAATGCACCAATTTGTAAGTCGCTCTGGATTAGAGCGTCTGCTAAATGACTTAAATGTAAATGATGAAACCAAGATTGAACTCTTTGGCCTGAATGCCAAGCATCACGTCTAGAGGAAACCTGGCACCATCCCTATGGTGAAGCATAGTGGTGGCAGCATCATGCTGTGGGGATGTTTTTCAGCGGCAGGGACTGGGAGACTAGTCAGGATCGTGGCAAAGATGAACAGAGCAAAGTACAGAGAGATCCTTCATGAAAACCTCCAGTGCGCTCAGGACCTCAGACTGGGCCGAAGGTTCACCTTCCAACAGGACAACGACCCTAAGCACACAGCCAAGACAACGCAGGAGTGGCTTCGGGACAAGTCTCTGAATGTCCCTGAGTGGCCCAGCCAGAGCCCGGACTTGAACCCGATCGAACATCTCTGGAGAGACCTGAAATTAGCTGTGCAGCGACGCTCCCCATCCAACCTGACAGAGCTTGAGAGGATCTGCAGAGAAGAATGGGAGAAACTCCTCAAATACAGGAGTGCCAAGCTTGTAGCGTCATACCCAAGAAGACTCGAGGCGGTAATTGCTGCCAAAGATGCTTCAACAAAGTACTGAGTAAAGGGTCTGAATACTTATGTGATAGTTTTTTTTATTTTATTTTTTATAAATTAGCAAACATTTCTAAAAACCTGTTTTTGATTTGTCATTGTGGGGTATTGTTTAGATTGATCAGGAAAAAAACAATTTAATACATTTTAGAATAAGGCTGTAACCTAACAAAATGTGGAAAAAGTCAGGCGGTCTGAATACTTTCTGAAAGGGAGTAATTTTGATGTTTATCTTCAAAATATCACAACCCATTTCAGCATATTGACACTGGGCTACAAATCAAAAATCGATAACAGGAAGCAGCAACAGTACCATTTAACGTATGTTTTAGGAATATCAACAGGATTCTACTTAATCACGTAAAAACTACTGAATGAGCCCAAAACGTGCTTTGATGTATTGATTTTGATGATATAACTGAAATCGTGAAAATACGTTCGTTTTTGCCTACAATTATTTAAAGCATTTTACAGTAGCTTGTTGCACATAGCTTAGGTATCGGAAGCTAGTTATCTTGTCCATAGTAGGAAACACTGAATAAGACAGCCTGAAAACTAGGTACATGACATGAGGCAAGCCGTGTTAACCTGATCTGAAGCTACTTTTAATCTAGCTAGCAATGAAGAGTCCACTGCATAGCCATTGCAGCTAAGGTAGCTACTGTAGTTGACTTCTAGTTGAGTTAAGTTAACTAAGTTACCCAAACCTTAGCCAACATCACTACAAGTGTTTATATAGGTATTGGATAACAAGATAGTCATGTCATGTGATTAGCTAGCATTTATCAGATACACACTTGTTTGAAACAGAAGTTTCATTCGCTGGCTCATTGGCTAACTAGTAAAGTCAGTTCGGTGAAGGAATTAGAAAATACGCTTGCCAATAAATAACAAAGCAAATTCGACCTCACTCATATTGACAAGTTAACTAACTAGCCAACCAACTAACGTTAGTTAAGTTAGGTAGTAGCTACTATCTTGCTAGATAGCTACGCAACAACGTGTATGACGCGGGCGAGGAATGGGAGAAACGTCAAGTGAAGTGGGCTAGATAGATAGCTAACTAACGTTAGGCTAACGTTATTTCGGCTGATATCCATTTAGTGTATCAAGAGTTAAGCTAACTTGTTTTCAACATAGTTGGTTAAACATTACCCTGTTGGCCAGGCTAGCAACGAAGCTAGCTAGCGCCCGGTAACGTTAGCGTAGCAAATTTGTTAGCGTGAACTAGCTACAGTGGCTAGCTAACTTAAGCTAGCAAGCAATGTGTCAACTCACAAGCGTGTATTATTAGCTAGCATTTATCAGTGGATATTTGGCATGTTGTTTTTAAATAAATAAATATGACGACAAATATGCGTCCAGATAGCCACATCGTGTTGCTAGCTACTCACATTGCTGTGACTATCGATGGCCTGCAGCAGCCGGTCTCTCATCTGCTGCGGAGTTGCTGAGGCCGTTGTCATTGCCTGTTCGGTGCGATCCGGCGGACGGGAGGGGAATCCTCCAAAACGAATACTGTGGTACTTGCCGACACTCACGGGCCTTTATGGAGATATGCTAGACACTTAGGCCGCATATTTATCTAATGCCTGTACGCTTAAATGTTCGTATAATGTCACATGGATTCAGAGACGTTCACCGCCTGCTACTGCCTCTTCGGCGCTCTGGAAACTCACCACCAGCCGCTGACTGCTGGATCAGTCACAACGGCCTCCTATTGCATTATGGGATGCAATGGACGCACACTTGACCCGCGCACGAAGCTAAACCTAAACACACCTGGGGTAAGAGAAGGCCCCAACTACTCAATGTTTTCAATAACATTAGCTTACAATAACCTACTGTAAAATTCATTATAGCTTGTATTATAATCACTACAAATGTAAGTGTTCTAACTATTAAGTGTTAACACAACTGTGTCATCTGTCATAATTCTTTCTATAGGAAGTTATTCCTACTGATGGTACCTTTTGTGTATGGCAATGCATTGTATTGTTCTCATGCAATAAAAAGCAAAATTGCGTGAACATATGATCCTATGGAAACCTCACTGGACTTGATTAGGTCAATGATTAAGTGTAGCCTAATAGTGTGGACTATTTACTGGCCCAAGCAATTAAAATAGTTATTGTCAGCATTGCTTTCCTCCAAACTGTTGCTGAAATGTTAATTTGCTGGGCCTTTACAGGATGTGACAAGAGGGGCCAGGGGAGCCAGGTGAATAAGGTGATTTCCAGTGAAGCACCTGGGAAACTCCCAAAGACGTGGAAAAAAAAATAGCCAAATCAGGGGAACTAAATGCATTCTCTTTCTACAAAAAGTTGCCAAGTGGTTATTATATTTTAGCTGACATAAGACTTCAATGTAACTGCTTCAGTTACAATGGCTCTACAAATTAAATATTATTATTATCTTACTGTGAGTGAACATAATATTTTTACTCTTTACAGCCACTCTACCTCTCATGATCACCAGATGGAGACATTGTACAACAATAAAACAGTGGGCCAACAACATTTAGTGGGATCAGTCACATTGATTATTTAGATTTTTATTTAATCTAATTTCATTTACAAATAGTAATGCAAAGATACAAAGACAGAAGACTTCACACAAGAAAAATACGTTAGGTACGATTTGAATAGAAGCTTAACATTCGTTTTCAGTTATTTAGTACACATTTAATATAGCCACTTTGATTTTTTGGTCTGTTTTCTCCCTTTTATATAAAAGCACAATTTAAAGAACAAGATTTGATCCATTCATTTTAAAGGGTCAGCTCAACAAAAGTACAGGATTGCCAAGCTGTTCTGCTGAATGCTAGGATTTGCATATTTGATGAGCATAACTGTGTCCTGTTGCTGTGAGTACAGTAGGTGTAGTATCCAGACATTGCAGTTAAATGCATTTGCAACATTTGAGTAATCGTACTCAAAAAGAAAATACATTATATTACAATTTAGCTGCCGTTGTATGAGAAAAGGACCACTAGAGTGGGCCATCCCCCATTAAATGCACATCAGAGGATTTGTAGTTTTTGTTGTTGTTGTGGTAATAACTATGCTGAATGATCAAACAATGACTCTCTCCATTTCATCTGGCTAGTTGATTTTCCCTTTTTACATGTAGTGCCACTATAATAATACAAAAATGTACAGACTTATATTGAGATCTGCATTTTATCTTACAGGAGATGCTTTGGGTGAGCAGGTTTAAGTCACACAGTGTGTTTGCACATGGTTAACCTATCCTAGTCAGAGCTAAATACTTGCTAAAAGCAAAAAATATATCACATCAAGCCTTTGAGTCATAACATGTTATTTAGAAATGTGGTACCATGTAGAAAGAGTTACCTCAAGGTATCAAGCAGAAAATGTCAGTCACATGTCAGTCTTAATGCGGTAGGTTATGCAGTGAGAAATAAACTCTTAAGATTAATATTTTCATTTTCTAAATGTAAACAATTCATAGACAAGTCTATGGTTTTAAGTTGATGTAATTCTCAGTCTAACAAAACAAAAACGTAACTTTGGAGATTCAGTGGGAAATTAGAGTATTTGAAGAGTATTTCAACTTTGACAAACACATTTTAGTGAAGGACAGAAAAACAAAGTGCTCTAAATAAGTGCATTACTTGAACTATAAATAAGATTTAAAGGGACAATTTATGAACTTAATACTTTGTAAATACAGTTATTTATTTTGCAGCTTTATAGCCTGGATCCGTTGGTTTTTAGCATTGGACAGTTCCATTGTCACAGTCATGACGTTAAGGGAAGCTGTCAACTGCTGATCCAGCCAGGCTAGTTGGCATATGTTAAAACGTTGAGATGGCCATGTTTGGCTATGTAATACTTATATATTGCCCTGATCACCTGTCTGGTGTCATGGGGAAGTTGATGGGTTTACAGCAGGGCTATTCAACCGCGGGTCCGCGCCCCCCTAGGTGTCCGTGAAGGTAATGCAGGGGGTCCGCAAAAATATATATACAGTACCAGTCAAAAGTTTGGACACACCCACTCATTCAAGGGTTTTTCTTTATTTTTTACTATTTTATACATTGTAGAATAATAGTGAAGACATCAAAACTATGAAATAACACCTATGGAATCATGTAGTAACCAAAAAAGTGTTAAACAAATCAAAATATATTTTTTATTCTTCAAAGTAGCCACCCTTTGCCTTGATGACAGCTTTACACACACACTTGACATTCTCTCAACCAGCTTCATGAGGTAGTCACCTGAAATGCATTTAAGTTAACAGGTGTGCCTTGTTAAAAGTTAATTTGTGGAATTTCTTTCCTTCTTAATGTGTTTGAGCCAATCAGTTGTGTTGTGACAAGGTAGAGGTGGTATACAGAAGATCACTCTATTTGGTAAAAGACCAGGTCCATATTATGGCAAGAACAGCTCAAATAAGCAAAGAGAAACGACAGTCCATCATTACTTTGACATGAAGGTCAGTCAATACGGAAAATTCAAGAACTTTTAAAGTTTCTTCAAGTGCAGTCGCAAAAACCATCAAGTGCTATGATGAAACTGGCTCTCATGAGGACCGCCACAGGAAAGGAAGACCCAGAGTTACCTCTGCTGCAGAAGATAAGTTCATTAGAGTTACCAGCCTCAGAAATTGCAGCCCAAATAAATGCTTCACAGAGTTCAAGTAACAGACACATCTCAACATCAACTGTTCAGAGGAGACTGCATGAATCAGGCCTTCATGGTTGAATTGCTGCAAAGAAACCACTACTAAAAGGACACCAATAAGAAGAAGAGACTTGGACATTAGACTGGTAGAAATCTGTCCTTTGGTCTGATGAGTCCAAATTTGAGATTTTTGGTTCCAACTGCCATGTCTTTGTGAGACGCAGAGTAGGTGAATGGATGATCTTTGCATGCGTGGTTCCCACCGTGAAGCATGGAGGTGGTGGTGTGGGGGTGTTTTGCTGGTGACACTGTCAGTGATTTTAGAAGTCTAAGGCACACTTAACCAGCATGGCTACCACAGCGTTCTGCAGCGCTACGACATCCCATCTGGTTTGCGCTTAGTGGGACTATCATTTGTTTTTCAACAGAACAATGACTCAACACACCTCCAAGCTGTGTAAGGGCTATTTGACCAAGAAGGAGAGTAATGGAATGCTGCATCAGATGACCTGGCCTCCACATCACCCGACCTCAACCCAATTGAGATGGTTTAGGATGAGTTGGACCGCAGAGTGAAGGAAAAGCAGCCAACAAGCGCTCAGCATATGTGGGAACTTCTTCAAGACTGTTGGAAAAGCATTCCAGGTGAAGCTGGTTGAGAGAATGCCAATAGTGTGCAAAGCTGTCATCAAGGCAAAGGGTGGCTAAATAATGAAAAAGATCTACCAAATCTATTCATTTTAAAATGTTCATTACTTTTTGTCATTATCAGTCACCTAATGATAAGACAAAATGTGATTATTAATTTTTTTGCTAATGTATGATGGGGTCCCTGGGTCGCAAATTTGCCTGGGAGGTTGTCTCTGGGCAAGAAAAGGTTGAAGACGCCTGGTTTACAGTATCGTGTGTGGATGGCAAGGGTCCATTTCATATTAAAACAATATCTTTCCCATTATTTAGAGAAGGACCTTTGTTTTTGGCCATTTCCTTTTGCACATAGTTGATTTGTATGACTGATAGAGTATAGTATTACAATTCCAAAAGGACACATTTTGTAAACAAGTCAAGAGAACACAAAACAGTCCTTTTGTCACGACTTCCGCCGAGGCTGCCTCCCCTCCTTGTTCGGGCAGGCTTCGGCGTTCGCCGTCACCGGAGTACTAACCACTGCCGCCCCAATCATCATCACAATTGTCTTGTCAATCACACACACCTGGTTCTATTCCCCTAATTAGTCTGTGTATAAGTGTTCCCTCTGCCCCTTGTCCTTGTGGGTGATTGTTTATTTGTGGAGGTTAGTGAAGCTCGGTGGAGCTCGTGTATTGACGGTAGTATTTTTCCCGTATGCCTTGTATTTTCCAGTGCGCCTGTTTTGTGCCCTGGAGTGTTTGACGCATTTCTGCGTAAACCTGTATTTTGCAGATTAAAGCCTGTTATTCTGTGATTTACCCTCCTGCGCCTGACTCCATCACCACCTCATCACACCTTTATAACCGAACTGATATCTACCTGTAGTTCATGTGGTTTATACATTTTTATCTATGATAAGTTACATGAACGTACACACACACAAAAACCATGCAAACCTGCTCCATTCTTTGTAAACGGTTGCTTCTGTAAACGTTTTGAGTATAAACCGTTGGACACCCGAATATTGGTGCAAAAATTGTGGCAGTAATAATAGATCTATCAAATCAGTCAGATTTACTACATAAACACAGAAAAAAATTGTTTGAAAGAAAAAAGACAACTGATTATAAAAACACAGTTAAGCAACATGGAGTTTGGATCAGTCTGAAAAACTTTAGGTTAACCGATACTTTAAGTCAGAAAAACAGAACAGAAGAACAATGACATACTGTAGCACATTAATTCTCAGTGCATGTAACACACATTTTCACTTTTGACATCATATCACATAAAGCACAAAACATTTTATACCGAAAAGCAATATACACAGTTAATCTATACACTCGGCAAACAGAATACACTTCAGTGGGCATCTAGCGCATAAACACATGCAATATCAAATGTATAAGTACGTACACCAAATAATTGCATCTACATGTGCATAAAAGGCTGATAAAACATTTTTTTCTGTTGCTTTTGGATTGACATAGCAGTTCAGTTTGTGTGAGGCCTTGCCACTGTTCGAATCGAAGACAAAGACAATTGACCATACAAAGAAAACGTAACAGAACATTAAACCACATTTAAACAGTCTTTCTTCCTTAGTTTACAATATAGTATTTTGCATGACATTGTGCTTGATAGAAAAAAAGAACATACAAAATAAAACCAAGCTAAAAATAGGAGCAAATTATTTGTCTTGAAACTCATGCAAAGTAGTCAGAAAAAAGGAATACAAAACATTTGCATACACAAAACAAAGTAAAAATCAAGCGCTAAAGATTCAAAATCAGGACTGCTTCTGATTCAGAACCACTGTCACAGTCAAAACTGTTCTCACATTCAGATCTATAACCAATCATGTTTTGCATGCTTGACCAGCAAAACAACAGATAATTCAAGGAATGTATTAATACAAAAAAACAAGAAGGAAGGTGTCCCTTGTATCTATGGTAAATGGTGATGCTGCATGTATTTACTGTGAACATAGTGAAATATACACTAACATACATGAGACCAGCATTTAGATAAACCTTTCAAATAACACAAACTCCAAGATAGCACAAAGACAGCTCATCATTTGTGTAAGCTCACAATGCATTATGCGTTCTGCTATTGCATTAGCTGCACAGTAAGGAATGTACCATATGCCTTCTCCACACAGTAAAGGTATTTTTCGCAAGCGTATCAAAAGACAAATAGTCTGTAACACTACTGAAAAGGAAAGTTACAGGTGGCAGCCAAACACGTTAAAAAAAAGTTCAATTAAAAGAAATGAAGACCAAAACCAGGGTTTGAAAGGATTCCCTCATATTTCTCTCCACAAGTGACCAATTCAGAATTGAAAATGCCTCAAATTCCAATTCAATACATGAATTTGAATTGAAGTAGTAAACAGGATACAGAATTGCAATTTGAATTTGAATTCAAGGAAATAAAATTGAATTCAGTGAAATTCAAATGCCTCTTCTATTCTATATTAGGTGTAGTCTATACAAATATACATATTGTACATAAAACATGTAATTATATACATGCATATAAAATATTGATGAAACAATTGATTTTCAGGACAAACTCTTAAAATTAATGATAAAGGAAAACAAAACCTGTATGCGAATTCTAAATGATTAAATTTAATTAATTTCTTAAATTTGGTTAAATATAGGGAAAATACTATATTTCCCAGAATGCATTAGTTTAACCCTCAACTTGGCCCTAAAGCCTTCAAAAAGAAGCCAAACAAATGTAATGGTGGGTGGAAATATAATTAGCTATTCTAAGCACTAAAATAGTATATGAACATTGTTTCCAGAGAAAAGTAATACATTCTTTGGTATCTGGAAGTGTGACCTGTCAGATTCAATGAAACTCATGTTCTATGTCTGAGTGGAATTTCTTTGAATTGCACAGAATATAATTCTACTTCCTGTCAATCAAACTCAAATTCTACATCCTGTGGGGTGTGGCCAATTCAATTCAAATTTCAACTCATGAATTGAATGGGAGTCAATTCCAAAATTCTGAATTGAGCACATACCTGACTGATATAAATCACACAACTAGCGGTATTTCTTCAAGGTGAATTTACGCACACAGTTCTGAATTATAGATTGCGAATGACACAGTTAAATAGTGCATATTATATGATAATAGTGGGTGTTGTTTATATACTCTTTGCACAACGAGACGACTGTTCTCACTCCTGTCTATGACAGTACATATTTTAATATTAACCATTAATGTGTGACTTCCCACATCATTCCTTGATACATCAATTTTGTTACATCTAATTGCTTCCCCATTTCATGATTACTTCACCCTGCTTGTATTGTACTTGTAGCTACGTAGCTTGAAGCACAACAGGAGCATTACTAGCCGTATCTGTTGTGCAGTGAGAAATCTTCTATCCAAAAATACAAAGTTTATAATATCGGCTTCCAAAATTGGAGCATTTCAAAGTCACAATATCAGACGCCTAACAAAAAATACTAGCTGATTTAAGTTTTTAAAAAAAGCATTTTTTTTTATATAGACTATAAACATATGCTTTTAAAAAATACACTTTTATTTTTTAACAAGAAGGCAAGTTTGACCAAATACAGGGGGAAACAGGTCCAGTGCACATAACAGTCGCTCAGAGCGGGGTGAAAAAGTCCCAGGGCTCAATGCTATAAAGTTGCGAGTAAAGTGCAAAGTAAAATGCAGGATAATGTCATGGGGACATCCAAGGAAATGACTCACAAAGAAGCAAGCTCACTTGACATGAACTATTAACAGGTCAACTGTAAAGCCTACAACCACATCAATACTGAAATCCTGACACTATACATCCAGAAAAAACTGAAGAGCTGATGGGAAAACTGATGGGGGACTTTTCCAATGACAATGAGGTGAAAACGTTAATGTGACACGTTTATACACACACACACACAAATATTAAATATGCGAGACACTAACAGCACTGAACCAAACTCAAAATCACATTTCACGTCCCTTTTGAAGTGCAACACCTACAGTATGGTGTAAGGGTGTCAAAAAAAATTGGGTCCAACACTAAGATTAGAAGTTACTGAGGTTCATATGAAGGTGTCAATATTCTGAGAATACTGTATGAAGATGTGATGAAATACATTCCGGTTGCAGCAATGCTGTTCTAATAGAGAGTCAGTTGAATCTTCATCAGAAAATAATCACATTTTAGCAGTAAAATCAACCTCCGACACATCCATGGGAGTCACAAAGGGGTCAATTTTCTAATATATGCAGCGTTTGTCTTTTGTCATGCTTTTTTACAGTTTCTGCCAAAGCCAACGTGCAGAATATATCATTTGAAATCTCCTCCGTGAAGTGTAGAAAATGAAGTAAAATGTAAATTAAAAAGTAGCAAATTAAACATGCCAAAATGCTCATTTTCTTTGCTGAGAAAAAGCAATCAAAATGGTACTGTACAATTCAACAAGGTAATTTAGTTTAGGTACTTAGTTATGTCTATTAGATCGCTAATAACGCTCAGTCCTCAATCAATCAATTTAATTTGTTTTGCATAGATATCATAAGCAAGATCCAATTTAGAAAAGACAACTAATGGAAACAAAACATAAATTACCAGGGAGCGAAACATCTAATTCACAAGTAACAACTTCTAGGGCACCAGAAATGTGATTCCTCGGCTCGATCTGTCCATTTCAATTAGGCTGACATGGGAAATACAGTACCACCTCACAAAATGTGTGAATATAAATATGAAAAGCAAAATGGTAACTAGTGAAAAGCAGTGGATAACAAAATGAGCAGTGATACACCTCCCTTAGTTGTGTTCAACTTGGTCATATTCTCACTAGAGCCAATTTGAGTCCAGCGTTGGTCATTGGAAAACAATGGGTGGTGCTTGATAAAAGGTTTGCACTTCACTGCTTAAGAGTCTCAACAAGTTGCACGATTACCAACATTTTTGAATGGAGATATTTGAGATCATAGCTTTCCATATCATGTAATCTTCTAAGGCAGAATTTGGTTATCACAGTGATTCATTCAGATTTCATTTCAAAACCAGCTACCATAGTAGAGCTTAAATGTCATTTCAGGAATAAATTGCCAAAATGACCCTACGACATCCCTTTTTTTGACAACTCTACAAACAGGGTTGTAAGTGATTTTTCAAGGATTGTTTAACTGGAATTTAGACCTTACTTTGGTTGCTGTGGCCAATCACAAGCTAAAGAGGAGGGTTAGCACTCCTAGTTGTTCAACAAAGGAAACCGCTTAACTGTTGACCAGAGGGGTATACTACAAAGCAGGATCAATGAGTTTGCCAGCTAACTTTGACAAACAACCAGAAATACCTATTGATTTTCTGGTTCATTAAGAAAGTTAAACTTAGATACGCGTTTTTGGTTGTTGAGTCAATTAGACCTTGCCCATTTCAAATGTATCTTTCCAAAAAATAACAAGTTATTTCTGAATATTTAGACGAGTTAGCTCATTGAACCCACTTTGTAGTACACCCTTCAGCACTAAAACATGTCCAACCCTGAAATGCTGACAGAATTGATGGACTGAAATTACAACGACAAGTTTGGAGGAAACCAAAAGTAAAATACTGATCAACTTCAGAGAAAAAAACCAATAAATACAACTACATTGCCTTCAGAAAGTATTGGCACCCCTCGACTTTTTCCACATTTTGTTTTGTTAAAGCCTGAATTTAAAGTGGATTACATTTTGATTGTGTATCACTGATCTACACACAATACCCCATAATGTCAAAGTGGAATTATGTTTTTAGAAATGCTTACAAATTAATTAAAAATGAAAAGCTTAAATGTCTTGTGTCATTGAGTATTTAACCCTTTTGTTATGGCAAGCCTAAATAAGTTCAGGAGTAAAATTGTGCTTAACAAGTCACATAATATGTTGCATGGACTCACTGTGTGCAATAATAGTGTTTAACATGATTTTTAAATGACTACACCATCTCTGTACCCCACACATACAATTACACTATATATACAAAAGTATGTGGACACCCCTTCAAATTAGTGGATTCGGCTATTTCAGCCACACCTGTTGCTGACAAGCGTATACAATCGAGCACACAGCCATGCAATATCCATAGACAAACATTGGCAGTAGAATGGCCTTACTGAAGAGCTCAGTGACTTTCAACGTGGCACAGTCATAGGATGCCACCTTTCCAACAAGTCAGTTCGTTAAATGTCTTCCCTGCTAGAGCTGCCCCGGTCAACTGTAAATGCTATTATTGTGAAGTTGAAAAGTCTAGGAGCATCAATGGCTCAGCCACGAAGTGGTAGGCCACACAAGCTTGCAGAACGGGACCACCGAGTGTTGAAGCGCACAGCGTGTAAAAATAGTCTGTCCTTGGTTGCAACACTCACTACGAGTTCCAAACTGCCTTTGGAAGCAACGTCAGCACAATAACTGTTCCATGGGTTTCCATGGCCGAGCAGCTGCACACAAGCCTAAGATCACCATGCGCAATGCCAAACGTCGGCTGGAGTGGTGTAAAGCTCGCCGCCATTGGACTCTGGAGCAGTGGAAACGCGTTCTCTGGAGTGATTAATCTGGTCCATACAGAAATGGTTTGTCGAGATCGGTGTGGAAGAACTTGACTGGCCTCAGAGTCCTGACCTCATCCCCTTCTAACACCTTTGGGATGAATTAGAACGCCGACTGTGAGCCAGGCCTAATCGCCCAACATCAATGCCCGACATCACTAATGCTCTTGTGGCTGAATGGAAGCAAGTCCCCGCAGCAATGTTCCAACATCTAGTGGAAAGCCTTCCCAGAAGAGTGGAGGCTGTTATAGCAGCAAAAGGGGAGGGACCAACTCCATATTAATGCCCATGATTTTGGAATGAGACGTTCGACGAGCAGGTGTCCACATACTTTTGGTCATGCATTGTATCTGTAAGGTCCCATGTCGAGCAGTGAATTTCAAGCACAGATTCAACCACAAAGACCAGGGAGGTTTTCCAATGGTTCGCAAATAAGGGCACCTATTGGTAGATGGGTAAAAAATAAAATAGAAACAGACATTGAATATCCCTTTGAGTATGGTGTAGTTGTTATTTACACTTCGGATGGTGTATCACTACACCCAGTCACTAAAAAAATACAGGCGTCCTTCCTAACTCAGTTGCCGGAGAGGAAGGAAACCGCTCAGGGATTTCACCATGAGGCCAATGGTGATTTTAAAACAGTTACAGAGTTTAATGGCTGTGATAGGCGATAACTGAGGATGGATCAACAACATTGTAGTTACTCCACAATACTAACATAAATGACAGAGTGAAAAGAGGGAAGCCTGTACAGAATAAAAATATTCCAAAACATGCATCCTGTTTGCAACAAGGAATTAAAGTAATACTGCAAACAATGAACTTTTAGTCCTGAATACAAAGCGTTATGTTTGGGGCAAATCCAACACAACACATCACCGAGTACCACTCTTCATCATTTCAAGCATGGTGGTGGCTGCATCATGTTATGGGTATGCTTGTCATAAGCAAGGACTAGGGAGTTTTTTAGGGGGAGGGAAACAGAATAGAGCTAAGCACAGGCAAAATCCTAGAGGAAAACTTGGTTCAGTCTGCTTTCCAACAGACACTGGCAGACAGATTCACCTTTCAGCAGGACAATTACCTAAAACAGAAGGCCAAATATCAACTGGAGTTGCTTACCAAGATGACATTGAATGTTTCTGAGTGGCCTAGTTACAGTTTTGACATAAATTGTCTTGAAAAGCTATGGCAAGACTTGAAAATGGCTGTGTACAAATAATCAACAACCAATTTGACAGAGTTTGAATAATTATTTTAAGAATTATGAGCAAATATTGTACAATCAAGGTGTGCAAAGCTCTTAGACTTACCCAGAAAGACTCACAGCTGTAATTGCTGCCAAAGGTGATTCTAACATGTATTGACTCAGGGGGTTGAATACTTATCTAATCAAGATATATTGGTGTTTTCTTTTCCATAAAAAAATTACAATGTTAGATTTTTTCTTCCACTCTGACATTAAAGCATTTTGTGTAGATCGTTGACATTTGAATCCCACTTCGCAACACAACAAAATGTGGAAAAAGTAAAGGGGTGTGAATACTTTCTGAAGGCACTGTATAGTGTGAGTTAATGACAGCGTGGTTAAGTGCATTGAAGATTAGCCATTTACATTTACATTTTAGTCATTTAGCAGATGCTCTTATCCAGAGCGACTTACAGTTAGTGAGTGCATACATTTTTTCATACTGGTCCCCCGCGGGAATCGAACCCACAACCCTGGCGTTGCAAGCGCCATGCTCTACCAACTGAGCTACACGGGACTATGAGCCATGAGAAGGGCGGTTGTGAAAAAGCAGATGGGTGATAATGAGGCAAGACATGCTAATCTAGTATGACAGGTGAGAGAAAGATAAAACAGTTTCCACTGCAGACATGATTTTAAATCAGTTAATGTCTTCAAATGGAAGGCCAGACCAATGTAGTGTTGTATCCCCTACTTTTTGTTTTCTTTACAAAAACCAACAGAAAGGCCATCAGGAGGCATGTAATAAAATAAATAAATAAACAAACAAGTTAAGGGATGTATGTGGTTAGCACAGACTGGTCACAGGCAGAACCTTAAGCGCAATATCCACCAAACATGACAACGTCGCCCTTTCATCTTTTCCATACGGAGTGGAGAAAGCAAACTGTCGACCATTTAGCTTATCTTACCATAGCTTTTAGAAAGGGGCGGCTGGTGAAGGGAGGTGGGAGTGTGGGATGAATACACTGCACAGCTGGGGCCTCGCCACGAGCTCCCAACACCCCCAAAATATCCCTCTCCCCTCAGGCCGGGTTCCTCTGACACAGTCGGTCAACTTGGCAGCGACTCTACAGCCGGTCCATCCGAAAGGCGTCTTCTGTGGCGGGGTCAGTGAGGTCCATGTCAGGATCGTTGAGCATGTACAGCCCATCTAGGGTCAGCGGGTCGATCTTCAGCTCGTCCAGGGGAAACTGAGAGTCTGCGTCGAAGCTGATGTCAGCCGACAGAGAGCTGTAAGACAAACCCTTGGAAGGTCTGGGTGGTGACTCTCCAGTGGCTAAAACATACACCGGTAAAGAGAGATGAGGAGTGGTCAGGGTCTTCCAGCGTTTACACCACATAAAGAATAGCGTCTCATTAAATATTTCAAGGAGCATTTAATAAATGTAGTTTACGAAAGTTCAAATCAGGAAGGCTGGTCTGAATGCTCGTTTAACTTCATCCAGTATGCATAACATAATTCACTTACTGTCCTATTCTACGGGCATAGTGGGAATGAATACAAACGTATCATCATCAGCATAGTGTGTTGTTTCTCCTCCTCTTTCCTGTTAGCCACGTGCGGTGTGTCATTCTCCTATTTTCCTATAGCCTATAAACACGGCACAATAATGCACATTCCTCACGCTTGCTGTTCAACCTATGTGCTCACTCTTGCAATTATCACCTTCCTCTCTCTCAACCAATGGGCATACATCTTGGGATGTATGTCAATTTACCCATGTACTCTCACTTGCTGTTTCTCAGCAACTGTTTTCGACAATCATCCACCTCCCCACCACCACCACCAGCTATCAGCTATAATAACCTTAAGACCCATTCATTGGAACGCCTTTCCCCCAGCAGGGGATTGATAAGTAATTGCTCACAGGTGCAAGTGATAGGCAGGTGATTAGTGAGAAGAGCGGTGGATTGAATAGCCTCTCAGCCTGGAAACCACGTTCCCAATTCCCCGGAGTGCCCGGTTAGGTTAAAGGAGTATGAAGTGGCAAAGGTCAGAGCTATACAGCAGGTCTCCTACCCGGAGGCAAGTGAAATAGCTGAAGGAGCGAGGGGAGCTGAAGATATGGCGGTGGATTCTCCGCTGAATCTTGAGATTCAGAGTGTTGTTCAACAGTTGAGGGAAACGGATATGCTGATTGTGAAGAAGGTGGATTTTATGGTGTTTATCGCGCATGTGATTAATTGTACTGCACAAACAAACAAAAATTCCAAGAAACTGGACATAATAGTATCTGCGGCTGAAAGGTTTTTGGGTTTCCAGGACTTCAACGCAGAAACATTGCAAAGAATACAGTCTGAAGATGCTCTTTCTTCTCAGGCCCCAGAGCCTGTAGGGATGGGTGTTGGCAGTTGAATCTGAATAAAGGAGTACATTGAGTTTTGTTTACTTTGTTTACTTTTATTTTGTAAATGTTTTGGGCTGATACAGCCAACACAGTAGGTGGCGGCATGCACCTACAGCATTTGTTTGCGGACCGCAATAATATCAAAGAAGAACACCCCGTACATTTGTAGTCTGCCATAAAACTTTAAAGAAGAAGAAGAAGAAGAAGAAGCCTCTCAGCCCAGCAGGGTCGCGCATTTGTGCGATACTTTTTTTGTTTGGGCATGCCTTTTTGTATTTTTTGTATTTGTTTTTATTATTATTTGTCACGACAAGAACAAATGGGTTGGGCTGGCTGACTAAGACAGAGCTCACCCTGGACCCTGGTAAGTACTCGTTCTTCCTAGGTGAATACACTGACAACCAGTCTGCTTACACTCACTTTCATGCTAAATGCAAACATTCAGACAGCTTATCGAACAGCTAGGCGTGCCTTGGACCCCTAGACATAACAAGAGTTAGAGCTTTGTATTGAGAGAGTGTTTACATTGTGTGAACTCTATTCTTCTGCCTAGCCTTGCTGAGACTTGAGTGAGCCACCTGGTGTGGCGGAATAGTACCTGTGAGAATGATGTTGGGGATGTTGCCATGGCTACTGTAGCCCAGCTGCTGGGAGTCTTGCAGGTTGCCGTGGCTACCCATCAAACCTATCATGGCTGCTTGGGAGTAGTTGAGGGTGGAGCCCTGGCCATACAGACTGTTGTCTGTCATGTTGAACTGCTCCAGCTGTTCGAGGAACAGAGAAAACAGAACATGAGGTTAGTCAACACAGAACATGAGGTTAGCCAACACTCAACAACAAGGGCTCATTTCTCTACTAATAACAGTTGCCAAATAGTCAATATAAAGATTCAGTACAATGGTAAAAAATGGAAACCTATTAATACATGGTTTCCCAAACTCGGTCCTCGGGACCCCAATGGGTGCACGTTTAGCTTAATGATGAGTTTATTATTTAAATCAGCTTTGTAGTGCTAGGGCAAATACCTGAACATGCACCCCTTGGGGTCCCGAGGACCGAGTTTGGGAAACCCTGTATTAATATATTGTGCTTCGATACCAAGATATTGGCAAATATTGCCATACGAAAAGTATCTAATATTAGCTTGCATAATTAGTCCTGAGGTAGGATGTTAAACCTTACTTACCTGTTGGGAGAGAGCACTGGTCTGTCTGGAAGTGAGTTGCTGGTCATAGAAGTCCGCAAACACACTGCCCAATATGGAGTGGTGCTAGAACACAAGCATATCCCCTTGTTAAAAACAATACCATGATATTAATGTACAGGTATAAAACACAGGAGAGGAAGAGCAGATAGAGTGCACAATCACACCACAACTAACTGAATTATGTCACAATTCATAAGACATTCACATCAAACGATTGGGTTTTGCTTTCCATTCAGCTCCAGGCAACACAGAAATCACCGCACACATCTGCAATCCTGAAAACAAACAACATACTGCTTCCTAGACAATAGTTAAAGCATGACACAGTACAAACACAGCAGGAATCAAGTTTCGCAAGCTCATCAATGAATTTGCTGTGTAATCAACCTCAATCTCATCCATTAGTTGATTAATTAAGTCATCATAGTAACCTGCCCATCTCACCATTAAAGATGATTCGACAGATGATCAGATCAACTGCATTTACCTCTTGTTCCTCGGATGTTGATGTTAAGTGCCCAACCAGCCAATATGTCAACATGCACTGAATACTACTCAAAAGCACTTTATAAATGTCATCAACCCACAACCAACAATGTTGTAGGGAGTTGGTTACCATGCATGTCTTGTACTAAGAATTCTTAATATCTTAGATAAAATAACATAATGAAATAGAATGAAATATGGAAATTCCTTTTGTGGGTAAAGTTAGAATTTCAAAAACATTCAATCATCCAGTAATGCTCTTGAAGTTTTAATTTAATATTCTTATAAAAAGCCGAAAATGTTCCGCTTTCATCGTCCGCCTTAATGTATAAATCATTGGATTATATTGACAGAGACTCAGTAAGGCAGCCTTCCCCATGCCTCTTTCAGTTCAGAACCACATTATCTGTGCCCTGCCAAAAGAACACCGGTGAAGGGCATGATAACAGAACATGGACTGTCTGCCGCACTGCATGTAACCTACAACACTGTAGGTTAGCCGTCTAGGTGAGAGAAAGCACAAACGGATGAACAAACATACCCATGTAGCTAGTAGCCTGGATACTGGGTGGGAGCTTTTAGGACTCCTCTAACAGGAGATGACTTAGTCGTTCAATGTTATGTTCAGTTCAATTAGTTTGTTTATATTATAAATTTACATCAAACTTACAACGTACATCTAGCCTACAGGGCCTTGTTGAGGGACCCTGTTTCTTCACAATACACAAGGGATTCAAAACTCTAGCAAGGCTAAAAGTCAGCTCAGGTGGCTAGATGTTAACTACCAAGTACATTTTCCTTCCTCAACCAACTGGCTAACGTGTGTCATTTTAGTGGCTATGCTACGAGGCCACTTAGGATGCAGACACAGAGAAGCAGCAAGGGGGAAGGGGTCAGTGACACTGCGAGACACGACGATGGGGGTGGCAGGGGGTTGGTGACACAAGAGCAGCCGGAAGGGGCAGCCAAGGGGCCCAGCTGGCGACGAAAACAGAACTACAATGGAGGAACAGTGTATATATATATATATATACACACACACTGTCAGCGGGTTTTGCTCACACGCCCTTACTTGAGGCGAGCCGCCAGGTGAGAAGCCTTGATTGGAGACTGGTGATGTTGGAGACTGATTGGCTGAAGACCCAGCCCTACTGCGGTACTGTTGGGGGAAAGAGCCTTAATACAGGATCATATTTTAGTTAGACTCACTGACTGGCTGACTGACCTGCTGGGTTACTGGCTGGGTTACTGGCTGGCTGACTGACTGGCTGACTGACACCTGCTGGGTTACTGGCTGGCTGACTGACTGGCTGGCTGACACCTGCTGGGTTACTGACTGGCTGACTGACTGGCTGGCTGACACCTGCTGGGTTACTGACTGGCTTACTGACCTGCTGGGTTACTGACCTGCTGGGTTACTGGCTGGGTTACTGGCTGGCTGACTGACTGGCTGGCTGACACCTGCTGGGTTACTGACTGTCTGACTGACCTGCTGGGTTACTGACTGGCTGACTGACCTGCTGGGTTACTGGCTGGGTTACTGACCTACTGGGTTACTGGCTGGCTGACTGACTGGCTGACTGACACCTGCTGGGTTACTGACTGGCTGACTGACCTGCTGGGTTACTGACTGGCTGGCTGACTGACCTGCTGGGTTACTGACTGGCTGACTGACCTGCTGGGTTACTGACTGGCTGGCTGACTGACCTGCTGGGTTACTGACTGGCTGACTGACCTGCTGGGTTACTGGCTGGGTTACTGACTGGCTGACTGACCTGCTGGGTTACTGGCTGGGTTACTGACTGGCTGGCTGACTGACCTGCTGGGTTACTGGCTGGCTGGCTGACTGGCTGGCTGACTGACCTGCTGGGTTACTGGCTGGGTTACTGACCTACTGGGTTACTGGCTGGCTGACTGACTGGCTGACTGACACCTGCTGGGTTACTGACTGGCTGACTGACCTGCTGGGTTACTGAATGGCTGGCTGACTGACCTGCTGGGTTACTGACTGGCTGACTGACCTGCTGGGTTACTGGCTGGGTTACTGACTGGCTGACTGACCTGCTGGGTTACTGGCTGGGTTACTGACTGGCTGGCTGACTGACCTGCTGGGTTACTGGCTGGCTGGCTGACTGACCTGCTGGGTTACTGGCTGGGTTACTGACCTGCTGGGTTACTGGCTGGCTGGCTGACTGACTGGCTCCTTTCTGAAAAGGTATGCTACACTATATTTACAAAAGTATGTGGACACCCCTTCAAATTAGTGGATTCGGCTATTTTGCCACACCAGATGCTGACAGGTGTATAAAATCAAGCACACAGCCATGCAATATCCATAGACAAACATTGGCAATAGATTGGCCTTATTGAAGAGCTCAGTGACTTTCAACGTAGCACAGTCATAGGATGCCACCTTTCCAACAAGTCAGTTCGTCAAATTTATGCCCTGCTAGAGCTGCCCCAGTCAACTATAAATGCTGTTTCTGTGAAGTGGAAACATCTAGGAGCAACAACAGCTCAGCTGCGAATTTGTAGGCCGCACAAGCACACAGAACGGGACCGACGAGTGCTGAAGCGCATATAGTGTAAAAATAGTCTGTCCTCGGTTGCAACACTCACTACCAAGTTCCAAACTGCCTCTGGAAGCAAAGTCAGTTCAAGAACTGTTCGTCGAGAGCTTCATCAAATGGGTTTCCATGGCCGAGCAGCCGCACACAAGCCTAAGATCACCATGCGCAATGCCAAGCGTCAGCTGGAGTGGTGTAAAGCTTGCCGCCATTGGACTCTGGAGCAGTGGAAACGCGTTCTCTGTGATGAATCACGCTTCACCATCTGGCAGTCCAACGGACGACTGTTGCTTTGGGGGATGCCAGGAGAACGTTACCTGCCCGAATGCATAGTGCCAACTGTAAAGTTTGGTGTTGGAGGAATAATGGTTTGGGGCTGTTTTTCATGGTTCGGGCTAGGCCCCTTAGTTCCAGTGAAGGGAAATCTTAAAGCTACAGCATACAATGATATTCTAGACGATGCTTCCAACTTTGTGGCAACAGTTTGGGGAAGGCCCTTTTCTGTTTCAGCATGACAATACTCCAGTGCACAAAGCGAGGTCCATACAGAAATGGTTTGTTGAGATCGGTGTGGAAGAACTTGACTGGCCTGCACAGAGCCCTGATCTCAACTCCATCGAACAATTTTGGTATGAATTGGAACACCGACTGCGAGCCAGGCCTAATCGCCCAACATCAGTGCCCGACCTCACTAATGCTCTTGTGGCTGAATGGAATCAAGTCCCCGCAGCAATGTTCCAACATCTAGTGGAAAGCCTTCTCAGAAGAGTGGAGGCTGTTATAGCAGCAAAGGGGGGACCAACTTCATATTAATGCCCATGATTTTGGAATGAGATGTTAGACGAGCAGGTGTCCACATACTTTTGGTCATGTAGTGTAAGTGTGTCTCAACCTGGCTATGAGTAGACATACACACAGAGGATGAGGCTCATGTCTTTGCAGTTATTGCTAAATCCTTGCTAAAGATGCCCTGGATTAGTTGACTTGCACCATCATCGTGGCCTTGCGAAAGAGGGTGATTTAGCCTAACTGCACAAAGAGATAAGAATTGGCTAACAATCAAATGTTTTAATGGAATCCCTCGGGGATCTATGGCTTCAGTGATCATCAAATGTATGCTATGTAAGGGTTTGTTCTTCCTTTAGGGTGTGTACTGTGCAAATAGCTGACTCACTAGCTAGCCATTTAAGTCATTCTTCAACAAGATAACCAAGTAATTTAATGGTAGTAGCTCGCTCCTCTCTGCTCGTCTTCACCTCAAGACGAGAGCACTGAAATCCACTTCCACCAGTACAATGGTCAAATACCATGTTTAGTCAATAGAAGGCAAGTTGAATGTATGTTTAGCCAATAGAAGGCGAGTTGAACATATGTTTAGCAAATAGAAGATGAGTAGAATGTATGTTTAGCCAATAGAAGGTGAGTTGACACATCTTTAACCAGTGTGAGGTGACATCAGTATTGACAGATACACTAATCATATTTCTATCTCCCTCAGTTCACTACCAATGTATTAATATACAGCAGGAATCATCAACTAGATTCAGCAGCAGGCTGAATGTCTTGAGCGGATGGCCATGGGGCCAGAACATAATTACAAATAATTTGTAGACCGTAAATTGACCGCAAGGAGCCCAAACAGATATACAGTGCATTTGGAAAGTATTCAGACCTCTTGACTTTTTCCACATTACATTACATTACAGCCTTATTCTAAAATGGATAAAATAAAACATTTCTCATCAATCTACACACAATATCCCATAATGACAAAATGAAAACAGGTTTTTGAAATTGTATCAAATGTATCAAACGAAAACATACCTTATTTACATAAGTATTCAGACCCTTTGTTATGAGACTCGAAATTGAGCTCAGGTGCATCCTGTTTCCATTGATCGTCCTTGAGATGTTTCTACAACTTGATTGGAGTCCACCTGTGGTTAATTCAATTGATTGGACATGATTTAGAAATGCACACACCTGTCTATATAAGGTCCCACAGTTGACAGTGCATGTCAGAGCAAAAACCAAGCCATGAGGTCGAAGGAATTGTCCGTAGAGCTCCGAGACAGGATTGTGTCGAGGCACAGATCTGGGGAAGGGTACCAAAAACTGTCTGCAGCATTGAAGGTCCCCAAGAACACACTGGCCTACATCAATTTTAAATAGAAGAAGTTTGGAACCACCAAGACTCTTCCTAGAGCTGGCCGCCCGGCCAAACTGAGCAATCGGGGGAGAAGGGCCTTGGTCAGGGAGGTGACCAAGAACCCGATGGTCACTCTGACAGAGCTCCAGAGTTCCTCTGTGGAGATGAGAGAACCTTCCAGAAGGACAACCATCTCTGCAGCACTCCACCATCAGGCCTTTATGGTAGAGTGACCAGACAGAAGCCATTCCTCAGTAAAAGGGACATGACAGCCTACTTGTAGTTTGCCAAAAGGCACCTAAAGCACTCTCAGACCATGAGAAACAAGATTCTCTGGTCTGATGAAACCAAGATTGAACTCTTTGGCCTGAATGCCAAGCATCACGTCTGGAGGAAACCTGGCCCCATCCCTACGGTGAAGCATGGTGGTGACAGCATCATGCTGTGGGGATGTTTTTCAGCGGCAGGGACTGGGAGACTAGTCAGGATCGAGGGAAAGATGTACAGAGAGATCCTTGATGAAAACCTGCTCCAGAGCGCTCAGGACCTCAGACTGGGGCGAAGTTTCACCTTCCAACAGGACAACACCCCTAAGCACACAGCCAAGACAACGCAGGAGTGGCTTCGGGACAAGTCTCTGAATGTCCTTGAGTGGCCCAGCCAGAGCCCGGACTTGAACCTGATCGAACATCTCTGGAGAGACCTGAAAATAGCTGTGCAGCGCTTGAGAGGATCTGCAGAGAAGAATGGGAGAAACTCCCCAAATACAGGTGTGCCAAGATGTACAGTTGAAGTCGGAAGTTTACATACACCTTAGCCAAATACATTTAAACTCAGTTTTTCACAATTCCTGACATTTAGTCCTAGTACAAATTCCCTGTCTTAGGTCAGTTAGGATCACCACTTTATTTTAAGAATGTGAAATGTCAGAATAATAGTAGAGTGATTTATTTCAGCTTTTATTTCTTTCATCACATTCCCATTGGGTCAGAAGTTTACATACACTCAATTAGTATTTGGTAGCATTGCCTTTAAATTGTTTAACTTGGGTCAAACGTTTCGGGTAGCCTTCCACAAGCTTCCCACAATAAGTTGGGTGAATTTTGGCCCATTCCTCCTGACAGAGCTGGTGTAACTGAGTCAGGTTTGTAGGCCTCCTTGCTCGCACACGCTTTTTCAGTTCTGCCCACAAATGTTGTATAGGATTAAGGTCAGGGCTTTGTGATGGCCACTTCAATACCTTGATTTTGTTGTCCTTAAGCCATTTTGCCACAACTTTTGAAGTATGCTTGGGGTCATTGTCCATTTGGAAGACCCATTTGCGACCAAGCTTTAACTTCCTGACTGATGTCTTGAGATGTTGCTTCAATATATCCACATAATTTTCCTTCCTCATGATGCCATCTATTTTGTGAAGTGTACCAGTCCCTCCTGCAGCAAAGCACCCCCACAGCATGATGCTGCCACCCCCGTGCTTCACGGTTGGGATGGTGTTCTTCGGCTTGCAAGCAACCCCCTTTTTCCTCCAAACATAACAATGGTCATTATGGCCAAACAGTTATATTTTTGTTTCATCAGACCAGAGGACATTTCTCCAAAAAGTACGATCTTTGTCCCCATGTACAGTTGCAAACCGTAGTCTGGCTTTTTTATGGCGGTTTTGGAGTAGTGGCTTCTTCCTTGCTGAGCGGCCTTTCAGGTTATGTCGATATAGGACTTGTTTTACTGTGGATATAGATACTTTTGTACCTGTTTCCTCCAGCATCTTCACAAGGTTCTTTGCTGTTGTTCTAGGATTGATTTGCACTTTTTGCACCAAAGTACGTTCATCTCTAGGAGACAGAACATGTCTCCTTCCTGAGCGCTATGACGGCTGCGTGGTCCCATGGTGTTTATACTTGCGTACTATTGTTTGTACAGATGAACGTGGTACCTTCAGGTGTTTGGAAATTGCTCTCAAGGATGAACCAGACTTGTCGAGGTCTACACATTTTTTTCTGAGGTCTTGGCTGATTTCTTTTTATTTTCCCATGATGTCAAGCAAAGAGTCACTGAGTTTGAAGGTAGGCCTTGAAATACATCGACAGGTACACCTCCAATTGACTCAAACCACTGCATTCTTATTGGCAGACTAAATAGCCTTGGTTTCACAAATGACTGCCTCGCCTGGTTCACCAACTACTTCTCAGTTAAAGTTCAATGTGTCAAATCGGAGGGCCTGTTGTCTGGACCTCTGGCAGTCTCTATGGGGGTGCCACAGGGTTCAATTCTCGGGCCGACTCTATTCTCTGTGTATATCAATGATGTCGCTCTTGCTGCTGGTGACGCTCGAATCCACCTCTATGCGGACGACACCATTTTGTATACATCTGGCCCTTCATTGGACACTGTGTTAACAAACCTCCAAACGAGCTTCAACGCCATACAACACTCCTTCCGTAGCCTCTAACTGCTCTTAAACACTAGTAAAACTAAATGCATGCTCTTCAACCGAACGCTGCTTGCACCCGCCCACCCGACTAGAATCACTACTCTCGGCGGGTCTGACCTAGAGTATGTGGACAACTACAAATACAGTGGGGGAAAAAAGTATTTAGTCAGCCACCAATTGTGCAAGTTCTCCCACTTAAAAAGATGAGAGAGGCCTGTAATTTTCATCATAGGTACACGTCAACTATGACAGACAAAATTGAGAAAAGAAATTCCAGAAAATCACATTGTAGGATTTTTAATGAATTTATTTGCAAATTATGGTGGAAAATAAGTATTTGGTCAATAACAAAAAAGTTTCTCAATACTTTGTTATATACCCTTTGTTGGCAATGACACAGGTCAAACGTTTTCTGTAAGTCTTCACAAGGTT